>NC_053035.3:58009044-58326544 GCF_002575655.3 Aegilops tauschii subsp. strangulata | reverse complement strand
GTCATCGTCCTCTTCTTCTTCGCCGTCTTCCATCATAACCCCTATTTCTCCGTGCCTCGTCCAAACATTATAGTGTGGCATGAAACCCTTGTAAAGCAGGTGGGTGTGAAGGATTTTCCGGCCAGAGTAAGACTTCGTATTCCCACATATAGGGCATGGACAACACATAAAACCATTCTGCTTGTTTGCCTCAGCCACTTCGAGAAAATCATGCACGCCCTTAATGTACTCGGAGGTGTGCCTGTCACTGTACATCCATTGCCGGTTCATCTGCGTGCATTATATATAATTAAGTGTGTCAAAAACCAGTACAGAACATCATGAATAGATAATTAAGTGACCAAATTAATAGAAGTTCATCATCACATTAAAACCAAAGTACATACATAGTTCTCATCTAACAACATATATATAGCTCTCCAGAGCATCTAATTAATTAAACCATACATTGAAACTATGTAAAACATTTCAATGCGAAAACAAATGCGATCATAATCGCAACCAAGGTAACAATTGATCCAACGACATAATGATACCAAGCCTCGGTATGAATGGCATATTTTCTAATCTTTCTAATCTTCAAGCGCATTGCATCCATCTTGATCTTGTGATCATCGACGACATCCGCAACATGCAACTCCAATATCATCTTCTCCTCCTCAATTTTTTTTATTTTTTCCTTCAAGTAATTGTTTTCTTCTTCAACTAAATTTAACCTCTCGACAATAGGGTCGGTTAGAATTTCCGGTTCAACCACCTCCTAGATAAATAAAATCTATGTCACGTTGGTCGGTATATTTGTCATAAACAATAAATGAACCAAATAGTTATAAAAAGATAATATATACCACATCCGAATCATAGACAGGACGAGGGCCGACGGGGGCGGATACCAAAACCATCGCACTATGTAATAAGAAGGAATAATAAAAGTAACAAAATTAGACAAGTAACTATCTAAAGTAAGAATTTTTTCCTTTCAGAAAGAAGATAAGAACAAGAGGCTCACCACGGTGGTGCTGGCGACGAGATCGGCGCGGGCGATCGACGGCGGTGAAGACGGGGACGGGACGTGACGGACCGCTAAACCTAGACAAATCTCGGGGAAAATGGAGCTCGGAGGTCGAGTTTCGAGAGGAGAAAGATTAACTAGTGTGGCTCAGACATTTCATCGAACACCTCATGTGCATAGGAGGTGAGCTAGAGCACCCAAATGCCCTCCCCTCGCCGGCCAGAAAAAACAGAGCACTGTGGAGTGCTCTGCTGTGGCGATGGGGTATATATAGGGAACTCTTTGGTCCCGGTTCGTGGCACCAACCGGGACTAAAGGCCTTTGGTCCCGGTTGGTGCCACGAACCGGGACCAATGCCCCCTTTAGTCCCGGTTGGTGGCACCAACCGGGACCAAAGGCCTTGTGCTGCCCCGCGTCAAAAGTTTAGTCCCACCTCGCTAGTTGAGAGGGCTCGAGAGTGGTTTATAAGCGCTGCTGCGCCCACCCTCTCGAGCTCCTCTCAACTGCAGGCTTTCGGGCCTAACCGTTCTCTTTGCCTGTGGGGCCTACTGGGCATTCTGCGGGCCTCAATCCTGGCCCACGGACGGGTTTCAAGTCGTATTCACGCCGTGGTGGCCCAGTAGGTGGCATAATTTTTTCTCTGTTTTTTGTTTTCTCTTTTGCTTTATTTGTTTTGTTTTGTTTCTACTTACAACAAAAAACTTATTTATTTTATTTCTAATTACTTATGTATTTTACTTTAATTATTTTATTTTTATTTATTTTACTGCTGCTATTTTTATTTAATTTATTAAGGTTTATTTATTTTAGTTACTATACTTTATTTTATTTTATTTTATTAAGGTTTATTTATTTTATTAAGGTTTATTTATTTTATTTACTATAAAAAATGAACATAGATGCGCTTATAGAGGAAATTCAACCTAAATTCATAATAAATTTCTATGAAATTTACTATGAATTTAGGTCAAATTCCCTGTATAAGGGCATCTATTTTCACTTTAAGAGGAGCTCAACAAGGCAGAGAGGGACGGGCTTATAAACTGGTGTGAGCGCCCTTCGGTTGGCGAGGTGGGACTAAACACTGGCCGCAACTAGGACCAGCCCTTTAGTCCCAGTTTGTGGTGTGAACCGGGACTAAAGGGTGGTGGGCCAGGAGCGTGGCCTATTGGTCCCGGTTTGTCCCACCAACCGGGACCAAAGGGTCCGGACGAACCGGGACCAATGCCCCCACGAGGCCCGGCAGGCCCCTGGCCGCACGAACCGGGACCAATGCTCACATTAGTCCCGGTTCGTGACTGAACCGGGACTAATGTGAATATTGCCCTGTGACCAAAGCCCAGTTTTCTACTAGTGACACCAGCCCATTAAGGGGCTGTGCGCCCCTCCCAACCCCTCTCACGTAACTTGGAGAGGTGGGGGCGCCTCCCCTAGGGCAGCCATCCCTCCCGGCTTGGGGGGCAAGTTTCCTAGGGGTGGGGCACCCAAACCCATCTAGGGTTTCCCCTGTGGCCGCCGCCCCTCCCCTAGGGAACCCTAGGGCGCCTCCTCCACCCCCTTCCCCATATATATAGTGAGGGAGAGAGAGGGCAGCCGCACCCCTTGCCTGGCGCAGCCCCTCCCTCCTCCAACTCTTCCTCCTCCTCCATAGTGCTTGGCGAAGCCCTGCCGGAGAACCACGAGCTCTACCACCACCACGCCGTCGTGCTGCCAGAGCTTTCCCTCAACTTCTCCTCTCCCCTTGCTGGATCAAGAAGGAGGAGACGTCCCCGGGCTGTACGTGTGTTGAACGCGGAGGCGCCGTCCGTTCGGCGCTAGATCGGATCTTCCGCGATTTGAATCGCCGCGAGTACGACTCCATCAACCACGTTCTTGTAACGCTTCCGCTTAGCGATCTTCAAGGGTATGAAGATGCACTCCCTCTCTCTCGTTGCTAGCATCTCCTAGATTGATCTTGGTGACACGTAGGAAAATTTTGAATTATTGCTACGTTCCCCAACAGAAATTCCTTCAAGTTTCAGATAGGTGGTCAAGAAAGGAACGGTGATGTTGAGTTCAGGTAACTCTTATGTCTGACACCCAATATGTGAGTTGTTCATTTTCACACAGGTCAGTGATCAGTGTGTGATGCGTTGAACGAAGCTCTGGAAGTTGGGAGCATACACTAGAGTAAAGAGGAACTTAATTTTGCTCGAGTGTCGACAGTGGTCAAGAAAAGAAGAGACTACAAGTTACAGGTGGAGTCATATGGAGTGTTTGGAGTAGCAGCGGTACTCATGGGATAAGCTCAAGTCCAATGTACATGGAAATTTGACCCATTGACGAATTCAAGGTGGTGAAGAATATTCGCCAGGGTGGAGTTTGTTAGAGTTGTGTCGAATATTGTGTACAAAGTAGGTTACAGTTGGACTTGTAGTTGTATTGTGTTTATATAGGATATGTAGTCGTGTCCAAGTAGGACACTTATATCCTAGGTCTCTCATATATAGCGGGGATAGACACACGATGTAACCTATGCCAACATAATAGCACCGGAACGCAGGGGAAGCTGGCGGCATGTGCCGGTGTCCAGGGCGACTGGGTGCCGTATTGTAGCGGTGTCATGGGGAGGAGCGCTCATAGTCAGGCCCCAGGGATGTAGCCATATCGGTGAACCTCGTTAACAAATCTCGGTGTCGTACTCGTGTGATTGCTTGGTCCTCGGATGATCGACGGTATGCCTCGAATTCATTCTAACGGTGATAAACATTGATGAATGTTTCAACTCTGCACACAAACTAGCGATGAAATGACATTCGTGGCGGCCTGGGCGAAAAAAACTAAATAGAATTCAAAAGGCTTCCAACAATAGTTTTTTGGGAGCATTGATTTTTCCTTTTATCCCAGACCCCCATGAATGTGATTTCATCACAAAATTCTGTACACGTGTGAAGAATTCATCACTGTTTATAAAAAAAAAGATTTAAAAGAAACTATTTTTTATTTGGCTGTTTATCAATTATCAATCAGCATGTGTGTGAGCTCGGGATCGAAAACTACATGTCCTCCTCTACTTCCTTCATCAATAGCTCTAACAAACTCCGAGCAGCCCTGTGCAACTATCGCCTTCCACAGCTCAAGATCCCGAGCTAGGAACAACGACTCCTGAGAAGCCAATGATTCTGCACAATTAGGATCAATGGTGACCTTGGTCACCAGGATGGAAGCCCCCAAGAAAACCCCTCCTACAGGCCCAACATCCCATCTGTGACCTCTACATGACTACGGAGAAAAACACATTATGGTTGAAATTTCACTTACCATATTTACAGTAGCATGATGGAACTGTGTGTATCCTATCCACAGTCCAATTGTGCATGTAATATTTACTCGTATTCTCCCGAAAATACTTGTCATCAAAATGGATAAAAGGCATGTATTAGACGTATTTTAATTCTAGATACATCTTTTTTTATTCATTTTGATAACAAGTATTTTCGGATGAAGGAAATACTAGTTAGTGCAGTTAGAACTGACTCCAGCAACGGCAACTCGCGGGCTGCTGCTGCACGCCGGCCAGAATCGGAGGGACACCTGCTATGCCATATATGGATGAGTGCACAAGCGGGTGCAGGCGTGCCGAGATCGTGCTCAAGTGGCCAAGAGCGACCCGGCCAAGTATGTGGTCATCGTCAATGCTAGAGAGGCCACTAAGAAAATTCCATGTTCTCACCTTCGAGTGGAATGAATATCTACTAGTACAAATGCCCGTGCGTTGCACCGGGCAAAAAAGAGGAACAACCTGCTTCATGTGCCATTACGCAACCATTTTTTATATCGAATTTCAATAAACATTAATAATAAGGTTAAACTGATTAGTGCTGTTTGTAGCATGAAGTTCGGACGTGAAGAAGCCATAAGCAAATCTGTAGTACTCGGAAAACGCTGCACATGGAAATAAGCATTGCATACAATAGATTGTCAATTGTTTTTCTTTTGCTTTTCTGAAAACGCAGAAAATAGATTGTCAATTCTTCATCTGATGGAAGAGTAGTTTTGCATACAATAGATTGTCAATTGTTTTTCTTTTGCTTTTCTGAAAACGCAGAAAATTCCTTATTATTAGTAGAAGTTATTGTTTTCATAAAAACTGGAATACATTAGCTTCCACCCACTCATATGATGCATCCACCCAGAATATATATTTCTTCTTTTTATCCCATCCACGAGACATAATGATGTTACCAGGATAGCTTGTCAGCCAACATGGATACGTTGGCACGAACGAAAAACAGTAATTATGTTCAAATTTTGTGTGCATACTCATTACTCAGTACACTTCTTGTAACAAGTTAATCTTGTGTCATTATAGAACTTAGTAGAGTTTAGTAGCACTTGTATGGGAAAATGATGAACCAGATGATCTGGAAGAGCCGACTACCTTATCCGATTTTAGTACATGACTCTCTTTCTTTGCTGCTGGTAACTTATAACAGTAACGCAGAACATGAAACTCAACTCAATCAAGGTAATACGTATGCTCCCCTCCGAAATACGCCCTTAACTACTGAAGAAAAAGAAGAAATAGTACTACTGATTAAAAAGAAGAAAACAGTCAGCTCCGTGTAAAAAACAATTCTGCTGTAATAGAAATAGAAGTTACGAATGGCTGACCAGTTAGTCCTGCCCACTAAGCAAATCTGTAGCACTATCAACCATAAGCATTGCATTATTGCATACGGCCAAACTTAACATATATATACCACACTGTGCATCCAAACCTATTTCAGCAAGATAAAGAACTATTCTTTTAGTTTTACTTGATTTTTGTTAGCAAGTAAAATTGTTGGAAGTGTAGCCGTGCGATGCCAGCTTTACATGGACCGTATAAACCACAGTAAGCTGATGTTAGCTATCAGTATAAATTTGATTCTCCCATGTCTGGATTGGAAGAATTTTCACAAGCTTACCCGAGTACAATGCCGCTGGTCCAGCTTTGGTGGAAACCAGATGTGGTCTTGTTGCTGGAGCTGGACTACTCACTGGACATGATTCTTCGGATGACTTTCCGTTGTTGGATGCTCTCACCAGATTGGCACAACAAGTCGTCTGGCCTCATGACGACAACACTTGTCGTCGAGCCTGGAGCATCATACGCTTCAATGTTTTCCATCGACTCCGCATATATTCACACAATTTATTGTTTGCACATTATCAAATAAGCTAAATCTGACCAAATGTGTTGATCTGCTAGGAATAAAGGACCCAGGTCTACAATGCTACACAACTAAAAGAAGATTAAGCTTAGAGTTGTGATCGTACAATGCAAATAAGCAATACTTGACCGAACTGTGAAAACAACATCCTAGTTCTAAAATTTGTAGCACTGCTTTTCCTTCTAGCAACCAAAATCAACCGTGCTATTGTAGCACTGCTTTTCCTTTCCAACAACAAAAATTAACTGCCTATTTATTGAACCATGACAAAGTTTACAGTACTAAACAACATTACCAATCATGGTGAATCTGAAAAACGAACATTGCGTGCCAAAATTGGCAGTACTACTGAGTTCTCTTCCTCTCTCGAAATTGGAAGAATCTGAATAAAGCTATCCTCACGCACCACACACATATCGGTCAGCCACGCGCGCCTCTGGCAGCCAACACTCATGTACAACATGCCGACAACATCACGCCCACACAGCATGTTGGCCGGCTGCCGTGCACCCAAATCCGCAGGCCGCCACGCCTAAATGGACGCACTACGTACGCCCTGGTTGGCCTCGCCGCTGTGTAAGAAGGGGGGCATGAACTCAAAATGACAAACTGAACACGTGTGGTGAAATGGTTTGCCAGGAATTCAACTGTTTCCAAATTCGAAAACAGCTGATTCATGGATCAACAATGCCCAAAAAAATGTCCAAGAAATCCTTGAATATTTCAGGGAATCTAACCTGGACAGTTGCAAAATCAACAGATGCATATATTGTGTACTGAAGAATCTCTTTTCTACCGGTCTCAGTCTCCCCTTTTTTATTCTGATGAAGATCTTGCAATTGGGTAAAGGCTGACAATCGGAGACCACCAGCTCGAACGGCCCTACTATGTCCATGTCCCTGACGCCGGTGCCGAACGCCAGGGCGCCGTCGCCGGCGACGAAGTCGACCCCGTCGGGCCAGACCACCTTCTCCACCATGGGGGCGTCGGGGCGGCTCCAGTTGACGGCCCCGTCAGAGGCCCGTGCCAGCGCGACCGCGGCGCCCCCCGCACCGGCGCGGAACTCGTACCGCTGAACGGCGCCGACGAGCGCGCCCTCGGTGTCGAGCGGCCAGACCAGGACCTCGGCGTCGGGGTCCCAGCCGTACTTGTTGGCGACGGTGTCGACGACGTCGCGTCAAAGAAGGTGGCATCCAGGGTGGGCGTAGGCGTGGGAGGAGGCGTTGGAGATGGCCGCGAGCGGGGACAGCGAGGCGGCACTGGCGGGGGCGGGGGCGGGGGAAGGGAAGAGCAGCGCGAGGAGCAGGAGGAGGATTGGGCAGGCCTACGAGCGCG
This sequence comes from Aegilops tauschii subsp. strangulata, assembly GCF_002575655.3. Classification (NCBI taxonomy): domain Eukaryota; kingdom Viridiplantae; phylum Streptophyta; class Magnoliopsida; order Poales; family Poaceae; genus Aegilops; species Aegilops tauschii. Next base: position 58,319,002 of record NC_053035.3, on the reverse strand, counting down.
GAGCTGCGGTCTCCCCTGCACCAGGCGGCCAAGGTGTTGAGGAAGAGGAAGCAGAGGTCGCCGGAGGACGGTCTGATCCCTCGGAGGCCCGGACCAGCAATGCCGCCTGAATTCGGCATCCTCGTCCTCATGGTGGGTTGGGGATGACGGTTTGGAGTGGGGATTGGGGCAGGCGGAGACCGGGGTTTGCGTTCGTCCGTTCGGGTCCTGTGAAGGAGCGAATCGTTTTTTTACTTACTCACTTAAATCTGGAGCGCGCGTTAATTACCCAAAACTTTAGGGGGTTTTATGCAAAAATGATGTGACGGTGAAGAGCCCGTGCTTTATTATTACTGGCAAAAGAGCCCGTGCGTTGCAACGGGAGAAAAAAATCATCACATTTGATTTGATTTGTTATGACCCAAATCAATTATTTCATCCCTTAGCATTCAACTTCTAACCACGACTCTCGGTATACACTTCTAATATTAGGTTTTCAATAATAAAAGAAATTCAACCATGACAAATGTGCATCTGTTAGTTGCGAAAAATTCTGTTGGTACCAAATTCTTCAACATATATTGAAAATAAGTATACTTGTACAAATTCTACATTCTTGAAAGAAGAACGGGTTGGTTGTTTCAAATAGAAGATCTCTGAAAACTTATGGACCAAACTAAATATGAATGTAGGGAATAAGATACACAAATTAGATTATGCTATAGGTAGACCTTATTTTCATGACCAAAATGAATGTACCTTGTTTATCGTGTTGCTTCAGAGTAACTCGCATACATAAGCAAAGTTAGCACAGAACCAATAGAAATAAGATAACCACTACAGAGTTCAATTGGACCTCTCACATTACAAAACAATTTGCCCCTTCCTTTTGGTTCACTTTTCTTTACAGTTTTTCTTACTGTTTGGCATTCTATGACCATCTAGACAGTATTTTCAGATAATGTTGTTGTCCCTGCTACTAAAGTTCAGTTCTAGACATGTTTAACTCCATGTACTACACTTCGACGCAAAAAAAATGTACTGCTACCCTGAAGCAATTGAAGCGAGACCCTTCCCTCATGCAATCCAACTGGTTCAGTTGGAACCGACATTCTAATATAGTGAGGTGCTTGTCGTGACTTCATCAGTTTCAAAACCTACCGGTTTAATCTCTTGGTGCTTATAGATGTATGATATGCGTGTGTACTTTTATACGGCCGAGTGTATGTACGTGACGTCGGCGTCTATGTTGTGTCTTTTTTTTTAAGTTCCACTTACACCTTTGCATGGATTAACTTAATGTGCTCGTGCGTTGCATTGGGAATAAACTCCGTCTACTCACATGTTGCCACTTTTCATGTTCGCCGCCACCGACGATTTTCATGTTCACCACCTCCGTTCATGATGGTATGATTCTCAGTGTCCTCAATTTTTTTATATTAGCTGAAAGAGTTGTGATGGATCCAAGTGGGATTATTTCTATAATTTTTTTTATATTCGAAAGCGAGTGTGTTTTTACTATCTTAATTTTGTTAGGAGAATGTTAGTTGTTTGGTTTACAAGATTATATTGCTTCTTGTTGCACTATTTTTGAACACAATACAGACGAAGCGCTCATACATGCGCGCATACACTCACCCCTATGAACATACATATGCACACCTACCCCTATGAGCATCTTGAGATTTACGAAGTCACCGTAGGCGTCTCGTCTTCAATGGGAACGTCTCTCCCACTAAAAGCGCATCGCCGGAAATCCTAAAATAAATCTAAAAATAATGCGAGTATCAAGATTTAAACCCTAATGAGCTGAAAATACCGCTGTCCATCTAACCATCCAACCATTCATCTGAACACAAACTTTTCATGTAGACAACATATATGCTCTTTGTCTAAAACAGATAGTACAAAAACTGCATGCACACATCTTCCCGTGCCAATTCTCAATAAGAAAACTTTTCTATCTTTCCCGTGAGTAAACTTCTCCGCCGGCCTGTACCCATCATTCATTACTTATTAAATCGGAGGTCGAGCGGCCGCCATGTACACAGCCCCATCACATGTACGCCTCGCTTGGGGCATTCTGATGTCCCTCATCCACATGTTGTTGCTTCAGGGTGGAGGCTGCTGCCCAAATCTTGCTTCAGAAAGGCGACGCCGGTCTTGCTCCAGTAGTCCGACCTGCTGGTGAATCTCTAGCCCCGCCCCCCTTCTGTTGCCATCGAGCATGTTCCCGCTGCGCCTCGGGGTCCTCTGCCGGCGACGGCCCCATCGAGACCCCATCGCTGCGCCTCGGTCCTATGCCGCATCAGCTCGCGGCCGACCGGCTTGCCTCCGCGCTCAAGCTCGCCCTCGTAACCGGCGCCCCATCTGTTCTCTGCCGCATCAGCCTGGGCATATTGCCGACGACGCCCGCATTGACACCTCCATCGAGCGTGTTCCGCCGGCACCTTCGAGACCTCCATCGCTGCGCCTCGGTCCTCCGCTGTGTTCTTCCTTCCTTCGCCCTTCCTACATTCCCTTTTTTTGTGGAGATAATTCTTTTGCATCATCCTCTTCATCTCTGCTTATCAATTTTCATGGCCGCTTGTTTCGATCACCAGGGCATGCATATATAAACCGATGAGATTAGATGTAAAAGAGCAATGTGGGATTATTAACTGAAAGGAGAACATGTGGCTTTTGTATAGGTGATTCAATCGCACGCACTGTCGTTGGGTAGCCCACTCCAAGTAAAAATAAAACACGAATCCTTTTGCAACAGAGCGGGCCGAGGCCGGAACACATGTACTGCTGCGGCAGCCCAATACGGGGATAGGAAAAAACGGACGGGAATTTTAGTACCACCTCGAAAAGGAGCGGAAGAAAATAACTTCAAACTGAATATATATATATATATATATATATATATATATATATATATATATATATATATATATATAGGGAGAGATTAGGAAAAGATTTGTCGATGTGTACGTATGCACAGCTGCAAAGTAAAGGAGTCAGCGAGTGAAATCACGGCCAGCTTGTTAAGATAGGGCCATTGACACACCCTAACTGCCCAATTAATGAGTAGGAGCGTATATCGTCCAAATTCTACACGTAAAAGACTTGACTTGATGTATTGAGAATTAAATTTAACTCTGATTTAGAACGACCAAGGAAAAATCTACCATATATATACACATCAGCTAGTCAAGTCAAGAAAAATCCGCCATGACAATTGTACCATCTGAACACTGATAGGTGTTTATGTAGAATATCAAGACCTAGCCAGCTAGAGAGCTACTACATTAACTCTCAAAAGACTTGTGCTAATTTGAACGGCAAGATCAAGGAAATTACACGCGGTCAGGCCCTTATTGCAGGATATTGTGTTCAAACCTTGAGAAATACATAGTTTCCCTAAATAAGAATCCGCTGTTTCTACTATTTTCTTAAACTATGAACAATCCAATAGTACATTTTCCTTCAGTTTGTATCTGTTTTTTAGGTGAAATATGGTGGACATTTGCCATCCTGCTGGACAAGAGGATCACATCCATATGTGAAGGAAAATAGTACATTTCCCTCTTGGTTTTCACGGAACTAAACCACATAGGGTGCATTGTTGAAAGGGACAAAAACCCTTAATGCACTTTACATTAATTATCCATCTTATTCGGTGTAATTCCAGGTGGCATACACTATATGTATTTTATTTTATTTTATTGAAACTAAGGCAAAAGATTTGCCACATCGAATAATTAAGCAGAAGAGAATTGCCCAGTAGATTGAGGAAAAATTGGGCGAAAACCGTTACAACATGGCCACATGTGGACTACTCCCAAAGCATGAATCTCCACGACCACCCCTCCAGACAAGCAAATAACCCCACTACAACCACAGACCTCAGGTCCATGGATCACAATGTTTCAAAAGAACCATCGTTGAAAACACATCAAAAAATACATCATACAAGACACAACAACCCGAAAAGAAGAGAGCAATCTATCAAGCAGTCACAAACACCATGCTTCTGGCGCCACTCTTCTTGATTTTTCTCCCTAATAATTTCTCCTTCAGGGTGACGGAACGATGGCTAGCACACAACCTCTTGGTCTTGTCCCCGATTGCCTCCTCCTTCGGTAAGAAACCGGCTATCTTGCTAGATCTAGGGTTAGCAAACTCCAATATGGCCATTAATTGTCGAAAAAATAGCAAAGAAAGCCTTAGAAACTTGCGATGATGCAACTGATATCACAACCTCATTACTCACAGGAACCACCTGGACGATGGGCTCGGGAGGTTGGAAGACAACACCACCCAAACCTCCACGCTCCACGAAGATGAGTGCCTTACTAGTTTGTGATGATGGTGGTGTGGGTGGCGGTGCAACCACTATAAAGGTCACAAGAGAGTCTGCATGTACCATTTACAAAGGCGAAGCATGCTCCCCACACATCATTTGTAGCTCGGGCATGATCTACAGCATCAGAGCAACAATCTCGGTGATGTCCTCAGTCCTAGAGGCAGTCGATGCAACATGCAGCGATGACACGTAGAGCTAATACGAGGGGAAAACATCCATAGAGGTCAGCTTCCTCTGTGTCCACACAATCAACATGGAGCTCGGTCGAGTGAGTGACATCAGGCGCAATTATGAGCCTACCAAGGGTAGCCTCCACACCCTCACTAGAAAACTCGTAACCTGCGCCAGGCAACCTTGCAACTCAAGGTGAAGTAGCTCAGCCTTCTCAGCCAAGACGAAATGCAAATTATTCTGACCGAGAAAAATCTTGGCAAATCTAACTGGGTCAAATTAAAAGATTCATTGACATTGGAATCCATTAGAATGTATACATCAATGCAATTAATTTGTTCTGTAAGTAGATTGGAATATGCAATTTTTCCTTGAGAGATGTCATGTTCATCCTAATGGTATGCAATTTCTACAATTTTACAATCCGTATAATCCTTTTGGTCATCAACAATACAAATTTGTTGGAGAGGCTAGTTACGAATCAAAGCCTCTCCCACTCCAAACAACCTCCACGCGAAGTAGTGTAGCCGCCCTGCTCCTAGCCCCGCCCCGCTCCTAGCCCCGTCGCTGGCCAGCCCGGCCATAGCGGCCACCGCCGCTCACGCTGACAGTCACTCCGACTGCGGCAGCCACCCTACTCCCAGCCTCTTCTCCTCCCTTGGGTAAGACATGTCTTTATTGGATCTCCGCTTTGAGAGAGGCCATGCCTTCAAAGATCGTATTTGGCGCTCTCTGAAACTTCCAATCAACTTTACGGCAAAAAATGGGCAATAGGAATTCTTTCTGGTGGCTGAGTATACAAGATCCAAGATCCATCTCACGGAGGAATCGTAGGTACAATTCTCCTATCCTGCTTCAGAGGACGAGCCTCTCTTCAAAGTTCAAAAAAAATCGTGAATCACTTTTCAAATTCTCGGTTTCTCTTCCATCAATGTTGGTTTTGCTATTTACAATGGAGGAAATGTCTCATTGCCTGAATTCAATCTTGGATTCCTCTTTTGGGGACCAAATGAGCCAAAACATCGATCTTTGCCCGATCCTGAGCAAGATGATGGTTGGATAGTTGTCTCTCGTTCAAGAAATGCAAATTCATATGTAGATGTTGTTCGAGCTCAAAGGTATTACAATCAAGCGACAAATAACTTTCAAAAAATCAGAGGAATAGCATAGCAAGATAAACGGTAGCAGTTACTATGGTCTTTGATAGACTTCAGTTCCCTGTTGCTGGTAATAATGAAGCGGGAATTCAGCCTATTCAAAATGGAAGTGGAGCAATTTCAGGCAATACTGTTGTCCCAAGGCCCATTACAGCCCAATCTAAAGCCTTCTGCAATCGGTGTCTTTTGGTGGGCCATGAGAGGTGGCCTGCAAGCCCAATCTAAAATATTTTTCTCAAACCTATGAATTTTATCTTGAGCGGTGTCAATCTGAAACATTATAATAAACTCTGCTTCAGATAAACAAGTAATCTATCACATTGTGACCTCAAAAGAACTAAATATACTTTCATGGAAAATTAAGTAATTAATATCAACATTTTTGGGGGTTCGGAAAATTAACCAGTGGGACGCGGTAGGACCTCTTTCCAATGATACTAGTCAAATACAACTTGGAACTATTCAAAGGAATTTCAAATTTACCAAAAATTATTGAATTCGAGCAAACTTTGTAAAAAGAAGGTAAACACAAGCTAGTTACTGGAGAATATCCAAGACAAAAATATCTGAGTAATACAACAAGACATTCCTTGCACAATGTACGCATGTGGCATGTCGTGCTCTCTGTCGGTGGCTCTTTCATGCCGGTGGATGGCTCCGCGGGTCGTGCATGATTCTTTGGAACTCTGCCAGGAGGATTATTTCCACTTCATATCGATAATGAAGCTCTCGAAGTGGAGGGCATGGCCCTGGAGCTTCAATGGATAGATCTCCCGTTTATCGTTCAGACAGATTGTTCGGTGGCCCTGTTTGCCTTGTGAGACGATACCTTGGCCCTCTCGGCTTATGACATCTAGTTGATGAGATCAAAAGGTTGATGCAAGAAGGGAAGTTTATGCCCTAGAAAGTAGCTTGAGACCAAAATAGGTTGGCTAATTATTTGGCAAAATTTGGTTGTTCTGAACACAGTACCGGAATAAAACTCCTTCAACCTTTGCAAAAAAGTGCTTCCTCGTTTTTGGTACCTTTCTACATATGACCGTAATCTTATTTTTATTTTATTTTTGTGGGGACTATAACAATCATAGTTATTTGTTGTGCTGCATATATCATATAAGTGCAATGTCTACACATTTGCTACTAATGAAACTGTGCAAGTCTATCTGAGCTTCTGCTAGTCCACCCTTTTTTTCCCATATATGTGTGGAAAACACATTATCATGGAAACTTCACTTTACCGGGTAGCATGACATAACTTCCTGTGTCCACTATAGCATACAGATATGCATCTCACTAAACAGAGTCCAGGTTTCGTACATGCTATGGTTGTATTGACTTGATGCCATGATTGAGTAGGAGTGAAACAATCGGGCGCAGCTATGCCGAGATGGATAGAGCGAGGTGGCCAAGTGCGACCCAACCAGGTATGTCGTCGTCAAATGCGTGCAGTAGGTGTGCCTTTAATTCTACACCTCTAAGCTAACAATGCCTCTAAAATTCTTCTCATGGATTAAGGAACCAATGAGTGAGAACACAGCCAGCTCACCACAAAAATGAGTTAGAAAGTTCAACCAAGATCTATTAATGAAACAATGATTACAATAAAAAAAAGAGGCATGCATGTACCTATCCAATTGACCAATGCACAAATGAAAGTTTCGCTGTCTTACTACAAAACATGCATTGACTCAATCATGTCACATTATTGAGACAAGGAAAAAAAACTATAATAAGTACTCCATCAAGATTTGTATAGTGTGCAAGGGTTTTAAATTCGACTAATAAAATATGTGTAATATGGGGCCCTCGAAGTTTCACAGCATGATGTACTACCTCCGTCCTGATTTACTAGTCCCCTCCGTATTTCGGTCATATTTTGATCATAATTTTAACTAATAAAATATAAGTCATACGCAGAAAAATATATATTAGAAACTACATTCAAATAGGAATTCAGCATTATAATTTTTGTGACATGCATTAACATTCGCTAGTCAAATATATGGTCAAATTTTGACCCAAAATAGGAGGGGCTAGTAAACTCGGACGGAGGTAGCAGTACATACATATGCCTCAAAATATGGGCAACGTTTGTATCTCGCCTCTAGAGGGAGTGGTTGCCCACGTCGGACTGGGTGGGCTGGCCCAGCATGGCGTATGATCGCTAGTTTTTCTTCCGTCGAAGATTCGAAGTATGGTCTCTAGTTTGATACGCTACAAACTGTTTTTTTAGGGTATGTACAGTTTTGTTAGCTCTAAAGAAACTATGTGCAGTTTTGCTAGATCTAAAGGGATGTAGCGTTTCTAAAATAAATCATTTTTTATATGTAGTAATTATTTTAAAGTAATTATTTTTATTCTACTAGATTTACAAAAAGTTGCCGTGTATTAAAATGTATCTAAATTTAAAAATGACATGTGTTAAAATTTATTTATTTTAAAAAAATGTTTGATGTCTATTTTAAATTATATGCATGATGTATTAAAAATTGTCATCGTATATTTAAAAAAATGATCTTGTGTTGATATTTTTTTAATCATACATTTAAAAATGTTCATAGTATAATTTCCAAAATATTTATCGTTTATTAAAATTTAGTTAGTATGTGCTTCTCGAGGAAGCATAGGTTGTGCTTCTTGTGGAAGCACAGGATTTGCTTTTCCCTTTTTCGGAAAGCACGACTATGTTTCTCATAGAAACACATGTTGTGCCTTTTGCAGAGAAGCATTGCTTCTGAAACAATTTTCTTTTACTTCAAAACTGAGGAAAAACCAAGCAAAACCCAAAAAGACGAATAAACCAAAAGATACAAAAAGGTGTATAGAAAAATAAAATAAAAAATAAAAAGAGAAAGCGCCCAACACGTGACATGTGGCGGTGGCTAGGTGCACCGCTTGGGGTGCTCCCAGGGTAAAAAAAAACCCTTGCAGGAACACCCCAAGGCGTAACCTTTTTTAGTTAGTTGCTCCAACGAACCAGCCATCACACCTTAAATCTGGCCCCGACTCCAAACAAAGCGGGCCCACACGCAAGGAAATGAACGAAGCGGCTTAACAGACCACAGCTCAAAAATTGGCATGTGTAGGCGAGCACTTGTTCCCACTCACACCCCTCAAAAAAAAAAAAAAACTTGTTCCCACTCACAATAGGTGAGATATAGTGTTTGCACTGTATATGGGTGAATCTTATTTGACGCCCGTAGGCGTCAAATGGATAACGTGACGCTCGCAGGCTACAGAACTGGGCCGGTGCAGTACAAAATTTTGTACTGTTTTTTTCTTGCGCAGCAACTAAATCGTTTTTTCAGGTATCTGTTTGCGTTTATTATGTTTCGGTGATGCTCGCAAGCAACCGAATTGAAGCGTATGAATAACAAGTTTCATCATGTTCCGCTCGTGCGCAGCAACTAAGAATTTGTTTTTAAGTTTGTAGTTTTTTTGTTCTGGTTTTGTTTTTGTACTCCCCCATCACCTTTGGTTTTTATACTCATGCAACCTGTTTTTTCAATATTTTAGAAGGTTCTATGCATGGATTTTCATTTCCGTGTTTTTCCTTTCGTTCATTACGATTTTTTATTTAATATCCTTATCATGTTTATTTTATTATTTTCATTTATAAATTTACTTTTTGTACATGAACTTTTTTTAAACATGCCGGACTATTTTCAATGTATGATGAGCATTTTTGTAACATACAATGGAATTTTCTAATATATGGGAATACTTTTTTTATATTTAAGAAACACAAACTGAAGATTTTTTTGTTTGAACACAAGGTGAAGAATTTCCAAATATATATTTTTGAAATGTGCTTTATATTTTTTTAAACTATTTCATCAGCATATTTGTATAAATATATTGCATTGATTTTTAATTATATTTAGTTGATATATATTTGTGATAGATGAATAAAACGATTGCTTGTATTATGTTTAGCACAGGGTACATGGCTATATATATTGGTACAAACCGACTTAGACTTGATATTACAAACCGACTTGGACTAGGAGACTTGTGATCCAAGGAATAATCTAACATCCCCCGCAGTATCAACGGGAGGCTCAATGACGTTGAGACTGGAACGTATCTCTTGAAATGGCTTAGTAGCAAGTCCTTTGGTGATGATGTCAGCAAATTGAGCCGTAGTAGGAAAATGGAGCACCCGAACTTGCCCAAGAGCCACCTTCTCTCGAACAAAGTGAATATCAATCTCAATGTGTTTGGTCCGGCGATGTTGACCAGGATTTGCAGACATGTAAATGGCTGAAATATTATCACAATACTAGTAGAATGCCCGTGCGTTGCGACGGGCTTTTGAAATATTTTGCTGAAATTATATAAACATAGTGCATGTTAAATTTCACATGTGGCAAAAAATAGCACGGGCACAATCGGATAATGATTAAAATTCACTTCACTTGCAATGTAAATTGAGAACAAAAAGGCTATCTGATGATGTATACATATAGAGCGATTATCCAACTAAAAATATGTTACAAATTATGGTCTAGTTGATGCGCTTAAAAAATCCTCGCACAATATCAGGAATGTTGTTTATAGCTACATTCGCATGATATTTGATCAAGTACAATAAAAACTTGGTCCTCAACTCTTACTCATCCTGCACAAGCAATATATTTAATTAGCACGAATACTTCACGTTCAAGGTCTTCAAATGTGTAACACCGTGCAAACTGGATGAACCAATTCTTTACCGTTCGACCAGAGCATAATATGAAAAACAAAATAGCTAGGCACATCCCTGCAATTTCCTAAATTAATATTATCTTGATATAGTGATAAAAAAATAAATATTTGTATTGTGAAAATGTCATGATAATGAAAAATATAAATTTACCCATCTATGCTCGTTGGAATAGCAGGCGGAAATAAACGTTGCCATCTAGATATATTCCAACCGGTTTTGTTTATTTTGAGTGCCGTTGAATTCCCTCGCAAATATTTGTAATTTAATTAAAACTCTGGCGTCAGAGATGTATGGATAGGGTCCAGATATATACACGGCATGCATGTTTGTCGATGATGTACAAGATGTGTCGGCCCATGAATGCATATGAAAGATAATTTTACAATTGCTAGCTATTACAAACAATAAACCATGACAATAATGTACAAAAGACCTTACTTACCATGTTGCACCATGAGATGTAGTCGTCTACTACATGCAGCTATCAAACGGTGTTGCCAATATGTCAATAGTTCCCTTCACGCAAAACTTTTGATCTCATGTTAAATCTAACATCGTGGATTGGATAATAAAAATATTTAAAACATGTTGATAGTAATGATACTGAATGAAGAACTATGATTATGATAACTTACACAAAATTGTAGATCCATTAAATGTATTGTATTAGATAACATATATAATATACTAAACAAAAGTAAGACTAACACATCTGTTTTTATTTGCAAAGAAAACTGGGTACCCCTAATTACATATGAATATATAAACATACATAAATGATATTTTATATTAATAAACATGAGACAAACCAAATTTTTTTCTAGCTACCCAATATTTTAGGGCATACCTACCCAGCCTTGTCCTGACTTCAGGCTCTCTCTCACCACATCCACCCATCTCACTCTCTCACCCCATGCACCCTTCACTCTCTCAACCCTCTCACTCATTCTCTCTGCCACGGCGCCACCGATTTGGCCATCCCAGGACGATTTCTGGTGTCAAGGGTGTCGCACTCCCCCTCGAGTTCGAGCCATATAATGGAAAACTATAGTTTCATAAGTAATGCAAATAAAAGTCCATAATGACCTTCATTTGCATTTATATCACATGTTTTTCACCTTCAAAGAAATGGGTAAACTTTCTTAGGAATCATGTACAGAACATCATACATGCATTTTTCAGCCTCACTGCTACCAGAGATTTTCATTTGGCGCTGCAAGATAATCAGATTTCCCACCATGTTATTTTAAACTCATGACCTGTTTTAAGTAAATGAAACCCACAATAAAAAGCTTTCCTGTCAAAGCAATTTTCACAATGAAAAAATCACTAAAATGTTATGATGTATCTAGCGATAATAGTCTTTGGATCAATGACAGAACAGAGCTGACAACAACAGTAGTCTTCTTTCCAAGAAATGGAGAGATTTGATAGCTGCCATGAAAAGAACTATCGTGAGAGTTTCCAATATACAAGAGGAAGTAATAACATCAAAATTTTAAACAGGAGCATATTTCTTTTACGTCTAAGATGTTGCAGATGTTTTACCGTCTTGGCCTGGAAGCCTAGCAATTTGCCGAACACATTCCGATGAGTCCCAACATGTACACGATGCTGAAGCGGGACGACCTTGGACTCATCAACAATGACAATAAAGCAGCAAAAGGGAATGATGTCTCATTCATGGCTCGTCCCATGGCTTTTAGATAATTATCTTATCATGCCCATTTTCCTGGAAAATGGATCTGAAAAAAATATAGTTAGAACAGTACAATTCATATTTTAGCTTGAATTCACCTAGTAAGCTTGCACGTGCAATGCACGTCTCAAACGTTCTCCTTGCTAAATGAGATTCACATGAACACACAAAAAATGTTCCCAAAAAGGTAAATGGAGACATTATGTTGTTGTCTCGCTCATGTTTTGTATTCTCGAAGGTGACACATAACTATGGTCATGTTGTTGCATACAGACAATAATATGTGTTATTTCCTCCATTAGGTGCTCGGATTGGTTATTAAAGAAGCTTTAAACCTATCATGATTGAAAAGCTGCCTCCCATTAAAATATCAATGTCACTAAACCAAACGTAAAATCGCAAGACCAAAAGATTTTGCGTACATAATGTTGTTGCAACTGCTACTGCCGATAAACTAAAAGGGTCACACAATATGACGCCTGCTCACACATTAGTGTGGACCTTTGCATTGAATTTCTTATTGTTTAAGAAATAAATATCACAACTCATAAAATAATTCAATATACACACAAAACCATAAATGCTCAAAAAATGAATAAATGCCATCTACTTTGAAGCAGAATAAATTCCATCTTGAACTACTGATTCTTCTTTTGATTGGAGCCCACTTTTTGATAGGGATTGAAGACCTTAGTTGCCATCTTTTTCTTCAACATCCTAGATCACATCTCCCTAGCCTCTCGCACACCAGATTTTGCAATAAAAACCTATTTATCAAAGAAATGTTAACAACAAATCAAGCATGCTTGTATTCCAAAAAGCACGGCCACCCTTCTTACAGTAGCTTAGTTCTTATAAGCAATACCGGTACTGGTAAGCATATCTGGTAAGCACTTCGAGCAATGTTCAATAAGCAAAATAAAATAAAAAGGGAAGTCCTTCTTGAAAATATTCACCTTACTGACAAATGCCATCCTCTATTTAAAAAAAATCATGGCGACGAAGTTGACTCAATGGAGAATTTTGTTTGAATGAGATCTCTGTTCTTTTGGAGGACTTCCCCAAAACTTGCAGATACCTTAATCAATTTTTTCTTCTATTCAGATACAGTGCAGGTTGTTGGACCTAGAGTGCTCATAGCATGTCCAACATTATAGTTAGGTTTGTCTCTGTATACAAAATAGAGCAGGTGCACAAACTGATTGCAATAGGGTCTAATTCCAGACAATACTTCCAGAAGCTGATAAGAATATAAAGAGATGATGACATCGTAGGTCCAAAAATACCCTTTATCTCAAATATGGTACACCAATTTGAACAAAACCACGACACTTACTTTGGATCAGAGGGAGTGGTATAAATGCAATGACATATAGTGACTTAATACAACCAGGAGTGGTCTACCCTATAACATATAAGTGTTACCCGTGGCAAGTAAAGGAAATTCTGAATTAATAAATTCTGCAGTGTAAAATCATTGGAAGTCATCAATTATAGATGTTACACGAACCAGAGGTATGTGCATGTGAAGAGCTTATGGAAGGTAGAAAATTGTTGAATACTCTACCTAGTATTTGGCCAAGACCATTTTTATGATTTTAAAAGGTGTTGTTCAAGGAATGCCCAAATGAGACATTTTTAAGAGAAAGACATGTGTCCTCTTTAACTTGAACAACTGGAGGCAAGAAATGGCTCAGCTCACTCAAGTTTTTTGTACCACTTGGATTTTCCCTGGTTGTTCGAGCTATATTATATTTAATGGGATATAGACCTATCCAGTCCATCCAATCAAGGGAAAACTCATGACTTCTAAAAGTTGGATAGCCATCTCCCATCCAATTTCATCAGAGCAACCAAAAGTTACCTAAAGATATGGTAGTCATCCAATGAACTTGCCTTAAAAGTGAGGGTTCGCCGGTAAATCTTCTGTTGGTTTTCCTGAAAGGGCATGTGACATTTTTTTCCCATGAAGACTGTCAATCATTGCGTCAACTGGCATATGAAATACTGGATTATAAGGTTAGAAGAAATAAACTTGGTCGGTGGCATTGTTAATAAAGCATTGAAGCAGTCTATTTTTATTTCTGTAGAAAGGTTCAAATGCACAAGTACTGTTAAAAACTGGTGTAAATTAAAGTATTACCGCTTCTAGTAAAGTAGTACTACAAATCTAAGCCAACTCACCATTAGCAATTAAATCCAAATCTAATCCAACTCGACAATAGCAATTACATCCAAAGTATATCCAGGATTGACACATTGCAAATGCATGAATGATTGATTTTAGAAAAGAAAAGACTCATAATTTAACAAAATTTGGTACTATCTAGCAACATGGTATTGATAATTTATGCATAAGTTCTAGGCAGCGCATATCATTTACATAAAAGATAAACCGACCATGATAGGCTCCTCATATAACACTTCACCATTATTAATGTTGGTGCAGGTTGAATAAGAGGCCAGTTTTTCTCCTCGGTCACATTACCGGAACCATATTCTTCTGACTTTATAAGTTGATTAAGTTCTAGGAATTTAAATCTTCTTGGACTTTACAGGACTACACATGTCATAGTTCTCAAGATGCTGAATTATAAATTCCACATGAACAACAGCGACTTAGATCCTAATAAGCAATTTCAATAGTTCATGTGAAACGCGATACTAAAATATGAACAAGATTAAACAATTTAATGCCCGATGTCCTATATTTTTCAGAGCAAAACCAAGCCCCAACAAAACCAGATTAGGTACAACAATTCTAGTAACACATGAACTCACTCGTATTACAAATCCCCAAAATCTGGGTGTGTACTTATCCAGAAAGTACCTAACAAATATGATTGCACATGTAGTGGAATCAGGTGTCCCAAAAAACAGTAAGCAAACACTACAAATGATTGCACGTGTACCGGAATCAGGTGTTCCAACGAATCAGTTGTATGCTCCTATGCTCCACGCTTCCACCTGCACTTTCATCAGAACACATAGATTGAAAGAACGAAATCACTTTCATAAGCACGCTACCCAAGGGTTGAAACAACATAGCAGCATACAACTTCTGCCTTAAGAGAAAAACTATCGAACACATACCGTGCAAGAACTCATGTGTTCAGATGCACTTAGTGGAGAGGAAGAGGCCTGATTGGATGCAACTCTCCAGTCCAGGCAGTAAGGAGATTCGGGATTTGCTCATCCCACCTCCAGGCAGTCGCGAGGGAAGCTATGACCAACATCCAATTCGAGCTTTGGTCCATGGCCATGGCATCCTGCAGTGCAGAGAGAGCAGAGAGAGAGATTAGTGAGGAGAGGGAGTGAGAAGGGAGGAGAGGAGAGGGAGAGAGAAGGGAGGAGGAGGGCGCTGGGTGCGGCTGACCTGCAGAGGAGGCCGGCGGCAGCTGAGCGCGGGTGGCGACCGGAGGTGGGGTGGACTCGGGGTGCAGGAGGATAAGGGAGGATCGGCGGCGCAAGCTTGCTGCGAATCTGTTTTCCTTGATTTGGGGCATGATTGGGTGGAATCGTTCCGAAAATAAGGGAGTTGCGGGTGGGGCCGCCGGGATCTTTGACGCAGAGCGGTACCAGACCATGCGTCTGCCAGGCAGAACATTTAATCTTAGACGTTCATTTAAATCACAGACCATTGATCGTAATATAGACGGTAAGATATGTTTAAATTGATTTGATCGGAGGATCCTGATTATCCCGTGTACAGTTTGTTGTGTGGCTTTAGAGGACGATCCTGATTTGATCGGAAATATATTTTCATGCCCCGTTGCACGTACAAGGTGATCAGAAATTATAATGCAAGTATTTAATCCGTAATTCGGTAAATATTATGGATATAAAAACCAAATGGGAAACCAATTCGGTTTCTGGTGGGAAGGTGATCTCACGTAAGAAGGTAAGCAAATCATGATGTGATTTTTGAATCCTTAATTACCCAAGAATTAAATGAGCACCTACCAAAGAAAGCGCAAGAATTATTACCTGATATAAACCGATGAAGTGGGGGGAGGGGACGAAAAAATTCTACGAAAAAAACCAGCGAAAGTGGGACCCAAAAAAACCATGGTAGGTGGGACGAAAATTGACCGACGCAGACTACCAACTGCTCCATTAGGAGTAGAGATACAATAGTAGCCTGCTCAATCGGTTGGTGCAGTTCTGAGAGCAACTGGCGAACCCAAATAGTATCAGCGACGGCATGTGCCACGGCACGGTACTCAGCTTCAGCAGACGAGCGGGAGACCGTAACCTGTCTTTTTGAGGACCAAGAAATCAAATTGTTACCGAGAAAAACATAGAAACCGGATGTGGATCGTCGAGTGTGTGGACAACCAGCCCAGTCTGCATCAGATTATGCGGTGAGAGAATGAGGAGTGGACTTATCGATGTGAAGACCATGATCAAGAGTACTTTTCAAATACCTAAGAACATGTTTGACATGATTATAATGTGAAAGCCGTGGATCATGCATATGGACACAAGCTTGTTGAACAACAAAGGAAATTTCAGGACGAGTGATAGTGAGATATTGGAGAGCCCCGGTTAGACTATGGTACAGAGTAGGATCATGGAAAGATTCACCGTCAGCGGATAGTTTGAAACTTGTATCAATAGGGGTGCGAGAGGACTGACAGTCAAGCATGCCAGCACGATTAAGAAGATCAAGAGTATACTGACATTGGGAAAGAAAAAGGCCAGAAGAATCGCGAAGAATAGAAATGCCCAAAAAGTGATGAAGAGTACCAAGATCAGTCATAGAGAATTCAGAACGAAGAAGGGTAATAATATGATCTAAAAAGGTTTGAGAAGATGCAGAGAGAATGATTTCATCTACATAAAGAAGGAGGTAGGCAGTTTCGGAATTGTGGTGGTACACAAAGAGAGAAGCGTCAGAAAGGGAAGAAGTGAAACCTATCTTTTGGATGAAAGAAGAGAAATGTTGAAACCAGGCGCGTGGAGCTTGTTTGAGACCATAAAGAGATTTCTGGAGAAGACAGACATGATTTGGATAGGAAGGATTTTCAAAACCAAGAGGTTGCTAATAATAGACGGTCTCTTGAAGAGAACCATGGAGGAAAGCATTTTTTACATCTAGTTGATGGATGGGCCATGCAAAGGAAATAGCAATGCTAAGAACGGTACAAATGGTGTTGGGCTTGACAACAGGAGAGAATGTTTCATCATAATCAATGTCATGTTGTTGAGAGTAACCACGATAGACCCAGCGGGCTTTATAGCGGGAGAGGCTCCCGTCAGACTGGAATTTTTGGCGAAAGACCCATTTGCTAGAAACGATATTTGTATTCGAAGGACGAGGAACTAACTGCCAAGTATTGTTTTCAATTAAAGCATCGCATTCTTCTTGCATGGCAGTAGCCCAATTTAGATCAAGTAGAGCAGTTTTGTAATTCCTGGGAATGGAAGAGAGAGATGGGGTAGCATGTAGGTTGAGGCAATCTGTGGGCTGACGAAAACCTAATTTGTCGCGAGTATGCATGCCATGATCATTGATAGAGGCGACGGTAGGAACAGCTTAGCTGGTAGGATGGAAACGGGGGTGTCTGAGAAGATGCGGATGGTGGGTGGGGTGGTGTTTGGTTGTTTGGTTGCGGGTTGGGTGTTGGCGGGTTGGGTGATGGCGGGTTGGGTGGTGGCGAGTTGTTTGGTTGCGGGTTGGGTGGTGACTGGGTGTTTGATGGCGGGTCGGGTGGTGTCTGGGTGTTTATGGAACGGAAAGTAAAAGATGGCAAAGAAAGTAAATAGGAAACTAGAATTGTAGATCGGAAACTTATATGATGGAAATAGACCCGGGGGGCATAGGTTTTACTAGAGGCTTCTCTCGAGATAGAAATTATTATGGTGGGTGAACAAATTACTGCCGAGCAATTGATAGAAAAGCACAAAGTTATGACGATATCTAAGGCAATGATCATGAATATAGGCATCACGTCCGTGTCAAGTAGACCAAAACAATTCTGCATCTACTACTATTACTGCACACATCGACCGCTATCCAGCATGCATCTAGAGTATTAAGTTCACAAAGAACGGAGTAACGCATTAAGCAAGATGACATGATGTAGAGGAATTAACTCAAGCAATATGATGAAAACCCCATCTTTTTATCCTCGATGGCAACAATACAATACGTGCCTTGATGCCCCTACTATCACTGGGAAAGGACACCGCAAGATTGAACACAAAGCTAAGCACTTCTCCCATTGCAAGAAAAACCAATCTAGTTGGCCAAACCAAATCGATAGTTCGAAGAGACTTGCAAAGATATCAAATCATGCATATAAGAATTCAGAGAAGATTCAAATAATATTCATAGATAAGCTGATCATAAATCCACAATTCATCGGATCTCGACAAATACACCACAAAAGAGTATTACATCGAATAGATCTCCAAGAACATCGAGGAGAACTTTGTATTGAGAATCAAAGAGAAAGAAGAAGCCATCTAGCTACTAGCTATGGACCCGTAGGTCTGTGGTAAACTACTCACGCTTCATCGGAGAGGCAATGGTGTTGATGTAGAAGCCCTCCGTGATCGAATCCCCCTCCGGCAGGACGCCGGAAAAGGCCCCATGATGGGATCTCACCGTTACAGAAGGTTGCGGTGGTGGAAAAGTGGTTTCGTGGCTCCCCTAGATGTTTTTGGGGGTACAAGAGTATATATAGGAGGAAGATCTAGGTCAGGGGATCCTCGAGGGTCCCACAAGGTCGGGGGGCGCGCCCTACCCCCCTGTGGCCGCCTTGAGGCTCTTCTGACTTGCACTCCAAGTCTCCTGGGTGTCTTCTGGTCCAAGAAAAATCATCGCGAAAGTTTTATTCCGTTTGGACTCCGTTTGGTATTCCTTTTCTGCGAAACTCTAAAACAAGGAAAAAAATAGGAACTGGCACTGGGCTCTAGGTTAATAGGTTAGTCCCAAAAATCGTATAAAATAGCATATTAATGCATATAAAATATCCAAGACAGATAATATAATAGCATGGAACAATAAAAAACTATAGATACGTTGGAGATGTATCAAGCATCCCCAAGCTAAATTCCTGTTGGTCCTCGAGTAGGTAAATGATAAAAATAGAACTTTTGATGTGGAATGCTACCTAACATACTTATCCATGTAATTCTCTTTATTGTGGCATGAATGTTCAGATTCGTAAGATTCAAAACAAAAGTTTAATATTGACATAAAAACAACAATACATCAAGCATACTAACAAAATAATTATGTCTTCTCAAAATAACATGGCCAAATAAAGCTTATCCCTACAAAATCATATAGTCTGGCTATGCTCCATCTTCATCACACAAAACATGTAAATCATGCACAACCCCGATGACAAGCCAAGCAATTGTTTCATACTTTTACGTTCTCAAACCTTTTCAACTTTCATGCAATACATGAGCGTGAGCCATGGACATAGAACTATAGGTGGAATAGACGGTGGTTGTCACTACAAAAAAAAGGTACATCCGTGACATTTTGGGTCGAACGATTTTTTTTCTGTCATACATATGACACTTCTATGACGATAATTGTGACAAAACCCGGTATCATCATAGATGTGGTGGGCTCCTACTTCTATGACAAAAAATCATGCAGAAAATGGGCTTTTCGTCCTGGGCGGGCCGGAGACGCAGCTGCATGACATTCTTTGGGCCGTCCATGACGGAAAAAACCGTGGTAGAAGCGAGGGCGAGGAAAATTTCAGGGAGTTCCCGGTTACGGTGGAAGGTCGGGGGCCAAGCGATGCGTGTTTCTCTCGTACACGTACGCGCGTGTGTGCGAGGCGTTGGCTCTAATTGAACCCGAGCGAGGCGTTGGGCTCTAACTGAACCGAAGCGATTGCACTGCAGGCTAAGCGTTACTGAACCCGAGCGATCGATCGATGGCTGTTAACTGAACCCGATCGAGCGATTCCTTCGCTACTGCTGCTAACTGAAGCTGATCGATGCTGCCTCTGGGATGAACAGTGAGCGTTGTGGGGGGGGGGTTGGATGAACAGTGAGCGGTGGCGTTGCCTCTGGATGAACAGGACCCCGTGGTGTGGTGGAGGGCTGGATGAACAGTAGACGGTGGAGGGGTGGTTGAACAGGACCCCGTGGTGTGGAGGGCTGGATGAACAGTAGACGGTGGAGGGGTGGTTGAACAGGACCCCGTGGTGTGGAGGGCTGGATGAACAGTAGACGGTGGAGGGGTGGTTGAACAGTAGCCGGTGGAGTAGCGCGCGGTGGAGGCTGGATGAACAGGAGCCCGTGGAGGCTGGAGGAGGTCGACGGTAGCCCGTGGAGGCTGGAGGAGGTCGACGGTGGAGATGAACAGTATCCCGTGGAGTCCCGTTTTGTGGTACGCCACACCCCTCCCGATGAACAGGACCCCCGTTTCGACCGTAGGAGGTCCGTTTCGTCTGTTTTGCGGTACGCCACACCCCTCCCGATCAACATGACCCCCGTTTCGACTGTAGGAGGTCCGTTTCGTCCGTTTTGCGGTACGCCACACCCCTCCCGATCAACAGGACCCCCGTTTCGACCGTAGGAGGTCCGTTTCCTCCGTTTTGCGGTACGCCACGCCCCTCCCGATCAACAGGACCCCTGTTTCGACCGTAGGAGGTCCGTTTCCTCCGTTTTGCGGTATGCGACACTCCTCCCGATCAATAGGACCCCCGTTTCGACCGTAGGAGGTCCGTTTCCTCTGTTTTGCGGTACGCCACACCCCTCCCCATGAACATGACGCATTCCGTTGCCTCCCCATGAACACGACGCATTCCGTTGCCTCCCCATGAACACAACGACGATATTGTTTCTCCGTTCTGACCCAGCCATGTACAAGAGCCCTGGCTGTACGTAAGCGCGAGTAGGCGTTCGAGACCCCGCCCGTATGTACACATACGTGGCCGTATTTTCTTTCTTGCACCCTGGCCGCTGTACGTACGTGTACATGCTACGTGCGCGCCTCTACTACGACACGTACGCTCCTCTACTACGACACGTGCGCGGCTCTACATCCACCAGTATATATGGACGTACACGTTCACGACCAGAATGACAATGCTACGTACGCTTCGGCCAGGCGGGTCCCGACTGTTAGGCACTTCCTTGCCTGCGAAGATGTAGCTGGTGGGTCCCAGCAGTCAGGGGGGCGAATCGTTTTTTTGCCCGGACGCACTTCCTTGCGTGCGAAATGTAGCTGGTGGGTCCCAGCAGTCAGGGGCAAACATTTTTTTCACGAAATACGGTGGCCCGTCCGGTGGGTCCCCGCTGTCAGGTGGAGGAATAATTATTTTGCACGTAATAAGGAGGCACTTCCTTGCTGCGGCCGTGGACCCAGCTGTCAGCCTCTCCACGTACAATCCACGTCCGATGGAAGCCGTTCCTTGACCACGCCGCGCCGAGAGAACCAGGTCGGTGGACGACGGCGAGGCCTAGGAAGGGGATGACGCGGAGCCGGGGAAGACGCGGCAGTGGATGCCCACGTGTAGAGGAGTACGAGGGTTCACTGGTTCGCTGCGGTGTGAGGCTGCCGTCGCCGCAGAATAACAGGGGGTGTGGGTGAGTAGAGGGATGTCCTGGCCAGCGGTGGGAGTAGTAGGGGGCAGTGAGGCCTCTGCCGCATCACAGCCGGCCACGGGAGGCAGGAGCACGGGGCACGACCGGCGCTGGTTTGGGCGGCTGGAGCAAGAAGACCAGAGGTTGAAGAAGCACTACGGCCGTTGGATGGACATCGTACGGTCACTGGAGCTAGAATCGTGCATATTAACTTAGTTGACAAAGCCCTCCGTCCCCGTCAACTTAGCAGGCCCACAAGTCAGCCTGCCACTATACTGGGTCCCAGCTAACAGGGAGAGTATTCATTTTTTGTGCGTAATAAGGAGGCACTTCCTTGCGTGCGAAGATATAGCTGGTGGGTCCGAGCTGTCAGCGGCGGTAACGTTTTTTCGCGAAATACAGAGGCCCTTTCGGTGGGTCCCTGATGTCAGGTGGAGGAATCATTATTTTGCGCGTAATAAGGAGGCATTTCCTTGCGTGCGGCCATGGACCCAGCTGTCGGCCTCTCCATGTACAGTCCACTTCAGATGCATGTCGGTCATTGACCATGTTGACTAGGCCGTGCCGAGAGCACCAGGGCGGTGGACGATGGCGAGGCCTAGGAAGGGAACAACACGGAGGCAGGGAAGACTCGGCAGTTGTTTCCCACGCGGAGGGGAGTACGACTGTACGAGGGTTTACTGGTTCGTCTGCCATCGCCGGAGAATAACAGCAGGTGTGGGTGAGTAGAGGGACGGCTAGGCCAGCGATGGGAGTACGGTGGGGCGGTGAGGCCTGTGTGGCAGCAGAGCCGTCCACGGGGAGGAGGGACCAGGCAGTCCCGCCGGCGCTTGTTTGAGCGGCTGGAGCAGGAAGAGCAGAGATTGAAGAAGCACGACGGCCGTTGGATGGCCATCCAACAATCACTGCTTGTGCGTCAACCTTTTTTTAGGAAAGCCTCAAATCTGTGGAAAACAGCATACAACCCATCTGCCATTATTTCTAATAATTTACAGCCCATTTGCTAATTATTAAGGTTTTTTGGAGCCCATATTCTTTTTGTTAGCATTACAGCCCATATTGTGGCCACGGTTAAAAAATTATACGAAATTTGCATATTTCGGTGCGGTCCGAACTGTTTTTAATCCCGAAATTTCGACTCACATTCAAACTGATTTTAAAAATAAATGTATATCAATATAAAATCCAACAAATTCTCCACGCATAAAAATTAATGTAATTTAAAATCTCGAAATGAAAAAAAAGATATTTGAAACTAATTGCCGGTTTGATGTGTTTTAAAAATGTACAGTCCATTTCTCATTACTGATGGGCCATTTTCTCGGCCAGCCGAATGAAAGCTCTCCTCGTCTTGAAAGATTTGCAGCGCAACAAGCCTGACAAAGCGACTTACTTGGCAAATCACAAAAAAACTGGGCTGTGGACCCAGTTGTCAGCCTTTCCACGTACAGTACTCTTCCGATGGAAGTCATTCCTTGACCACGTTGACCATGCCGCGCGGAGAGCACCACGGAGGTGGACGACGGCGAGGCCTAGGAAGGGGATGACACGGAGCCGGGGAAGACGCGACAGTGGAAGCCCGCGCGGAGAGGAGTACGAGGGTTCACTGGTTCGGCTGCGGTGTGAGGCTGCCGTCACCGCAGGGCCTGGCCAGCGGTGGGAATAGTAGGGGGCGGTGAGGCCTCCGCGGCAGCACAGCCGGCCATGGGAGGCAGGAGCATGCGACACGACCGGCGCTGCTTTGGGCGGCTGGAGCTAGAAGACCAGAGGTTGAAGAAGCACTACGGCCGTTGGATGGACATCGTACGGTCACTGGAGCTAGAATCGTTCATATTGACTAAGTTGACAAAGGCCTTCGTCCCCGTCAACTTAGTAGGCCCACAAGTCAGCCTCCCACCAAGGTGGGTCCCAGCTAGCCGGAGGAGTATTCATTTTTTTGTGCGTAATAAGGAGGCACTTCCGGTGGGTCCGAGCTGACAGCGGGGGGAACGTTTTTTCACGAAATACGGTGGCCCGTCAGGTGGGTCCCAGCAGTCAGGGGCAAATGTTTTTTTCACAAAATACGGTGGCCCTTCTAGTGGGTCCCTGCTGTCAGTTGGAGGAATCATTATTTTCCGCGTAATAAGGAGGCACTTACTTGCTGCGGCCGTGGACCCAGCTGAGACTCTCCACGTACAGTATACTTCCGATGGAAGTCGTTCCTTGACCACGTTGACCTCGCCGCGTTCCGTTGCATGCATGCGTCCATGGGCGTGGTGCGTCCCCACTGTCAGCCTCTCACGTACAGTCATCTTCCGATGACTCTCGGTTGTTGACCATGTTGACCACACCGTGCCGAGCGCACCCAGACTGGAATGACCCGGAGATGGGGAAGACGGGGCAGTGGAGTCGCAGATGGAGAGGAGTGGGAAACTTCACTAGTTCGGGTGCGCGGCAGCACAGCCGCGGTGCCGCCCACGGGAGACAGGAGCAAGAACAGAGGTTGAAGAAGGAGCACGGCTGTTGGATTAACATCTAACGGTCCAGCTGCTAGAATCATTTGTTGATTAAGTTGAGAAAGCCGTGCGTACACGTCCGCTTAGTAGGCCCACAAGTCAGTCACCAAATCTGACGGGTCCCAGCTATCAATGGGATGAATAATTTTTTTCGCAAAACAAGGAGGCACTTCCTTCCGTGCGAAGATACAGCGGTGGGTCTCAGCTGTCACGTGGAGAAATAATTTTTTCGCAAAACAAGGAGGTCCCTCCTGTAGCTGGTTCGAATCCAAACCTAGACTATGACTATATATGGTGCTATGCTACTCTACAAGTAATGAAGCTGACATATCCAACGTTCGCTTCTCCTCTTCTCTACTTACTCTGCCTAGCATCAAAAGCTCTGGCTGCAGCAACCATGTCCGCTGGCTGCTCGTCCACCTGCTCTTCAGCAGGCAACAACCAGATATGCGCCAAGTCGCCACCCGTACCATCGCCTGTTGGTTTCATCACACCCCCACCGGCACGCGCACCGCAGCCGATTGCTCATCGCAATCCGCTGCCGTTGGTGTGGTGCCACTGCTGCAAATCACGCAGAGTCATCTGTCGCGTCTCAACCACAATCCGCAACCCTGGCCGAGTCTTCTACAAATGCCCGAATCATGGGGTTGCTGATTTTTTAATAGTTTGGTTGATGATCTTCCAATTTGATTCATGCAGAAAAGGGAAGATTCGTGTGATTTGTATTTCTGGGAAGTTTCTGATGTGGGGGAATGCCACTATGCTGATTATTTGGTTAGCCGAGGAATCCCAATACCAGCAGGTTGGGGTGTTGGACAAGTAACTGAAGGAACGACAGAAGAGGAAGATGCAGAGCAGAAGGTTAAAGATGCAGTTCCTCTGATCATGGCCAAGCAACAGCTGCTGAACGGCCTTGATAGCAATGAGGAGATGAAAGAGCTTGTGAAGATAATGGGCAAAATCAATGTGCTCTGTAGGATGATTGTCTCTTTATTTGCAGTGTATGTAGCACTCGTGATGTATTCAGTGGCTACGACATGAGCACTTTGCTGAAACTAGTAATGAATGAAACCTGTGTAGCAGGCTGGGCGTAGTGTTGTGAACATCTAATGATTTCTATTAACAGAAATCAGGGGGTATCCCCTTTTGCTCATATAAATAAATAAATAAATAGCAGAGGCCCTGTCGGGTCAGCTTTGTTCTCATTCGAAGACGTCGAGCAAATTGCAGTCCAACAGCAAACTATATCATCAAATTTTAGTTGTCATACAAATATGAGTACAACTAAGCGACAATGTCATCATGTTTTAGTTGTCATACAATCACCAAACACAAATCAGCATACATAACAAGTGATGTTCTCACAGCAAAATACTAAGCAACATGTTCATCAGATTTCAGTTGTCATAGCAAATACAATTTCACATAGTAGATAAAAAAACGTCTTCTGACAGGCAAATACGACAAAAGCAATGTAATCATCATCCGCAGCAGCAGCGTCAACATCTTCGCCATGTGTATCAGTCTGAATCGTAATTCCCCACGGTGTCATCTTCTTCTTCGTCCTCAACGTCCTTGAACGTTGGCTTCTTCTTGATCAACTCTTGTATGTCCACAGCACGACAGGCAATCTTTTCGCCGGCGTCATTGACATGATGGTTCTCAAAGATATTAGGAACATCTGTGTTATCTTGTACATCAGGAGCAGTGTAAGCATCATCTTGTTGTGCAACTTCATTAAACGAATTCCTCTGCTCAAACCTTTGCAATACTCTCCAGTCATCGCTACGTGCAAATGTGTCTTCCAAGAAAAATATCTGTGTTGCTTGATTTGCCAAAATAAAAGGCTCGTTGGTCTGGTACGCCGCCTTGACATTGATGGATTTGAAATAATCATCAGCTCTGGGTTTTGCGATCCTGGAAAACATGTTATACCAACGACAGCACAACAGAACCACACACCGATGATCCTCGAAACTGGAGATATACTGCAACTGAACAATGTCTATTATGTTAGCATATATTTCAGTTGTCTCTTTGTCATACGTATACGTGCTCATGATGGCACTGTTTTGTCTTCCTGCCTTCTTCTCGTGCAAGGGTGTTGTAGCGCACATCTCCAACAACGCAAGATTCATAATGTCTTACCCGAGTATCAGGACCCATTGCTAGTGAGTAAAGGGCATCATCAACTGCCTGCCCATCCTCCCGCATCTTCTTAACCTATGGTTAGAAAATAGACAAGCTGATCATCTTATGTACTCAATATATTAAAAAAACTGACAGTGCACTTCAAAAGCTTACATGGTTCTTGAACCATTTCGCAAATCCTGCCATAACCAGTTTGTCAATGTTTCTTGGATTTTGTGGCAGTAACTCCTCTTTGTAGATGCTGCACAACATAGTGATCGCGTCAAACATCTAAATATATAAGAATGTGCTGCAAGTTTAGTAGATTACGATGTATAAGCTGCAGTACTGCACTTATTTGATATAAGGTAGTATCTCAGGACAGTTATTCAACACATACCAAACCATTTTGTCCAAATCTTTAGGTTTGTCCTCTTGTCGACTCTTCCCTGTAACTCGAACAGAATAATTGAAAATATTGAGCCCGGGATTGTCTTCACCCACCTCTTTGCTAAGCTGATCAGCTGTTTCAATGTATTTTGAGCAGAATGTCAACGCTTCTGTAGCAATGTAGGCCTCTGCAATGGAACCCTCGGGTCTAGCTCTGTTCCTAACATAGCCCTTGAAAGTGCCTAGCCGCCTTTCAATAGGGTACATCCAGCCATATTGTACTGGACCTCTAAGTAGTGCCTCATCAGGTAGATGAACAACCAAATGCACCATCACATCAAAGAAGGCTGGAGGATATATCTTCTCAAGGTCGCATAGGATAGTTGGTATCTTGTCTCTAAGACGCTCCAAAGCATATATCCTGATATTCCTACTGCAGAGTTCCCTGAAGAATTGTCCCAACTCTACAACTGCTCTGTATAAGTCAGGGCGGCCCAATTCTCTAAGGATAATAGGTAAAACCCTTTGAAGTAGGACGTGGCAGTCATGAGTTTTCAACCCTTGTACCTTGTTTCCATCTGCACTGACTCTCCTTTCAGGGTTGGAAGCAAATCCATGTGGGAATCTCACACGTGACAGGACTCGCAGAATTCTTTTCTTTTTACCTTGTCCAAGACGTACACAGCTGGTGCCATATCCCGTGGTTTACCTTCATCTTGCACCTGCAAATCCTTTCTGATACTCAGGTGTGTCAAATCAATCCTAGATTTTAAGGTATCTTTCGTCTTGCCTTCAATATTAAGAAGTGTGCTGATAATGCTGTCACATATATTTTTCTCGATGTGCATCACATCAAGATTATGCCGCAGATCCAAATCTTTCCAATACTCCAAGTCCCACAAAGTGGACCTGCGGGTAAACACTAATCTCTCTTCTACCTTGCCATGCTTCCTTTTCCCGCTACCATTACCAGGATGGTTTCCTGGTGTAATATGCCTGACCTTCTCTAATTCCACTTGTAACTCATCGGCGGTGAGCCTCTTTGGCGCGTCACGGTTTTCATGGATGCACCAAATTATAACAGCACGCAGAAAGAAATCAGCTGGTGGGCTGCTATATAGGTCTCGAGTGAGAACACCCTTCCATAGATGTTGAAGTTCCTCCACAAGAGGCTCCATGAACAAATCAAAATCCTTTCCAGGACTTTTTGGACCTGGGATGAGCAAGGCCATCATGTAGTTTGATTCTTTGGTGCAGACATTTGGAGGCATGTTGTAAGGGATAACAAGCACTGGCCACATGCTATATGTGGCGCTCTGGTGGCCAAATGGTTTAAATCCATCTGAAGCTAAGCCAAGTCTAATGTGTCTCGGGTCAGCAGCAAACTCTTTGTGTTTATCATTGAAGCTTTTCCACTCACTACGATGAGATGGATGGCTCATTACATTCTGTTATCTGTACTCCTGGTTCCTAGAATGCCATAGTACATCCTCTCCTGTTTCAGCATCATGAAACAACCTCTGCAATCTTGGTATAATTGGAAAATGTCTCGGAAAATTATGAGGAATCCTCTTCACAGCATCGCCATCTTTCCATCTTGATGGTTTGCATTTCGGGCATTCACTTAAGTTGGCATAATCCTTCCGGAACAGAACACAATTATTCTTACAAACATGGATCATATCATATCCAATTCCAACTGCACGAAGAAAATTCTTCATTTTACTGTAGGTGTGTGGCAGCTCAAACGCATCTGGGAAAGATTCGCGGAAAGCAGCCAACATCGCATCGAATGATTTGTTGGTCATCCGCTCAGATGTCTTCACCTGAAGAAAGGTGACCATAGTTGAGAATACTGACAGCTTATTTCCTGGGGTGATAGCAACGTTGCATTGTTCCAACATGCGGGCCCACCGTTTTTCTTCTGCAGGTGAAAGTTCACGGAATGCACGAGCATTTCGTAGCATTGTTTCAATGTTGGTCAAACTCACTGGCTCCGCCACCACCACCTCCTCCTCCTCTTCCACCTGAGCATCAGGCAGATCAAGATGGTGATCTGCTGCTTCCACGTAGTCAATAACATTGACGTTCACAGCTTCACCACGATGAACCCACCTAGTATATGTGACCGACATCCCATACAAGTGTAGATGATTTTGCACAGTTGATAGGGTCTTGTAACTGAATTCATACAACTGCTACACAGGCAGAGCACATCTGATTTCGGACCACCGTACTCAGCTCTGATAAAGTTCATGAAGTTTTCAACCCCCTCGACATATGCAGCGGAGAATCTTCGAGCAGAAGTTATCCAAGTCTTGTCCATCTGTTAGACATACAACTTAGTTCTTCTACTAGATATTACAGGAAAAACATATATGCTTTTTTATGAAGTCCAGAAAAAAATACCTAGGTCGATGTCTAAAGCTATGGCAAGATATTTGGACGAGGAGATCTAAGTAACGAAATATATGTAAAGCTAATTCAGCAAACAGATTTGAGTGCCAAATTATGGCAGGCTGTTTGAGCAGTCAATGAGGCCGAGCACACAGCCATTGAACTATCGAAGGCCATCACAGCAACAAAGATCGAGTATAAAACGGTGTAGAGCTATTTCACCTAACAGATTGGCTACTAGACCATGGCAATCTACGTCACAATAAATATATGGCAGGATATTTTAGCAACTAATCGGCCTTGGCATGCCATCTCAGCTAAGCAGATTGAGTGCAGAACAGGGCAAGGAAGCTTCTTAAGCAGAGCATATTGACAGTAAACTACTTCGGCAAACAGTGAGATTAACAGCGTCTATCAGCTAACATTCAGCGCTACACCGACATGAACGGGGCCTCAGTCTAGAATGCGCGTACCGTGGGAGAAGCTGACCGCCGTGCGTCTCCACACGAACGTCGCCAGCGGTGGCGGCGCTGACCGCCGTGCGCCTCCACAAGAACGTAGCCAGAGGTGGCGGCGCGGCTAGAGGGCGGCCGAACCGCGGCGCCAACGTATCGGCGCGGCGGGGAGGGGAGCTTTGGCGAAGCGAATGGAGTGGAGGGGGACATGGGGGGAGGGGGGTTCGGGGAATATTATTGGCTAGTTGGCCGAAGGGCGGTTGAATCGGATTTGGGGGGAATTTTTGGGTGTGTGGGGGGGGGGGGTGGGTGGGAGGATTTTCACGCGGTGGGCGGGGGGAGTTTGGCGCATGGTCGGTTTCTCCAAGTGCAGTCCCACGTGTCAGTGAAGAGGCAAGCCGAAGCGCATTCCGTTTGCGTGAGCCGTGTGCAGGATCGAACGTGTGTGGGGTGCAATGCGACCGCGACAGGAGTGCTGTGAGTGTACCGCCTTTTTTCCTTTTAAACTAGGTGCTTCGCCCCCTCAAAATTTTTTTTTGTTGCTTCGCGCGATCCATCGATACTACTACTAGTAATCCGGTAATCCCGACTAAAACGGCGCGGCTGGGTCTTTTCCCGCGCGATATGCTGGGAGGTTGGCTTAGTTGGGTTTTTTAGGACGAGTAATGCTACACCTACGTAATCCCAGTTACGTAATTAACGTAATGTGAAATGTGTGAGCTGTTGATTGTAGATTGGGGGGAGGGAGGGGCCCACCACCATGAAAATCAGGGGAGGAGAGAGAGAGGCAGTTTACGTTAACCCTTTCGTAGGTTCCCGTAGATGTAGAAAGATGTGAAATGCGTGAATGTGTAGTGGACGTACTATTGGAGTGCCTAAGATAATTTGTGTATGTATAGACCCTATGTGTTTATTTTACTTCGCATGTTAGATTTGTCTCGGTTCAATAAAAAGCAGAGTTGGTTATGATGGTGTGCCTGTCATCCTGCAATATAGGCCGTCCGATCTATATCTAATGGATAGGAAGGAAACTATGACAATTTACCCGCACTCCTCTCCACATTTGCAGATAATGCTTTCCCTTGTTCATCCTTTTCTCCCACAAGATCTTGATCTTCCGTGCAACGCACGGGCATCTTGCTAGTACTCCTACAATATGTATATTATTGTGAAAGTTCATATACACCGGCCAAGATTAATGCAAACACGGCAGATTTTCATTACATTTCGAACTTTTATAGGACAGAAAAATAAAAGAAACCCAACCCTAAACCTATTCTACGGGGGCGACCGAGGTCCTCCATCTGCGATCTCTATGTACGGGGGCGGGGTTCAAGACACGTGAAGTGAAGGTGCAGTCTCCGGCGAGGAAGAGTAGAACACGGGATACGGACCGGCCAGTTGGCACACCATGCCCTGCCGCCTCCCATGCCCTACTCATCCTTGGAGGAGTCCCCGACCTCGGCGGTGCCAGACGTTGGACGGCGGCAAGTAGGACGCGTGGCTGACGGTGCTCCTGTCGTCGGCCGCCAGCGTGGCCACCGCTTGTGCGGCCGCATCCGCGTCCGGCTACGCCGCTATTGCATCACGAGAGGCGACTTGAGCGAGGGCGGCGACCTCGAGCTTCATCCCCGAAGACAAGCTCTCCCGTAGAGTGTTCGCACTTGCGGTCATGGCGGATGTGGTGCCAGGTAGGAGGACGATGCGCTATGGTGTGGAGGTTAGCTGGGCGTTGCCGCTTTAAGTAGCGCATTCCGGTGAGGCCAAGCGTCCGGGTGCGTCATTAAGTCGCCGGAGTTGGTTCCTCGGGCACCGAGCCTCTTAACGACGACATACGAATGGACGGCATGAATGCGGGCAGCTGGCGCCGGCTGGGAACACACCGCGCGACGGCGCGAGGGACGAGGGTTTTGGTGTGCCAGGGTAGTCAGCTGCGGTCGTGGCAACGTTGGAGATGCCCTTTGCTCACATGCGATCCCCGCATGTCATTGAAAAAGCAAGACGACCCAGCATGGTCTTAGGTCCAGAGGATGCAGTTGGCCGTGCTACACCACTCCGCGGACGCGTCGCGGCGCCCCGTGCATCCTCGACGAGCCGGGTGTTGGGGTGTGTTTGGATTGTGGCCAAAGTGCACCTTACCAAAATTTTGGTCATGACCCAAAGATTGGTCTTTGTTTGGATGGTTGCCATTTTTTTGGCATGCCAATGAACTCTAGCCAACTCTAGTTCATTTTTCTTGCCAATGTCGGCCAAATCATGGGCAACCAATACCTCAACCAAAATTTTGGTCATGACCCAAAGATTGGTCTTTGTTTGGATGGTTGCCATTTCTTTGGCATGCCAATGAACTCTAGCCAACTCTAGTTCATTTTTCTTGCCAATGTCGGCCAAATCATGGGCAACCAATACCTCAACCAAAATTTTGGCTACCCAATGCTTTGATGGGGCAACCTTGGGCACAAACCAAACATACCGTTGGTCGTGCCACAGCACTAACGCCACCCTCGACACACTGAAACCGACCGTGTCTAGTGACGATATGAGCGTGTCGCTCACCGCGGTCGCCGTGTCCAGAGGCGGTGCTGGAGCTGCGCCCCGTTGTTGGCCCCAACGACCCACATGAATGGTTGTCGGTGGCGAGGAGGTCGTGGGCCAGCTCCTCCATTGGACTAGTCTGCGCTACGTCGTCCCGACGGGTGTGCCCCACATGTCGGTTTCCCTGTTTTCCCGGCCATATTCGAGCGTCAGTGCTCTGCGTTGCGCATTAGGCCTTTCACTATGTAGGCCAAGCGAGACAACTTATTGTTTATTTGAGCCGCTCAAGTATAGTCATGTGGCATTTGCTTATTTCTCATTCCTCTCCAACCCTCTTCTCCATCGATCATGTCGCCTTCCAGTCGAGTCCATCCTCCCGCATGCCTCATTTGAACATTCCGCCGAGTATCATTCGCATGTACCCACCCTAGTCCTCTTTCAATAGATCTCCGGACCCCGAGATGAAATCTAGAGGGAATGAGTGGGGGCACGTGATACCTAAGGCGGATTCAAAATTTTGAACCGGTGATCATAGCATCCGCAAATCATATATAAAGGGTATTCAATGTTCGTTTCGTTTTTGAACGTACAATATACTCCCCCTATCCTTTCTAGTTTACATATAATTTTTATGTGTAGTCAAAGTATCTCTACTTTGATAAAAAAGGTATCAACATTCAACAACGCCCAATCAATATTGTTAGATTCGTACGTACTCCTAGATTTGTACTCGAGATGGTTTCCAATTTGACTATTGACAAGATTAATAGTACATGAGGTGTATAATGTGAAAGTTATATCATTGGAAACTCCTTTCACGTACGAATTTGACCGTATGCTTTGTGTAAGTTGCATGTCATATATTATTACTCTAACATTTGGTCAAAGTTAGCCTCGAAAAACGCATTACACCCTGTATGCTTTGTCTAAGTTGCATGTCATATATTATTACTCTAACATTTGGTCAAAGTAGTATAGTGGAAGTGGATCCTCTGACGTAGGTATCCCTGCCTTACCCTCCCTTTCGGTCACTTACTGGCGGACCCCATGCTTGCTAGGCCCCGCATGTCAGCTACTCAATGGGTTCGGCCACGTGAGGGAATCCTCATCCGTAGTATACTCCCTCTATTTTTATTTACTCCGCATAAAACAGAGGGAGTGGTGGTATAATAAATGACGCGGGAGGGGGAGGGGGAGGGACGTCGGTTTGCTCTCAACTGCGGTCCCACAAGCGAGCGAAACGCAAGACGAAGCGCGTTCCATTCGGTGAGCGACGTGGAGGGTCCAGCGTGCCGGGCTGCAACGCGAACGCGACAAGAGCGATGTACAGTCAAAACCGATTGACCAGTCGTCACCGGAACCACTATTCACACCAGAACGTTCCCTGCTCGGCCTACGCTAGCCACTGCCCTAAAACCACACCAAATCTCCAGCCCATTCCCCCACATTTCGATCCCCTAGTCCGCATCAAGCGTCCCCTAGTTCGCCGGAAAGCCATGGTGCGCCGCAAGATCACTTATGACAAGATGCTGACGCCGGAGCGCCGCGCAGAAATCACGGCGGCGGTCGGCGCCACAGACCTCCATTCCCAAGCTCGCTTTGCGGCGGGCCAATCCCCGAGTTCTCTGGAGCCAAGCTACGAGGAGGAGGAAGCCGACCAATGTTCATGGTGGAGGTCGCAGCGCAGAAGGCCCCCGATGGGTATGAGACGATGGACGTCGACTTCGTGCCGGCGTCCGAGTCCCCCATGGTGCAGGCGGACCAGCGGTTCAACATGGCGATACTAAAGGAGGACCGGGAGGCAGAGGCTCAACTCGACGCGGAGCGCTCGCATGCTGCTGCCATCGAGGCTCTCCTGCAGGCGGAACCGGATGTCGTGGATGTGAACCGGGCTGCGGAGGCTCAACTTGAGGCGGAGCGCGCGGATGCCGCTGCCATCGAGGCCCTCCTGCAGGCGGAACCGGACGTCCTGGACTTGAACCGGGCAGCAGAGGCTCGACTCGACGCAGAGCGCGCGGATGCCGCTCTCATCGACGCCCTCCTGCAGGCGGAACCGGACGTCCTGGACTTGAACCGGGCGGCGGAGGCTCGACTCGACGCGGAGCGCGCGGATGCAGCTGCCATCGAGGCCCTCTTGCAGGCGGAACCGGACGTCCTCGACTTGAACCGGGCTGTGCTCTCGTCCGTGCAGAGCGCCCGCACGCTCGGCTTGAACGAGTAGCTGGAGGCTGAGGACAACCACGGTGCGGAGACACACGTCGGCAGCGACGGCTGGTTCGCGCCGGCAGCCAAAGACGACGAGGCCGTCTCTTTCCGCGAGCAGTGATAGTTTTTCTTTATGTTGTTGTTTTTATGGATCTTTTGCTGTGTAAAAACATATATTTGTTATGCAAGTCGCCTGACTTGGGTCAGTCTACCATTTCAGGCGGTTGGATGAATATCCTACGTCTCCTAACCCTTCTTTCCTTCTTCCTCACCTCTTCTTCTTCCCCAACAGACCACCGCACGGGCCGTACGGATACTCCGCAACGTGCGGTTGGATAAACATACTCTATGAATGAAAATTATGTGTCAG
Source organism: Aegilops tauschii subsp. strangulata (assembly GCF_002575655.3). Taxonomy (NCBI): domain Eukaryota; kingdom Viridiplantae; phylum Streptophyta; class Magnoliopsida; order Poales; family Poaceae; genus Aegilops; species Aegilops tauschii. The sequence goes on along the minus strand of NC_053035.3, from coordinate 58,284,396 downwards.
CGATAGGATGGCTGAGTTTGGTTTGTTCACATGCGACAACACGTGTCAGTGAGGGTGCGTTCCCTTGGTTGGGTTTGCGGCGTGGAGGAGCGACTGTGTGAGGGTGCGGTGCGACCACGGCGTGCAGGAGCGACCGTGTGAGGGTGTGGTGCGACCGCGACAGCCGTGCACAAGTGTACCTCCTTCTCGTTTTGAAAACTTTAGGCAAGCTTGGCAAAAATGTGGGGCGAAGTTTGGCAATGCAAGGCCTAGACCCAAACAGGATAAGTACGTACGTACCAGGAGTATTAGTGTTAAAAAAGAAAGGCGGGGTTTTCCCTCGCGGGATTTAATCGATACAAATCCTCATTTCACGTGTCAATTAATGCGTATTTTTTCTCCAAAGACCAAAGAGCTAACCATCTCACTCCTCATCGCTTGATTAATGCAGCGCCATGCAAACCAACCTTCTCACTTCCGCATGCATGCAGGGGATATTAATGTCCATGGTTGCTAACCCCATCAATTTTGCCTCGATTAGTGTTAGTGGCCCTTTGCAAATTGTAATTTTGATATACTGGCCTTGAGTACAAAAAAAATGGAGGTAGTAACTATATTTGACTTCCTTCCCCATTGCGGTGACGTCGACGATATCTTTTTTTTGGTGGTTTGGCAAAGTGCGTTCGACGGAGAACACCATTGAGGGAGACCACGGTAAATCGTTCGCAAGTGCCGCCTGCAAGCCGAGACAACCGCCTTATTTGCATCCAGGAAGTCCTTTACTAGTACTACTAGGAGTACTAGTGCGGTGAGATGGTTTCTCGAAGAAGACGATGGAGAAGCGGAGTCAGCGAAGAGTGAAATGATGGTTGCTTCGTCCGTGCTTTTGTGATTTGATGCCTCACTGCTTTGTGATTTGTGATAGAAGGGACAGGGGAGTAGACTCTGTGCTCTATACTGTACTACATGCGTCCAAGCATGGGAGAAAGAGGAGAGACGTTGCATTTTTCTATTCCTTCAATCAATCAATCAGGGAGCTTCGGTTCCATCTTTTTGGCTTTGGCAACACCGTCCACAATGGTTCCCATGATGCCAAAAGCTATATTCACATTTGGCTACACATTGTGGATGCCCTTAACCGTACCACTTGGTTTTGCTGCTGTGTGCTATCTATACAAATCTCAATTATATTGATCTAAAAAATTATAGAATCAAGATTAGTAAAAAGGAGGTGATTTTGCCGCGCGGATGGCGGGGGAGGTTTCTTATTTGAGCAATGCTACATTCACGTAATGGTTTACGTAAAGTTACAAACTGATGTGATGTGGGACTATTTGATTGGATTAAAGGAGAGGATTAGGCCCGCCCCACCTGAAAATCAGGGGGGCATATATAGATTAGATGGAAAGTATACGTAGCAGCTACGTAGCCCTTTGTAAGTCTAGGATTAGGCTTCTTATTTTCGGAGGACGTTGTCCTGGCGGTTTGCTAACATGCGGTCCCACGTGTCAGTGCTTTACCAAGCCGATCCCACATGAGGCAGAACAACGGCAGAAGCAACACGTGGTTAAGTTGAAGAAGATGAGGGAGAAGCGGAATCAGCAACGAGTGAAATGATGGTTGCTTCGTCCCTCCAACTTAACTGCGGGAAAGGTGCAGCTTGTGATTTGACGCCTCATTGCTCATTACTACGCCGGCGCCATGACTGGGGTGCTTCACCCCGGCTGCTCTGCACTGTATTCCGGTATGGCAAGTGGACCTGGTAGCTTGATGTCCCACATGTCGGCGAAAGGGACTAGAAGATTTATGAAAGCGAGCGCTCCACTCTTACGACGGAGGAGTAGATGACACGACGGCCCAGTGAACTGTCACTTGTAGTACTGTATAGTACTATAGTTTTGCTGTTTCGCACGATCCATCGATACAAACCCGATTAAACAGGAAAGGGCGGGATTTTTCCCGCGCGGTAGATGATACTGGCCATACATTTCAAAGGCAATTTTAATGTATGCAAACTGAATAATTATAAGTAACAATATGATATCTAGTAAAACTAAAAACACATATGATTTATTGTGTTAGAGTGTAGTAGTAGTGCTGTATTGCATAGTTGTTAGATGTAACATGCGAGAACGTGTAGAGATGTAGTTTTGGAGGGCCTACAGAGAGAAAAGCGTAATACGGTCACTGAACTTCAGAATAAGCTGATTACGATCACTTGCTCACAGTTCAGCATCGGATTGCACTCTGTTGACCGGCCAAATAGTCTGCATGGCGCCATGTTGACTAGTTAAATTGACCATGTTCCTTGTGGGTCCCACCTGTCAGTTCGCATAGGCAAAAGGTCAGATAAACACAAATTTACGCAGGCGCGACAAGGCTCCAACCCGTGCGCGGGAATCACCTGGTTGTGTATGTGTCAGTCAGGGCCTGATGTGTGCGCATGAACGTGTAGGTTGAGCACTTGAGCGTGAGAGTGTGTGTTGGTTGTGTGGTGTACTGGTGTGTGCATGCATGCGTGCGTGTGTGCGTGTGAGTGTTGCGTGCGTGCGTGGCTGCGTATTCGAGAGAGGCATGGATAGAGGGGCCGACGGGGGGGGGGGGGGGGCGTGGGAGAGATAGCACGAGAAATGAGAGTGGTCTAGAGAGAGAGAGACGAATATGACATCACGACAAGAGATTCCATTCCCTTGAGTGTGTATATGCAAGGTGGGAGGGAACAGAGGCACCAGGAGAAATTTTCTGTGTGTGTGGTGTTTGTGTTGGTATGTGTGGGTGTGAGAAGATAATGAGACGTGGGGGCAGAGGGTGTGTCACCGCGTGAGGTCCGGTGGGTCGAGGTGAGGCCCTTCGTTCGTTTCCGACCTGCGCCACATTGGTCGGCCCGTGACGCATTTAGGAAGACCCATGGATGACTAGTCATACAAGACAAAGATAGCAGAACTGTGAAGGACTCTATGTCCACTGACAAAGCCGGCTAGGATTTGTAACCCTAGGTTCTCGGACTAAGGTAACCCCTTTATCTCTGATATTACTATCCATCCAACCTAACTTTAAGGGGCATCCTACATAATGCTCTGCTAGAATCATACTCGTCGATTAGGAAGAGAGGTGTGAGACAATGCGTGAGAGACAGGCATAAAGATAATGTGCGTACATGAGACACGTAGGCATGTCCATGTATATAGAAAGGGTCGATGAGGATTGTGCATGTGTATGTTTGCGAGAGGAAGAGTGCTTGTGATAAAGGTTAGTGAAAACAGTTGTAAATGGTTACGAGAGGGAGGGAGGGTTATATCTAGAGCATGTGTGCGAGAAAGACACCTCGGGAGAGAGTGTGTGAGCATGTGTGAGAGACCACCGATGGAGAGTGAAACTACACGTAAAAGACTGCTCTACACATTGATTAAAGATATAAATTGTATCCAAATATTAGGATGGGATCATGATATTTGCAATTAGCGTAAGGAGCGGTCATTGATCCATCAGACATCTAGATTCTATCGAATTTGAGCATGTCTATGTTATTATTCGACACAATTGATCCACATAGTTAGTATTTTGAACTCCAGACAATGCATCGCTTTAGCAATCGAATATAAACGTGAGTATAGTTCATGTTGTGTGTGTAAAGCACATTATACATACGAAAGTTACACAATGGACATTATAAATAGCTACCGATGAACTAGCATACATTTGAATTCAACTTAAGGTGGTTTAAAAAAATCAAATTCAACATGAAGTCCATTCAATTATTTGAATTTGATATCATGGCATTTGTAAACCATACCTAAATTATGGGGGCACCAATCTTTGTTCTGATTTTGTTCATAATAGCATATGTAGTCGTGTACAAAATAGATTCAAATTTAGCTCCTCCATTCCAAAATAATCGTAGTTATAGGATTTTCAAGTGTCAAAATTTCAAAAAGAAGCGGATAATTTAATGAGGTTTTCAAACATACAAGGTCAAATATAACGTTGTCTATTTAGGTCAATCCTCATAGTTCAAGAGTACTCTAAACGTGAATGCTTGTGTTTCAAAATTTCGAACGAAGCGCCAAAAGAGCCTCTACTCGCCCGAAACCGCGTGAGACCAATGTTTGGTAGTACAAGGAAATTACTTTTCTAATAACTCCGACCCGTGAAACCTACCGGCCCGACGTCCAATGGTCTAAACCGGGGTAGGTTTGTAGCTTCATCTAGACGCCACGCAACCGCATCCGAAAAACATTCATACACAATGGCCGCCTAAGCACACATGCGCGCGGCCGAAATCGCTCCCGCCCACTATTTGGGACACCTGGGATTACCATCCTACCCCCGACCCGCAGTAGGTCCGAAATTTAAGAGGGGGGCAAAGTTTGTACTTTCCCCAAATTTCAAACAAGCGCGTCCCATCTTCTGTTCAAAAAAGCCAAAAAACAAGCGCGTCCCAGATCGAAACATGGTTCCCCCCACCTGTCCGATTCCCCATTCGTACTCCGTGGGCGCCAAAACTACCTCTCCACCAGCCGCGAAACCCCAACGTCCTCCGTCCGCCACCCCATCCCACCCACCGACCGCCGCCTTCCTCCATCACGCCGGAGCCGATACCCCGACGTCGTCGTCCACCGCAACCTCAACCGCAACGCCCTCCACGGCTAGTAGTTGAAGCCGAGGCCGAGCCGTCCGTACCCGAGCCAGTTCAACCACACCATCCTGCGCCTCACCGCTGCCGCTCCAACTTCGCCACCCTCCACCGCACCGGAGCTGTTCCTGCTACGCCGTCCTTCGCCGCCTCGGATCTGCTTCCCCTCCGCCGACATACGGCCACGACAACACAGTCAACAATTTGGCCATGGGTTCGTCCAAGCCTGCACCCTCCAGAACATCGGTTTCCCCGGTAAAAAGAAGAAGATCGGCGCGACATGTGGAGGTGACCACACCGGCAACCGAAAAAGGTACTCCTCTTCCCTTATTCGTGCAAATCTTACGTCTCTGCTTGCACGGTATTCATCCCACAGAAGACACTAGTTGACCGCTTCTTCTTGATACTAGATGTTCCTAGTAACTTGCGATGCACAAGGTTTCTCCTCATATACTATTTCACCTTAGCTAGAGGTCCGCCGCCCCCCTGAATTTCAATTTCTGACCAGTTGATTCCCAATTAACGGAAGCATTCCCCGGCGTAACAGGCGCTAGTACGCCTATTACGCCGGGGAAGCAGCGCCTTGGTGTTTATCTTAGGGGCGTGTGCGGCCTAGAGCTACTGGCGCCCGATCTAGAAGTCGGCCGGGATTAAAGGGATGGCCTGGGGGCGCTGCCAAGCACGGCGGTAGTGTGAGGTCGATGGGAGGGCGGGGCGGCGGAGGCAGCGGTCTGGGCCGGTGGTCGCTGGCGGTTCGAGAAAGATCGTCAACAGTGACTGGTGGGAGGTAGACGAAGGACATCTGCCCGTTCCTTATAGATCGGACGGTTCATTAAAAAAATCGACTGACCTATTTATTTTCAGTCGACTGTTATCTTAGATATGACCACATGTGGTGGTGTGCTGGAGGAGTACCTGCATTTCCTGTGCTCATATATTACAAAATCATACGGAGTAGAATCTACTTTTGTTTGCCATGCAATGTTGTAGAGCTATCATATGTCTCCTGTCATTTATTTTCCAGCCACCTGCTATCTGCTACTTTTACAGTGCACTAGTTCTGCACACACTTCACCCTTACTCTCACTATTGTGTTTTTATGCAAGGTTATTTCAGACTCTGCTGCCATGAGAGAAGCCAAAAACCAAAGAGAGAAGTCGCTCCAGCTTGGTGTGCAGGTAGGCAAGACACTTTACAGCGCTATAAAGGGTGCAGTGTCAGCAGATGGAGACGGTAAACGTAGCTCTGGATTTGATGACCTCGCTCGCAATGAACCACCATCCCAGGTGCTTGCTTTAACTTCGCGGTGTCATATGTGGTTGCATGTTCCATATGGTGTCTAGCTTGTATTCGAAAGGCCGAAGTCGGTAAGATAAGGAAAGATATTTTTTACATGAACCACCATCCCGTGAGCACCAGAAGACAAATAGCTAGTCAGGGCACTGGCCGAGCCAGTGACAAGCCCAGCAAAGATAGGCATCACCTGGAAGCCAACTAAAAAGCTGCGATGGTGGCGAAGCAGCCCGCCTGCCACCAGGCTCTCAGGTCCTAGATGATCATGCTCACCACTCCAGCCGGATGTCTAGCTTGTATTGCTTCCAACTTGGTTAAATTGCATCTGCTTAGCTTACACATTATACCTTTGAATATGACATGCCTTTCTGTTTTTGGTACATACTAGTACATCTGTGCATTAACCATGTTCTTACATCAAACTAATGTTCTTGTGTATCCCTCATCAATCACTTATGACGAGGCAGGCAGGCAAGGGGACTACTCCTCATTTAAAGAATGCAGCTGTCGGAGTAAATGGCCACGGGTAGCCTAACCGACTGCCCCTGGTTCTTCTGAAAAAATTATCTGGCCTTCGGGCCTCCAAGCACTCCGAGCATTGGGCCGCCTTCCCTGGCCGGCTACCTCTGAAGCCGACTCCTGGAAGGCGACCCAACCTCAGCAACCCCTCCCCAGGACGACTACGGGGTGGCCGACTCCAAGAAGCCGGCCAAGAAGGACGCCGACTCCAAGGAGCCGGCCGAGACCACAACCACCAAAGCTACTCCCACATAACGACGACAAGACGGGGTGTGGCCACAGTGCAGCCCACTACCCCCGAAGCCCGAGGCGGGCATGGCTACAGGAGGCCGTACGAGACGGCCGTCTCCCGTGCGGCTCGGCACTGTAGCCATGCTAGCCTCAACGTCATCCACGACAGACTCCCGTACGGCCCACAGGCGGCGGGCCCCTTCAGCCAGAGAGAGGCGTGAAGACGGCCCGGCCTTTCCCAGTCGGCCAGGGGCGTAGCCGGCCCCCGGAAGCCGGCTACTCCCTTCCTCGAAGCAGGAGCCCCATTAAGGAGACAAGATGAGGTAAGGCTACAGTGAGAGCCCCCGAGGCGGCCCACTGTAGCCACGCTTACCTCGACAAAGCCCTCGTCATCAGAGGCGAGGCTACAGTAAGCAGCCGCCGACAAGACCCTAGGCGGTGGGGCCGGCCTGTCGACCGAGAAGCCGGCAGCCGGCGGGACCCACCAGCCGGCAGGACCCAGCGGCCGGCGGAGAAGCCGGCGAGCGTAGACACTGACGGCTGGGACCAGAGCCCAGCCGGATTACCATTGTACCCCCGGGGGGTAGGCCTATGTAAACCCCCCGGAACACCCATGCAAAGGGTTGGCTTCTAAGCATAGAGCACACACACCATAGATAGAGAGAAGCAAGAGCTAGCCTTGTTCTTCTTCTCCCTTGATCCCCACAGCTCTAGGAGCGATTGTAGCTACCCATTCTCGATCTAGTGATCATGCGGAGACCCCGCAGAGCAGGACTAGGGGTGTTATCTCCTCGGAGAGCCCCGAACCTGGGTAAGATCCGCCGGCGTGCATGTCTTCACCTCATCCCGTTTCCAAGCACCGGCGATGTTTTATTGGCACCCACAATGATAAGCCATCCGTTGGCATATGTCGCACCAACCACCCGACATTTGGCGCCCACCGTGGGGCCAGGTGCACCGTCGTCCGGAGACCTGTTCTGGACGGGAACCCTCTTCCTCCCCCGCGAGCGCAGCCAGCCTGCTGCGCCCGATGGCGTTTGCCTCGACGCGCTGCAAGGCGTCGACGACGCCTGCACAGCGAGCCGCCTCGCCGATCTGCTCGGCGAGACTCGCATCTCCGACGAGCCTGCATCCGACGCAGGCACCGACTACCCCGAGAACCGCCTCGTCAGCCTCCTCGACCAGCTTCACGTCTCCGGCGAGCCTGCTGCAGACATGGAGTCGGTCGGCTCCACCGACCCGATGCTCATCGACTCCGACATAGCATCGCTTGACGCCTACCCCTCCGACGTGGTGGTCTTCGACGACCCCCTCCCTCGAGCTGACAGCGGCAGCAGCGCTGTCACCGAAGTGCTGGTCATCAGCCACGTCGCCAACTCGGGCGAGAATGCCCACGACGCCCTGCAAGCGGCAATGCACGACCTCTCCGTCCCCATCCCGGCCGACGCTGACGCCGAGACCCTGGAGGCACGCCGCCTTGCCCTCATCGCGGAGGGCCAGAAGATAGCCTCCATGAGACGCCTCACCGAGGCCCACCAGCGTGAAGTCGACCGCGCCGCCTAGCGGCCCGAGCCGAGCCGGCTTCGTCCAGAAGCGCGGCGCGGCCGTCGCCAGCATGCTGGGCGCAGATCACCCCGTCTACGCCACCCCGCACGAGAATTTGCGCGCTGCTCAGGCGGCTGCAGAAGAGCTCAATGGGCTGGGAGCCGGTGAGCTTCCCTACATGGCAAGACGGATCCAGCAGCTGATCGACGCGGCTGCAGAACGGCACGAAGCCGGCGCCCGTGCTGATAGTCATCCCCCGCGCCGGGAGCACGCCGCGACGTCCCGCTCGCCGACTGCGAGCGGCGCATGCCAGAAGAAAGACAAGGAGCCAGCTGCCAGCCGCAGACGGACTCGCATTACCATCGAGCGCGACGCGGAAGGCCGCCCTCGAGCGGTTGAACACCAAGGAAATCTGCCTCCTCCCCCGCCTCGAAGAGAAAGACGCCTCACTCCGCCACCTATCATGCACCCGACTCTTGGCGACCGACTCGGCCGCCGAGAAGGAGTCGGCGAGAACGACGCCCGCCACAGGATCGACCGTCTTGCTCGATCCTTGGCGTTAGAAGAAGAAGACGATGTCAGCCCGCCATGCTTTGGCCCCCGCATCCGCGACGAGCCCTTCCCCAAAGGGTTCTCGCTCCCCAGAGACACACCCAAGTACAACAGCTCGGTGAAGCCGGAAGATTGGCTCATCGACTACTCCACGGCCGTCAGCATAGCCAACGGCAATCGGCACGTCGCCGTGAAGTACGTCCCCCTCATGCTGCAAGGCACTGCGCGCACATGGCTCAACAGCCTCAAGCCCTACAGCATCAACAGTTGGCTGGACTTCACCGAAGTCTTTGTCCGCAACTTCACCAGCACCTACAAGCGGCCTCCCAAGCCTCGCCAGCTCTCCCTCTGCGTCCAAGGGCCCAATGAGTCGACCCGCGACTACCTCACGTGATGGGCCGAGCTCCGCAACTCCTGCGAGGGGGTGCACGAGGTCCAGGCCATCGAGTACTTCACTGCCGGGTGCCGAGAGGGCACCCTCCTCCAGCACCGACTCCTCTGCGACGAGCCGGCTACCCTCGTCGAGTTACTGATCATCGCCACAAGTATGCCACGGCCGACTCCTCGATGAAAACGGAGCTCCGAGTAGACGCCTCTGGGAAGGTGATTGCTCCGGCTCCCAAGACGCCGGCTGGCGACCCCAACCGGCGCCCCTACCAGAACGATCACAAGTGCAAGGCCCCCATGCCGACTTCCACCAGTCGGCAGGTGGCCACAGTTGAAGATGAGCAGCCCGAAGAACGGCCTGCTCCCAAGAAGAAGGGTGGAAGGCCGGCCTGGCAGCCGTCTTTCTCCTACGAACAAGCTCTCGACGCCCCCTGCAAGTTCCACAGCGGCGCGAAGCCGTCCAACCACACAACCCGGAAATGCCACTGGCTCACCCGCATCACCAAGGGTGAGGGGATGTTGCCGCCTCCGCCTCCCGGCCCGCCGCCTCCAGCCCCCCAGCAGCCGGCGGCTCGGCCGGCAGTCGGCGCCATCCAAGACGAATTCCCCGAAGAGCACGCCGCCTATGTCGTCTTCACTAGTCAAGCCGACGACAAGCGCAGCCGACGCCGACAGCACCAAGAAGTGAATGCATTCGCCACCAGTGCCCCCGAGTTCATGCACTGGTCAGAAAAGCCAATCAGCTGGAGCCAGGCCGACCACCCGGAGGTGATGCCTTCGCCTGGCTCCTATGCAATGGTCTTGGACGTCACCCTCGCGACGGAGAGGCGAGCTGCCAGATTTTCCCGCGTCCTGATAGACGGCGGAAGCAGTATCAACATACTGTACCGCGATACCATGGAGAAGCTGAGCATCAAAGCGAAGCAGCTCATGCCGAGCCGCACCGTCTTCCATGGTATCGTCCCCGGCCTGTCCTGCTCCCAAATCGGCATGATCAAAATGGATGTTCTCTTCGGAGACAAAGACCACTTCCGCCGAGAAGCAATATGGTTCGAGGTAGTGGATTTGGAGAGCCCCTATCATGCACTGCTTGGCCGACCTGCCCTAGCCAAGTTCATGGCTGTGCCCCTCTACGCCTACCTAAAGATGAAGATGCCGAGCTCGAAGGGGATCATCACGATAGCCGGCGACTACAAGAAGTCCATCGAGTGCGCCATGGCCAGTAGCCGGCTGGCCGAGTCCCTCGTGGTGGCAGAAGAGAAGAAGATGTTGGAACGGGTCGTGGCCATGGCCGGCAAGCAGCCGGCCTTGTCCCCCAACCCCAAGGATTGTGATGCGCAGGGCTCCTTCCAGCCTGCCAAAGAGACGAAGAAGATACCTCTGGACCCGGAGAACCCGGAGAGGTTCGCTGTCATTGGGGCGAACTTGGACAGTAAATAGGAAGGCGAGCTCGTCGACTTCCTCCGTGAGAATCGAGACATCTTTGCATGGTCCCCAAAGGACATGCCGGGTGTCCCGAAGGATTTCGCCGAGCACAAATTACATGTCCGAGATGATGCGAAGCCGGTCAAGCAGCCCCTCCGCCGACTGTCAGAAGAGAAGCGAAGAATTGTGGGAGAAGAGATAGCCCGGCTCCTTGCCGCCGGCTTTATCATGGAAGTGTTCTTTCCAGAGTGGCTTGCCAACCCAGTTCTGGTTCTGAAGAAGAATAACAAGTGGCGTATGTGTATAGACTACACCAGTCTGAACAAGGCTTGCCCAAAGGATCTGTTTGCTCTGCCGCGGATTGACCAAGTGATAGACTCCACAGCCGGATGCGAGCTGTTAAGTTTTTTGGATGCGTACTCAGGGTACCATCAGATCAAGTTGGACCCAGCTGACCGCCTGAAGACTGCCTTCATCACACCCTTTGGAGCTTTCTGCTACCTGACTATGACATTCGGCTTGAGAAATGCCGGTGCCACTTTTTAGCGTTGCATGTAGAAATGTCTCTTGAAACAACTCGGCAGAAATGCCCACGTCTACGTAGACGACATTGTGGTGAAGACAGAGAAGCGCGGTACCTTGCTGGAAGACATGAAAGAAACAGTCGCCAACTTGCGCCAATTCTAGATCAAGCTCAAGCCCGAGAAGTGCGTGTTCGGAGTGCCAGCCGGCCAGCTGCTAGGCTTTCTGGTCTCCGAACGCGGCATTGAGTGCAACCCTGTCAAGATCAAGGCCATCGAGAGGATGGAGATTCCCACCAAGCTGCGAGATGTGCAGAAGTTCACTGGCTGCTTAGCCTCCCTGAATCGTTTTATCAGCCGACTAGGAGAAAAGGCTCTCCCCTTGTACCGACTCATGAAGAAGTCCACTCACTTCGAGTGGAATGATCAAGCCGACCAAGCCTTCCATGAGTTGAAGAAAATGCTGACCACTCCGCCTGTCCTGGCTGCGCCGACTGAGAAGGAGCCCATGCTCCTCTACATCGCCGCGACTAGCCGAGTCGTCAGCACTGTTGTTCTGGTCCAGCGCCCGGAGGAAGGCCGAGCTCAGCTAGTCCAGAGGCCGGTGTACTATCTCAGCGAAGTGCTGTCCAGCTCAAAGCAAAACTACCCGCATTACCAGAAGATGTGCTATGGGGTGTACTTCGCTGCCAAGAAACTGAAGCCTTACTTCCAAGAGCACCCCATCACGGTTGTGTGCACTGCCCTGCTTGCCGAGATCATAGGCAGCCGGGATGCATCTGGCCGGGTGGCCAAATGGGCCATTGCATTGGCGCCCTACACGATCTTCTATCAATCCCGCACCGCCATCAAGTCGCAAGCATTGGACGACTTCCTCGTCGACTGGGCCGAGACCCAGTACTTACCGCCGGCTCCAGACTCTACCCATTGGCGGATGCACTTTGACGGGTCCAAGATGCGCACCGGCTTGGGAGCCGGCATCGTCCTCACCTCTCCCAAAGGCGACAAGCTCAAGTACACGCTGCAGATCCACTTCGCCGCCTCCAACAACGTGGCCGAGTACGAGGCGCTCGTACACGGGCTCCGGCTAGCCAAAGAGCTTGGCATACGCCGGATCCTGTGCTACGGCGACTCAGACTTGGTGGTCCAGCAATCGTCTGGCGACTGGGACGCCAAGGACGCGAACATGGCGAGCTATCGATTCCTCGTCCAGCAGATCAGCGGATACTTCGAAGGGTGCGAGTTCCTTCATGTGCCAAGGGCCGACAACGACCAAGCAGATGCCCTAGCATGGATCGGCTCCACCCGACAAGCCATACCGACTGGCGTCTCCCTCCAACGCCTCCTCAAGCCGTCCATCAAGCCGTCTCCAGAGTCGGATTCCATCTTCGTACCGCCTGCGCCAGATACAGCCGGATCCGACTGGAGAAACCCCGCAGGCGGCACGGGGACTTCGACAACTGGCCCGGGGACCGCCGTAGTCACACCTGGCCCGGGGACTTCAGAACCCGGCCCGGGGACTGCAGCAGTCGGCCCGGGGACTGCAACGACACAAGAAGCAGTGGCCGACTCACCCAACCCACCCACCCGAGTCATGGTGGCCACATTAACAAAAGAAGAAGTCACAGCTCCCTCATGGGCCCAGCCCATCCTCAAGTTCCTAGTCAGCAGAGAGCTGCCGGCTGATGATATCTCAGCCAGACTAGTGCAACGACGAGCCGCAGCATATACAATAATCAACAGAGAGCTTGTGAAGCGCAGCGTCACTGGAGTCTTCCAGCGTTGTGTCGAGCCAGAAAAAGGAGTGGCAATCCTCAAAGACATCCACCAAGGCGAATGCGGCCACCACGCAGCCTCAAGATCCCTTGTGGCCAAGGCTTTCCGCCATGGTTTCTTCTGGCCGACTGCCTTGGAGGATGCTAAAGAAATAGTCAAGAGCTGCAGAGGATGCCAAGTTTTTAGTTCCAAGCAACACCTGCCGGCTTCTGCCCTCAAGACCATTCCCCTCACCTGGCCTTTTGCCGTCTGGGGACTGGACATGGTGGGCCCCTTCAAGACAGCCCGCGGCGGCCTGACTCATCTACTTGTTGCTGTGGACAAGTTCACAAAGTGGATTGAAGCAAAGCCAATCAAGAAGCTCAATGGGCCGACTGCCGTAACATTCATCACCGACATCACTACTCGGTACGGCGTGCCGCACAGCATCATCACCGACAACGGCACGAACTTCACCAAAGGAGCACTGGCACGTTTCTGCGCGACGCAGGGCATCCGACTGGACTTAGCGTCCGTTGCCCACCCGCAGTCAAACGGCCAGGTTGAGCGAGCAAATGGACTCATCCTCTCCGGCATCAAGCCCCGACTGGTTGTACCACTGGAGCGATCGGCCGGCTGCTGGCTCGAGGAGCTGCCGGCTGTCCTCTGGAGCCTGCGCACTACACCCAACAAGTCAACCGGCTTCACTCCGTTTTTCCTCGTGTACGGTGCTGAGGCCGTCATCCCAACAGATATCGAGTTCGACTCGCCTCGGATCACCATGTACACGGAGGAGGAGGCCAAAGAAGCAAGAGAAGACGGCGTGGACCTACTGGAAGAAGGCCGGCTGTTGGCACTCAGCCGGTCAGCCATCTACCAGCAAGGGCTGCGCCGCTACTACAACCGCAAGGTCAAGCCAAGATCCTTCCAAGAGGGCGACCTTGTGCTCCGGCTGATCCAGCGAACAGCCGGCCAGCACAAGGTCTCGGCCCCTTGGGAAGGCCCCTTCGTCGTCAGCAAGGCACTCGGCAACGACTCCTACTACTTGATCGACGCGCAAAAACCAAGAGCACGCAAGAGAGATGACTCTGGCAAGGAGTCGGAGTGACCATGGAACGCAAACCTCCTGAGACAATTTTACAGTTGAAAGCAGTATGTATCACGCTACCCTTTTGTATTAAGTACAAACCAACAGGCCCCCCGAACAGTACTCGGGGACTGCCTTTGTTTATCTATGAATGACAAGTGTCATATCCATGAATGTATTATTACATTTTGAATTCTTGTCTGGCACCGGGTTCGACTAGTCGGCCCGGGGACTGGCCGCCTTGAGCTATATCGAAAGTTCTACCTGAAGTCAGAAAAGTAGTGTGCCGGCTCCCGAGTCCCCTCTTGTTGCAAGTCGCAGCTCAAAGAACTGACTGTCCGACTAGCAAGAGGGAAGACAGAAAGGATGCCCACACGAAAAATGGCTAAGGAACAACGAACCTATATAGCAAAAAGACGACCTCCAAACATGCCTGCCGGCTGCCAGAAGAGCCGGCTGGCCGGCTTCCTAAAAACTTAGCTTTAGTCCAGCAGAGTAGAGTATTTCCCCCCCAATCGGCCAGGCACTCCTCCGGCTACAGATTGCAGAGCAACTGTTTGACTGGGGAGGCGGCAACCAAGGGAGGGCGGCAAAGGAAAAAGCAGAAGGACAAAAAGCAAAAGTACAAGGAAAGGCCAAACGCATGCATAAGTTATATATATACATAAAGCCCCCAACAGGCTGTCAACAGACATAAGTTGGAATACACCCAGTGGGTGGAATTGTGCAGACTTAACCAAACATTGTTCCTAAAGTAATAAGACAGGAAAACAAAGACGGCAGACTAGGGTGCGATGCAGAAGCCGAGCTGGTCGGTGGAGACGGCCCTGCCAGCTGAAGGAGTGGCCGCCTAGCGGGTCTCGGCCTGGCCACCACCAGCGGCAGGCGATGCACTCGCGCGCGACGTGGTGCTGGAAGCGCGGTCAGGCTGAGGCTGGCCGGCTACTCCACCAGCCGGCTCGGCGTCTTCACCCTCCTCCTCCTCTTCTCCACCCTCGTCGCTGGAGTCGATCTCCTCCGCCGAGTCTTCGCCGTCCGCCGGGTTCAGACCGAACCACTCCTCCGGCTGGGCGACACCGTTGTCGTCCACCTCGGGGGCGAAGACGCTGGTGTCGGTGTAGTCGGCGATTGCCGAAGCCCGCCGGATGATGGCCGGCCGTGCCGGCTCCAGCTCCGTGTCGGCTTGCTGCCGCCAGGTAGCCAGCTGGTCCAGGCTCAGGCCGGGATACCAGGCCTTGACGAACTCCAGCGCCCGCCTGGCACCGGAGCGAGCCGCCGAGCCCTTCCAAGCTTCGAAGCGGCCGACTGCCACCTCCAGCCAGTCGGCAGTCCGATTGGGAGTGCGAGGAACCACTTGGCCGGGCCAGAGGGCGGCCAAGACTTGCGCCCCGGCTCGCTGAAGCCGGCGGAGCAGTCGGTGAGCCGGCTGGATGCGGGCCTGGATCGCCAGAAGCTGTTCCTCCAGCGAGCGGCCGGCGGTTGGCGAGATTTCAAAGCCGGTCTGCCTTCGCGCTTGACGACGGGCCTCGATGGTCTGGTTGGCGGCAGTAGAATAGCCAGGGAAATACTCTGCGCAAGAAAGGAAGAAAAGAACACCAAAATCAGAAAACAAGCCAAAGTGGCAGATGGCAAGAAAGGACGAAGAGGTAGGCGGCTTACCGTCAACCAGATCTTCGATCTGGCCATAGCCAGAGATCAGTGTCTGCCTGGCCTCAGCCCAGCCAGCCGCCTCCGTCTCGAACTCGGCCTGGAGAGTGGCTTCGCGGTCCTGCGCAGCCTTCAGGGCCGCCTTGTGGCCTTCCTCCTGGTCGGCCAGCTTCTTGGCCAGGCGGTCACGTTCCTCCACCAAGGCGGCGAGCTCGGCATCCTTGGCGCGAAGGGCAGTCTGAGACTCTCCCAGTTGTGCCCTCAGACTGGCGTTGGCCGCTGCAGAGACGGCAGGAAAAGAAGAACAGTAAGAAGTCGTCAAGGAAGATCCGACCTGACTGCTCAGCAGTCGGCCCGAATCTCGGGGACTACACCCAGTGGGTGCGCTGACGCGGCCCCACATGAGATAAAGAACAAACCACGTACCTCGGCTCTCAGTAAGCTCGGCGTCTTCTGAGTCAGCTCCAGAGCCTGGGAGTTGAAGGCGGCCGCTCGAAGGTTGTGGTAGTCCTGCAAGATGGACAGAAGACCGAAGTAAGAACAAGAATAGCAAAGACAAATCCACCAAGAAGTTCCAAGCCGCCTGCTCAGCAGCCGACTCGGAACTCGGGGACTACACCCAGTGGGTGCGCTGACGCGCCCCCACGGAAGAAATCAAGATCAAGAAGAAGCAAGATGGGAATACTAACCCGGATGGCCGCCCGCGTCGCGAGGAACTCGTCGGTGAACTGCCTCAGCGCCGCAGCTTGGCTCTGGAGCCGGGTCCGGACGTCTTGTGCAGCCACGTTCACCACGGCCGTCCCTCCGCCTGGCGTCCACCCCGAGGTAGCGCTGGCCGCCTCCGCATCTCGGGCCGACGAGCTGGAACCCACGGCTGGCTGTGGCTCCAACGCGGCCTTCTGCGGTTCCGACGCGGCCTTCCCCGCACGCCGGCTCGACGGAATCCGGACCGCCGTCTCAGCCCTCACGGCCGGCTCGCCCTCCGCCGACTGTGCAGGCGGCGGATCAGGCCGGCCGCCTTGGGCCGCCCCAGTTGGCGGGGTCGGCTCCGGCGCCCTATCCAAGATAATGACGTCGTCGCCGCTGGCTCCCTCTGGCGAGGGCTCCGTGTCCCCAGGCGCCATGACGCGCAGTGGGGTGACCATCAAAACCTTCCCCGCCGCCGTCGCGGCCGCAGCCTCAGCTTGGGCCCTGGCTGCGGCATCGGCGAGTGCCTTCGCCGCCTCCTCCTCCCGTGCCGCCTGGGCGGCAGCCGCCTTCCGTGCCTCCGCCTCCCGCGCCTCTCGCTCCGCCCGCGCCTCCCGCGTGTTCCTTTCTGTCGCCTCCTGGAGGTCGGCACGAGGGTCCACGCGGCGGGTGGTGCTCCCAGAGCCCCTCGGCGACGGAAGCAGCAGCCGCCCGCTCAAGCGACAGCGGGGCCCTGATCAATGGAGAAGAAGACAAGAGCTCAAGAACCACCAAAGAAAAGAAAGAAAAAAGAATACACGAAAGAAAGTGAACTTACGCCGACACGGTCCGCGGTTGCTTCACCGCCTTACGGAAGCGAGCCGCCTTCGCGGCCGCCTCCTCTCGCCTGGTGGCTGCCGCCCCGCCTCTGGGCTTCTTCGTTCGGCTGCCGAACAGACCCTGGGCGGCGCGACGCTTTTGACCTCCGCCCCGAGTAGGCGGTGCAGCGGAGGAACCCACGCTGCGTCCAGATGCCGGCTGGCGGCGCGGGACGACTTCAGCCTCATCGTCGTCCGGCCAGTCGTCAAAGGTGACTCCGAGCCCAGCGCCGCCTGCTTCGCCGCCGGCTTGGCCACCACTCGGCTCGACGTCGTCCTCCATACCGGCCGCTGCCAGGTCGGCGTCCTCCAGATCCTGTTCGGTCCGGTCGGGGACGAATCGGCACTCCGAGTCTGACCCGCCGGCCGGCCGTAGAAGAGGGCTCTGTCGAAGAACAAGCCGACTAAGTCAAAGTCGGCCAAGAAGAACTCGGCAACGAAGTTGAGAGAAAAAGAAGACACAGGGAGAGCATACCATGGGCGGTAGATTGGCTCGGCTGTATGGCTCCTTGCCGAATTGCCACTCTTCGGAGAGCTTGCAATTCGCAAGGTAGTTCACCATGTAGGCGACCTCCTCGCGCGGCATGTCCTTGGTGCACATTTGGCTCGGATCGAGTTGGCCGCTCATCTGATAGATCAGGTGAGGCCGGCTCTGGAGCGGAAGAACCTGGTGCGTGACGAACGCGGCCAGAAGGTCGGACCCCGTCAGGCCCTCCGACTGAACCATCACCCGCAGTCGGGCGATGGCGGCGTTTCCAGCCGGCGGCAGCGTCACAGCCCGGAAGGACCATTGGGGCAGCCTGCCCGCCGGTGGGCCGGCTACGTAAGCCGGCAGGTTGATGTAGTCGCCCCGTGGGGCGATGTTCCGCACGTAGAAGTACAACTTCTGCCACTTCTTCACCGATTGGATTAGCGGGATGACGGGGAAGGGGTTGTCGGTGACCGATCTCCGCGACGCGATGAAGGCGCCAGTCTGAGCCGGCACGCCCCGCATGCGCGTGCCCAGCTTCGACTGGAAGAACTCCCCCCAGAGCTCAAGGGTGGGGAGGACGCCGAGATAGCCCTCGCACAGGGTGACGAAGGCCGACAGCAGCACCACCGCATTCGGGGTGAGGTGGTGCGGCTGGAGCTGATAGAATTCGAGCCAGGAGCGGAAGAAGGCGCTCACTGGAAGGCCGATGCCGTGCAAGAAGTGCGAGCGGAAGACCACCCGCTCGCCCTCCTACGGCTCTGGCCTGATTTCCTTCGCCGGCGCGAGGCGGACCTCCACCTTGTCCGCGCCGGGCAGCCGCCGCGTGCTGCGGAGAAACTCGACGTGGTCGTCGTGGACGTTGGAGCCATCCCAATCCCTGCCATGCTGCTCCATGGCGGGAGGCATGGCTAAAACAAGCGCGGCGGCGGAGGAATGCGTAGTGGAAGAGCGCGGTGGCGAGGCGCTGTCGCAAGAGCGGGAGAGCGAAGAAGATGGTGGAGGTAGGAGGAGCGTGCGAGGGCCTGCCGCCCTCCACCTCCCCCTACTTATAGCTTCGCGCGGCAGGACCGGAGAAGCCGAACGCGGGGGGAGTCGTGGGATTAACTGCACCCACTCCCCCACGTCTCGCGATTATTGCACATAAATGCGAGCCGAAACTGGCACACGGGACGTGCGGGCGGTTTCGGGATGTAGACGATTCGTGCCTGGGCCGGGGCGCGAACGTGGCGGGCCCCCTCTCTGCGGCGACGTCCCGTCATGCGCGTGGGCTGGCAGGCTTTCCGGCCCGTGGTCCGATGCACGCACTAGCGGGCTCCCGCCCTCCGACTCCGGAAGATTTCGACTCAGGCGGCGCGCCTGACCAAGGCCGGCTCCCAGCTGCCGGCTTGCTAAGATGGGAAGCTGATCGAGCTTCTCAACCCCTACTCCACCTCGAAGCCCAATCAGCTTCGGGGACTACTGTCGGAGTAAATGGCCACGGGTAGCCTAACCGACTACCCCTGGTTCTTCTGAAAAAATTATCTGGCCTTCGGGCCTCCAAGCACTCCGAGCATTTGGCCGCCTTCCCTGGCCGGCTACCTCTGAAGCCGACTCCTGGAAGGCGACCCAACCTCAGCAACCCCTCCCCAGGACGACTACGGGGTGGCCGACTCCAAGAAGCCGGCCAAGAAGGACGCCGACTCCAACGAGCCGGCCGAGACCACAACCACCAAAGCTACTCCCACATAACGGCGACAAGACGGGGTGTGGCCACAGTGCAGCCCACTACCCCCGAAGCCCGAGGCGGGCATGGCTACAGGAGGCCGTACGGGACGGCCGTCTCCTGTGCGGCTCGGCACTGTAGCCATGCTAGCCTCAACGTCATCCACGACAGACTCCCGTACGGCCCACAGGCGGCGGGCCCCTTCAGCCAGAGAGAGGCGTGAAGACGGCCCGGCCTTTCCCAGTCAGCCAGGGGCGTAGCCGGCCCCCGGAAGCCGGCTACTCCCTTCCTCGAAGCAGGAGCCCCATTAAGGAGACAAGATGAGGTAAGGCTACAGTGAGAGCCCCCGAGGCGGCCCACTGTAGCCACGCTTACCTCGACAAAGCCCTCGTCATCAGAGGCGAGGCTACAGTAAGCAGCCGCCGACAAGACCCTAGGCGGTTGGGCCGGCCTGTCGACCGAGAAGCCGGCAGCCGGCGGGACCCACCAGCCGACGGGACCCAGCGGCCGGCAGAGAAGCCGGCGAGCGTAGACACTGACGGCTGGGACCAGAGCCCAGCCGGATTACCATTGTACCCCCGGGGGGTAGCCCTATATAAACCCCCCGGAACACCCATGCAAAGGGTTGGCTTCTAAGCATAGAGCACACACACCATAGATAGAGAGAAGCAAGAGCTAGCCTTATTCTTCTTCTCCCTTGATCCCCACAGCTCTAGGAGCGATTGTAGCTACCCATTCTCGATCTAGTGATCATGCGGAGACCCCGCAGAGCAGGACTAGGGGTGTTATCTCCTCGGAGAGCCCCGAACCTGGGTAAGATCCGCCGGCGTGCATGTCTTCGCCTCATCCCGTTTCCAGGCACCGGCGATGTTTTATTGGCACCCACAATGATAAGCCATCTGTTGGCATATGTCGCACCAACCACCCGACAGCAGCGTCAGCCTCCCGACATGATTCTCAAGAAACAGAAATGCTAGATGAAGATAGTGAACGTAGCTCTATAGTTGATTACAGCATTTCCCCTACACTAGCATCGCAGATGCTTGCTCTAACTTGGCAGCGTGATATGTGGTTGCATGTTGCATATGGTGTCTAGATTGTAATTCTTCCAATCTAGTTAAACTGCATGTGCTAGTCTGCTTAGCTTATACATTATACCTGTTAATGTGACATGCCTTCCTGTATTTAGTACATAGTACATCTGTCTATTAAGCATGTCCTTACATAAAACTATTGTTTTTTTGTATCCTGCATCAATAAACATGACGAGACACCTTTAGTATATGCAGTGCAATATTAGTTGCATCTTTCATATGATTTATAGCATGCGCTGCTTCTAATTTGTTGAAATTCCATTTATGATGGGACGCTTTTAACTTGGCAGAGTCATATTGGTTGCATCTTTCATGTGGTGTCTAGCTTGCATTGCTTCTTATTTGCTGGAATGGTTTCTGCTTAGTTTACACAAACAGTTGTGAACATGCCATGCCGTCCTGTTTTTCGTACATATTCCATCCTGGTATCATGTGTTTGCCTTACATCAAAGTAGTGATTGTCAATATCATGCATGAATGAGTTCTTAAGAGAGAATTTTATTGCTTTTTCTTGTCAGTTTTACTTGACAATTCAAAATCAATAAAGCGGAAGGAAGTTAGCAAGGCGGCGGATAAAGGTGCTCCTTCCGAACGGAGGGCCTCTACAGTTTCTACTCCTCCAAACCCCCAAGAAGATTTCCAAGACAACACATGCATAGAAACTCAACAAAGCTGTGTTTATGATGAGCACGTCTCCCCTAGTGCAGCATCACCGGTGCTCCCTCTAACTTGGCACTGTTATATGTGGTTGCATGTTATGTGTGATGTCTAGCCTGTATTGCTTCTAATTTTGTTGAATTCCATCTGCTTACTTTACACATTATACTTGAATAAGACACGTATTCCTGTTTCTAGAACATACAATATCTGTCTATCACACCATGTTCTTACATCAAATTACTACTGTTGTGTAACCTGCAACAATCACTTATCATAAGACACGTTTGACTTCGGAGTGTGATATAGGTTACATCTCACATTCTTTTCTAGCTTGTGCTACTAATTTGTTGAAATGGCACTTATGACGAGACAATTTTAACTTGGTAGAGTGATATTCGTTGCATCTTTCATATGGTTGTTGGGGATCGTAGTAGAATTTTAAAATTTCCTACGCATCACCAAGATCCATCTATGGAGTATACTAGCAATGAGGGGAAAGGAGTGCATCTACGTACCCTTGTAGATCGCGAGCGGAAGCGTTCAAGTGAACGGGGTTGATGGAGTCGTACTCGTCGTGATCCAAATCAGCGATGACCGAGTGCCGAACGGACGGCACCTCCGCGTTCAACACACGTACGGAGCAGCGACGTCTCCTCCTTCTTGATCCAGCAAGGGGGAAGGAGAGGTTGATGGAGATCCAGCAGCACGACGGCGTGGTGGTGGATGTAGCGGGGATCTCGGCAGGGCTTCGCCAAGCTTCTGCGAGAGGGAGAGGTGTTGCAGGGGGAGAGGGAGGCGCCAGGGGCTGTGTTCTTGCTGCCCTCCCTCTCCCCCCACTATTTATAGGACCCCTGGGGGGGCGCCGGCCCTGGGAGATCAGATCTCCAAGTGGGGCGCCCCCACACCTAGGGTTTCCAACCCTAGGCGCAGGGGGAGGCCCAAGGGGGGGCGCCCCAGCCCACTAAGGGCTGGTTCCCTTCCCACTTCAGCCCATGGGGCCCTCCGGGATAGGTGGCCCTACCCGGTGGACCCCCGGGACCCTTCCGGTGGTCCCGGTACAATACCGATAACCCCCGAAACTTTCCAGGTGGCCGAAACTGGACTTCCCATATATAATTCTTCACCTCCGGACCATTCCGGAACTCCTCTGACGTCCAGGATCTCGTCCGGGACTCCGAACAACTTTAGGGTTTCCGCATACTAATATCTCTACAACCCTAGCGTCACCGAACCTTAAGTGTGTAGACCCTACGGGTTCGGGAGACATGCAGACATGACCGAGACGCCTCTCCGGTCAATAACCAACAGCGGGATCTGGATACCCATGTTGGCTCCCACATGTTCCACGATGATCTCATCGGATGAACCACGATGTCGAGGATTCAATAAATCCCGCATACAATTCCCTTTGTCAATCGGTATGTTACTTGCCCGAGATTCGATCGTCGGTATGCCAATACCTTGTTCAATCTCGTTACCGGCAAGTCTCTTTACTCGTACCGTAATGCATGATCCCGTGGCTAACTCGTTAGTCACATTGAGCTCATTATGATGATGCATTACCGAGTGGGCCCAGAGATACCTCTCCGTCATACGGAGTGACAAATCCCAGTCTCGATCCGTGCCAACTCAACAGACACTTTCGGAGATACCCGTAGTGTACCTTTATAGTCACCCAGTTACGTTGTGACGTTTGGCACACCCAAAGCACTCCTACGGTATCCGGGAGTTGCACGATCTCATGATCTAAGGAAAAGATACTTGACATTGGAAAAGCTCTAGCAAACGAACTACATGATCTTTTATGCTATGCTTAGGATTGGGTCTTGTCCATCACATCATTCTCCTAATGATGTGATCCCGTTATTAATGACATCCAATGTCCATAGTCAGGAAACCATGACTATCTGTTGATCAATGAGCTAGTCAACTAGAGGCTTACTAGGGACACGTTGTGGTCTATGTATTCACACATGTATTACGATTTCCGGATAACACAATTATAGCATGAATAATAGACAATTATCATGAACAAAGAAATATAATAATAACCATTTATTATTGCCTCTAGGGCATATTTCCAACAGTCTCCCACTTGCACTAGAGTCAATAATCTAGTTACATTGTGATGAATCGAACACCCATAGCGTTCTGGTGTTGATCATGTTTTGCTCTAGGGAGAGGTTTAGTCAACGGATCTGCTACATTCAGGTCCGTATGTACTTTACAAATATCTATGTCTCCATTTTGAACACTTTCACGAATGGAGGTTAAGCGACGCTTGATATGCCTGGTCTTCCTGTGAAACCTGGGCTCCTTGGCAAGGGCAATAGCTCCAGTGTTGTCACAGAAGAGAGTCATCGGGCCCGACGCATTGGGAATCACCCCTAGGTCGGTAATGAACTCCTTCATCCAGATTGCTTCTTGCGCTGCCTTTGAGGCTGCCATGTACTCTGCTTCACATGTAGATCCCGCCACGACGCTTTGCTTGCAACTGCACCAGCTTACTGCCCCTCCATTCAAAATATACACGTATCCGGTTTGTGACTTCGAGTCATCCAGATCTGTGTCGAAGCTAGCGTCGACGTAACCCTTTACGATGAGCTCTTCGTCACCTCCATAAACGAGAAACATATCCTTAGTCCTCTTCAGGTACTTCAGGATATTCTTGACCGCTGTCCAGTGTTCCATGCCGGGATTACTTTGGTACCTTCCTACCAAACTTACGGCAAGGTTTACATCAGGTCTGGTACACAGCATGGCATACATAATAGACCCTATGGCCGAGGCATAGGGGATGACACTCATCTTTTCTCTATCTTCTACCGTGGTCGGGCATTGAGCCGTGCTCACACACCTTGCAATACAGGCAAGAACCCCTTCTTGGACTGATCCATATTGAACTTCTTCAATATCTTGTCAAGGTACGTACTCTGTGAAAGACCAATGAGGCGTCTTGATCTATCTCTATAGATCTTGATGCCTAATATATAAGCAGCTTCTCCAAGGTCCTTCATTGAAAAACACTTATTCAAATAGGCCTTTATACTTTCCAAGAATTCTATATCATTTCCCATCAATAGTATGTCATCCACATATAATAAGAGAAATGCTACAGAGCTCCCACTCACTTTCTTGTAAACACAGGCTTCTCCATAAGTTTGTGTAAACCCAAACGCTTTGATCATCTCATCAAAACGAATGTTCCAACTCCGAGATGCTTGCACCAGTCCATAGATGGAGCGCTGGAGCTTGCATACCTTGTTAGCATTCTTAGGATCGACAAAACCTTCCGGCTGCATCATATACAATTCTTCCTTAAGAAAGCCGTTAAGGAATGCCGTTTTGACGTCCATTTGCCATATCTCATAATCATAGAATGCGGCAATTGCTAACATGATTGGGACGGACATCAGCTTCGCTACGGGTGAGAAAGTCTCATCGTAGTCAACCCCTTGAACTTGTCGATAACCCTTAGCGACAAGTCGAGCATTATAGATGGTCACATTACCATCCGCGTCTGTCTTCTTCTTAAAGATCCATTTATTTTCTATGGCTCGCCGATCATCGGGCAAGTCAGTCAAAGTCCATACTTCGTTTTCATACATGGATCCTATCTCGGATTTCATGGCTTCTAGCCATTTGTCGGAATCCGGGCCCGCCATCGCTTCTTCATAGTTCGAAGGTTCACCGTTGTCTAATAACATGATTTCCAGGACAGGGTTGCCGTACCACTCTGGTGCGGAACGTGTCCTTGTGGACCTACGAAGTTCAGCAGTAACTTGATCCGAAGCTTCATGATCATCATCATTAACTTCCTCCCCAGTCGGTGTAGGCACCACAGGAACATCTTCCCGCGCTGCGCTGCTTTCCGGTTTGGAAGGGGTGACTATCACCTCATCAAGTTCCACTTTCCTCCCACTTAATTCTTTCGAGAGAAACTCTTTCTCCAGAAAGGACCCATTCTTGGCAACAAAGATCTTGCCTTCGGATCTGAGGTAGAAGGTATACCCAATAGTTTCCTTAGGGTATCCTATGAAGACGCATTTTTCCGACTTGGGTTCGAGCTTTTCAGGTTGAAGTTTCTTCCCAAACCATAATTCATACGGTGTCGTCTCAACGGATTTCGACGGAGCCCTATTTAAAGTGAATGCGACAGTCTCTAAAGCATAGCCCAAAATGAGAGCGGTAGATCGGTAAGAGACATCATAGATCGCACTATATCCAATAGAGTGCGATTACGACGTTCGGACACACCGTTTCGCTGAGGTGTTCCAGGTGGCGTGAGTTGTGAAACGATTCCACATTTCCTTAAGTGCGTACCAAATTCGTGACTTAAATATTCTCCACCACGATCTGATCGTAAGAACTTTATTTTCCTGTCACGTTGATTCTCAACCTCACTCTGAAATTCCTTGAACTTTTCAAAGGTTTCAGACTTGTGTTTCATTAGGTAGACATACCCATATCTACTTAAGTCATCAGTGAGAGTGAGAACATAACGATATCCTCCGCGAGCCTCAACACTCATTGGACCGCACACATCGGTATGTATGATTTCCAATAAGTTGGTTGCTCGCTCCATTGTTCCGGAGAACGGAGTCTTGGTCATCTTACCCATGAGGCATGGTTCGCACGTGTCAAATGATTCGTAATCAAGAGACTCCAAAAGTCCATCTGCATGGAGCTTCTTCATGCGCTTGACACCAATGTGACCAAGGCGGCAGTGCCACAAGTATGTGGGACTATCGTTATCAACTTTACATCTTCTGGTATTCACACTATGAATATGTGTAACATTACGTTCGAGATTCATCAAGAATAATCCATTGACCAGTGGGGCATGACCATAAAACATATCTCTCATATAAATAGAACAACCATTATTCTCAGATTTAAATGAGTAGCCATCTCGAATTAAACGAGATCCAGATACAATGTTCATGGTCAAACCTGGCACTAAATAGCAATTATTGAGGTTTAAAACTAATCCCATAGGTAAATGTAGAGGCAGCGTGCCGACGGCGATCACATCGACCTTGGAACCATTCCCGACGCGCATCGTCACCTCGTCCTTTGCCAGTCTCCGCTTATTCCGCAGTTCCTGTTTTGAGTTACAAATATGAGCAACCGCACCGGTATCAAATACCCAGGAGCTACTACGAGTACTGGTAAGGTACACATCAATTACATGTATATCACATATACCTTTGGTGTTGCCGGCCTTCTTGTCCGCTAAGTATTTGGGGCAGTTCCGCTTCCAGTGACCACTTCCCTTGCAATAAAAGCACGCAGTCTCAGGCTTGGGTCCATTCCTTGACTTCTTCCCAGTAACTGGCTTACCGGGCGCGGCAACTCTCTTGCCGTCCTTCTTGAAGTTCTTCTTGCCCTTGTCTTTCTTGAACTTAGTGGTTTTATTCACCATAAACACTTGATGTTCCTTTCTGATCTCCACCTCCGCTGATTTCAGCATTGAATATACCTCAGGAATGGTCTTTTCCATCCCCTGCATATTGAAGTTCATCACAAAGCTCTTGTAGCTCGGTGGAAGCGACTGAAGGATTCTGTCAATGACCGCGTCATCCGGGAGATTAACTCCCAGCTGAGACAAGCGGTTGTGTAACCCAGACATTCTGGGTATTTGCTCACTAACAGAACTATTTTCCTCCATTTTACAGCTGAAGAACTTGTCGGAGACTTCATATCTCTCGACCCGGGCATGAGCTTGGAAAACCATTTTCAGCTCTTCGAACATCTCCTATGCTCCATGTTTCTCAAAACGCTTTTGGAGACCCGGTTCTAAGCTGTAAAGCATGCCGCACTGAACGAGGGAGTAATCATCAGCACGTGATTGCCAAGCATTCATAACGTCTTGGTTCTCTGGGATTGGTGCTTCACCTAGCGGTGCTTCTGGGACATAATCTTTCTTGGCAGCTATGAGGATGATCCTCAGGTTCCGGACCCAGTCCGTATAGTTGCTGCCATCATCTTTCAGCTTGGTTTTCTCTAGGAACGCGTTGAAGTTGAGGACAACGTGGGCCATTTGATCTACAAGACATATTGTAAAGATTTTAGACTAAGTTCATGATAATTAAGTTCATCTAATCAAATTACTCAATGAACTCCCACTCAGATAGACATCCCTCTAGTCATCTAAGTGAAACATGATCCGAGTTAACTAGGCCGTGTCCGATCATCACGTGAGACGGACTAGTCAAGATCGGTGAACATCTCCATGTTGATCGTATCTTCTATACGACTCATGCTCGACCTTTCGGTCCTCCGTGTTCCAAGGCCATGTCTGTACATGCTAGGCTCGTCAAGTCAACCTAAGTGTATTGCGTGTGTTCCAAGGCCATGTCTGTACATGCTAGGCTCGTCAACACCCGTTGTATGCGAACGTTAGAATCTATCACACCCGATCATCATGTGGTGCTTTGAAACAACGAACCTTCGCAACGGTGCACAGTTAGGGGGAACACTTTCTTGAAATTATTATAAGGGGTCATCTTACTTACTACCGTCGTTCTAAGCAAATAAGATGCAAAACATGATAAACATCACATGCAATCAAATAGTGACCTGATATGGCCAATATCATTTTGCTCCTTTGATCTCCATCTTCGGGGCACCATGATCATCTTCGTCACCGGCATGACACCATGATCTCCATCATCATGATCTCCATCATTGTGTCTTCATGAAGTTGTCACGCCAACGATTACTTCTACTTCTATGGCTAACGCGTTTAGCAATAAAGTAAAGTAATTTACATGGCGTTATTCAATGACACGCAGGTCATACAAAAATAAAGACAACTCCTATGGCTCCTGCCGGTTGTCATACTCATCGACATGCAAGTCGTGATTCCTATTACAAGAATATGATCAATCTCATACATCACATATATCATTCATCACATCTTCTGGCCATATCACATCACAAGGCACATGCTGCAAAAACAAGTTAGACGTCCTCTAATTGTTGTTGCAAGTTTTTTACGTGGCTTGTATAGGTTTCTAGCAAGAACGTTTCTTACCTACGTAAAACCACAACGTGATATGCCAATTTCTATTTACCCTTCATAAGGACCCTTTTCATCGAATCCGTTCCGACTAAAGTGGGAGAGACAGACACCCGCTAGCCACCTTATGCAACTAGTGCATGCCAGTCGGTGGAACCTGTCTCACGTAAGCGTACGTGTAAGGTCGGTCCGGGACGCTTCATCCCACAATACCGCCGAAACAAGATAAGACTAGTAGCGGCAAGAAGAATTGGCAACATCTACGCCCACAACTGCTTTGTGTTCTACACGTGCATAGTAACTACGCATAGGCCTGGCTCATGATGCCACTGTTGGCGATCGTAGCAGAATTTTAAAATTTCCTACGCATCACCAAGATCCATCTATGGAGTATACTAGCAACGAGGGGAAAGGAGTGCATCTACATACCCTTGTAGATCGCGAGCGGAAGCGTTCAAGTGAACGGGGTTGATGGAGTCGTACTCGTCGTGATCCAAATCACCGATGACCGAGTGCCGAACGGACGACACCTTCGCGTTCAACACACGTACGGAGCAGCGACGTCTCCTCCTTCTTGATCCATCAAGGGGGAAGGAGAGGTTGATGGAGATCCAGCAGCACGACGGCGTGGTGGTGGATGTAGCGGGGATCTCGGCAGGGCTTCGCCAAGCTTCTGCGAGAGGGAGAGGTGTTGCAGGGGGAGAGGGAGGCGCCAGGGGCTGTGTTCTTGCTGCCGCCCCTCCCCCCCACTATTTATAGGACCCCTGGGGGGGCACCGGCCCTGGGAGATCAGATCTCCAAGGGGGGCGGCGGCCAAGGGGGAAGGGGGGGTGGCTTCCCCCCCAAGCCAAGTGGGGCGCCCCCCACCCCTAGGGTTTCCAACCCTAGGCGCAGGGGGAGGCCCAAGGGGGGGCGCCCCAGCCCACTAAGGGCTGGTTCCCTTCCCACTTCAGCCCATGGGGCCCTCCGGGATAGGTGGCCCCACCCGGTGGACCCCCGGGACCCTTCCGGTGGTCCCGGTACAATACCGATAACCACCGAAACTTTCCCGGTGGACGAAACTGGACTTCCCATATATAATTCTTCACCTCCGGACCATTCCGGAACTCCTCGTGACATCCGGGATCTCATCCGGGACTCTGAACAACTTTCGGGTTTCCGCATACTAATATCTCTACAACCCTAGCTGAAGGAAATATGCCCTAGAGGCAATAATAAAGTATTATATATTTCCTTATATCATGATAAATGTTTATTATTCATGCTAGAATTGTATTAACCGGAAAAATAATACATGTGTGAATACATAGACAAACAGAGTGTCACTAGTATGCCTCTACTTGACTAGCTCGTTAATCAAAGATGGTTATGTTTCCTAGCCATAGACATGAGTTGTCATTTGATTAACGGGATCACCTCATTAGGAGAATGACGTGATTAACATGACCCATTACGTTAGCTTAGCACCCGATCGTTTAGTATGTTGCTATTGCTTTCTTCATGACTTATACATGTTCCTATGACTATGAGATTATGCAACTCCCGTTTACCGGAGGAACACTTTGTGTGCTACCAAACGTCACAACGTAACTGGGTGATTATAAAGGTGCTCTACAGGTGTCTCCAAAGGTACTTGTTGGGTTGGCATATTTCGAGATTAGGATTTGTCACTCCGATTGTCGGAGAGGTATCTCTGGGCCCACTCGGTAATGCACATCACTATAAGCCTTGCAAGCATTGTGACTAATGAGTTAGTTACGGGATGATGTATTACGGAACGAGTAAAGAGACTTGCCGGTAACGAGATTGAACTAGGTATCGAGATACCGACGATCGAATCTCGGGCAAGTAACATACCGATGACAAAGGGAACAACGTATGTTGTTATGCGGTCTGACCGATAAAGATCTTCGTAGAATATGTGGGAGCCAATATGGGCATCCAGGTCCCGCTATTGGTTATTGACCGGAGAGGTGTCTCGGTCATGTCTACATAGTTCTCGAACCCGAAGGGTCCGCACGCTTAAAGTTACGATGATAGTTTTATTATGAGTTTATGTATGTTGATGTACCGAAGGAGTTCGGAGTCCCGGATGAGATCGGGGACATGACGAGGAGTCTCGAAATGATCGATACGTAAAGATCGATATATTGGATGACTATATTCGGACTTCGGAAAGGTTCCGAGTGATTCGGGTATTTTTCGGAGTACCGGAGAGTTACGGGAATTCGTATTGGGCCTTAATGGGCCATACGGGAAAGGAGAGAAAGACCCCAAAGGGTGGCCGCACCCCTCCCCATGGGCTAGTCCGAATTGGACTAGGGAGGGGGGCGCCCCCTTCCTTCTTTCTCCTTCCACCTTCCCTTCTCCTACTCCCACAAGGAAAGGAGGAGTCCTACTCCCGGTGGGAGTAGGACTCCCCCCTTTGGCACGCCTCTTCCCTTGGCCGGCTGCCTCCTCCTTGCTCCTTTATATACAGGGGCAGGGGGGCACCCCATAGACACAACAATTGATCCTTGAGATCTTTTAGCCGTGTGCGGTGCCCCCCTCCACCAAATTACACCTTGATAATACCGTTGCGGAGCTTAGGCGAAGCCCTGCGTCGGTGGAACATCATCATCGTCACCACGCCGTCGTGCTGACGAAACTCTCCCTCAACACTCGGATGGATCGGAGTTCGAGGGACGTCATCGAGCTGAACGTGTGTAGAACTCGGAGGTGCCGTACGTTCGGTACTTGATCGGTCGGATCGTGAAGACGTACGACTACATCAACCGCGTTGTGATAACGCTTCCGCTGTCAGTCTACGAGGGTACGTGGACAACACTCTCCCCTCTTGTTGCTATGCATCACCATGATCTTGCGTGTGCGTAGGAAATTTTTGAAATTACTACGTTCCTCAACACTAGCGTCACCGAACCTTAAGTGTGTAGACCGTACGGGTTCGGGAGACATGCAGACATGACTGAGAGGCCTCTCCGGTCAATAACCAACAGCTGGATCTGGATACCCATGTTGGCTCCCACATGTTCCACGATGATCTCATCGGATGAACCACGATGTCGAGGATTCAATCAATCCCGCATACAATTCCCTTTGTCAATCGGTATGTTACTTGCCCGAGATTCGATCGTCGGTATCCCAATACCTTGTTCAATCTCGTTACCGGCAAGTCTCTTTACTCGTACCGTAATGCATGATCCCGTGGCTAACTCCTTAGTCACATTGAGCTCATTATGATGATGCATTATCGAGTGGGCCCAGAGATACCTCTCCGTCATACGGAGTGACAAATCCCAGTCTCGATCCGTGCCAACTCAACAGACACTTTCGGAGATACCCGTAGTGTACCTTTATAGTCACCCAGTTACATTGTGACGTTTGGCACACCCAAAGCACTCCTACGGTATCCGGGAGTTGCACGATCTCATGGTCTAAGGAAAAGATACTTGACATTGGAAAAGCTCTAGCAAACGAACTACACGATCTTTTATGCTATGCTTAGGATTGGGTCTTGTCCATCACATCATTCTCCTAATGATGTGATCCCGTTATCAATGTCATCCAATGTCCATAGTCAGGAAACCATGACTATCTGTTGATCAACGAGCTAGTCAACTAGAGGCTTACTAGGGACACGTTGTGGTCTATGTATTCACACATGTATTACGATTTCCGGATAACACAATTATAGCATGAACAATAGACAATTATCATGAACAAAGAAATATAATAATAACCATTTATTATTGCCTCTAGGGCATATTTCCAACAATGGTGTCTAGCTTTCATTGCTTCTAATTTGTTGAAATGCCTTCTCCTTAGTTTACACATCATAAGCTGTGAATATCCAATGCTGTGAATATGCAATGGCACTAATGACGAGAGACCTCTAACATGGTAGTGTGATGTTGTTTGCATCTTGCATATGATTTATTTCTTGTACTGCTTCACATTTGTTTAAACGCCATTTATGATGAGACACTGTTAACTTGGCAGAGCGATATTTGTAGCATCTTTCATATGGTGTCTACCTTCCATTGCATTGCTTCTAATTTGGTGAAATGTCTTCTTCTTAGTTTACACATCATAGTTCTGGTTATCTCTTCCGTCCTGTTTTTCATACATATTACATCCTCCTATCATGTGGTTGTCTAACATCAAAGTTCA
This sequence comes from Aegilops tauschii subsp. strangulata, assembly GCF_002575655.3. Lineage (NCBI taxonomy): Eukaryota > Viridiplantae > Streptophyta > Magnoliopsida > Poales > Poaceae > Aegilops > Aegilops tauschii. The sequence continues at coordinate 58,252,156 of NC_053035.3, read as the reverse complement.
GTTCGTCTGCATCACGCATCAATTTGTTCTAAAAAACTAAATTGTTATTCGTTTTTCTTGTCAGCTTGACTTAACATGGCACAGAGAAAGAGGAAGAAACACAGAATGGCAGGGAATGAGAAGCGGATGAATCCTGCAGATTCTGCTGGTACTGATGGTGCAATAGAAGGTCAAAGGCCAGCGGAAAATTCTACAAACACGGCATCCCATGCTACACGAGTTGCAAAAAAAGCCAGACAGAAACAAATAGCTGCCACCAAACAAGCAGAGACAGCCCTAGTTCTTGCAACACCTACCACAGTACTACCAGCTGCACGACTTACTCGTGCGTTAACTGAGCTAGCAGCACGTTCCCAAGCTCCCTTGCCACCTGACACTACTTCCCAAGCACTCTTGACACGACGAGTTGGCAATTTCAGATGAACCTTGTGAGCTTCAACAGCAAGAAGGTAGTTGCTGGAGTCAAGTTACAGTTGCATGCTTCTTTATATGTAGTCTCATAGCTTGATGTACACTAACACTTCCTATGTTCGGTGTTGGACTAGCACCTAGGCGCAAGAGGAAACAAATATCAGGGATAATGCTCGATAGGTTAACTAAATCTAGAGGAGGAAGAATGGAGATCCGTTTTGAGGCAGGTTTAAAAAGGCCACGTGATGCTACAGAGTCAGCAAAGTTAGTATCAGAGGCAGCGGTTGCCGTTAGGTGTCATGTACGTATCACCCAAACATGGATTCAGTACAGGAATGACAAAGACGAAACCCAGTTCAACACCTTCCTCGACCATTTATCTGTAAGTATGGTTATGTATGGAAACTCGTAATATCGTCTTGCTCTGTCCCATACTTTCTAGGTTACTGATAATGAGACTCCCATAATTTTCAACAGATGAGGTTCAAGTTGGATAGCCAAGATGATGCAAGCAGACAAGCTTGCACCCATGTTTTCAAGTCTGCTCTGCGACAGTATCGGTATAACTTGAGGAAAACTCACTTTGAAGGCAAGGCTAAGAGTGAACTTTCCCAAACATCTCCAGTGGAAAATATATCGGATGAAGACTGGAGGGGCCTTGTTAAACACTGGTCTGATCCGAAGTATCAGGTACATTATATATATGTGATCAGATCACATGTTGAAGTCCTATTTACGCATGTGCCACACAAATCTATCTTCTTGTAGGTGAACTATTCAAAGAACAAGGCCAACCGTACGAAAGTGAAATTCCAACAGACGACAGGATCTCGTAGCTATATTGCACACTGCGAGGCTCTTGTAATTAGCTGTTGTTTCACTCTTTTCACTGTACCATATTATCAGATCTATATTGACTTGTTCGAAATGCAGAGGAAAGCCCGCAAGGACCAAAAAGTACCTGAACCAAATGCTGTGGAAATCTTCAAGGACTGTCACACCAGCAAGAAGAAGGGCATGACTACACCAGTCAAAGCCGCTGTTGTAAGTCCTTAATCCTCATGCCTTTTAACTACTACTTACTCTGACTTGTGCCTTGAACTGCATGGTTTGCAGCCAATGTCTATTACTCTTTTCAATTTTATAAACAATTGTCTTAGCGTATCATTGCACCTTACAAGGTTTAAAAGAGAGGAGTGATGTTCCTTTGATCTTGACCCGTAATCTAGTTCCGTGCTGGACTTGCCCACACAACGTTACAATTGCCAGTTTGTCTGTTCTCTGTTGTTTTGTGATATGAATGATGTCATACTGTGCTTACCATATTATAAACTTCGTCTCTTTATCCTTAGCCCTCAATACAATGTGTAGAAATAGACAATACATTAGCGATGGTACATGGTCATATGTTTGGAACCTCGTTTTATTATGTACTTTGGAATAAAATACAACTAATATTTTACATGGGTTCACCAGAATAAGTTCTGTATATAGACCAAAGCTATTTTGTTTGGTTTTGCTGACTCCTTAATATCTTCTGTTCTGGTACTACTAATGTAAAACCTCAACTTTTCAGCAAGCTATGGAAAAAATGGTGGAACTGCCACCTTCTGAAGGTGGCGAGGCAACTATAACCGCAATGTCAGCTCTTGCTGCAGTGGGTCAGTACCTGTCCACTAACAGTGCCAAAAGCACGTTCCTGCGTAATACTGGGTTGGTTGTTAAGGCAATATCGTCCAAACTGCCTCATGATCAAGATATGCAAGCTCAAAGCAATGTTGTATCTGCGCTCCAGACACAAGTCCATTCCCTAACAGAGACCCTTTGTGAAACAAGGAGAAACATTGCTCAATGTCGTCAAGATATGCATGGTTTTGAAACCAGACTATCAGACATTTGCTATGTTGTTCAGGAGCCTAGGGGAAATGAAGGCGAGGGTTATGGTGCTCCATCGAACAATACAGCATGAAAACGTAACAGTCAGGTCAAATGAACTGAGCTTCTGAACTTCTGGTGGTGCATTTATCTACTAGACTGTTAAGTTTTATGCCAACCTTCGTTTTGTTATATAGTTGTAATTTGTTTTGGTGCGATACAAAATTTATTCTTAACGTGCAGCCACCGGGTGAAAAAACAGCAAGCCATTTTTGTGTAGTGTAGGGTGTTCCCTATATTTGCACTGGTGGCGATCTTTGATGCCAAGTGGATGTAATCTGTGCAATCGCCTTAATAGCCTAGCGTTAGTTTCGGCCTTATTTATTTCCTAGTCTTCTTTTTCCCTGGTTTGCTAGTGGCCGCAACTATGATGGGCCATATACGGGCCGTAGGATCCATGGGTCTCCTACGGGCCGTCGATAAATGGGCCTGTAATCGGTGGGCCTCGGGCCGTCGGATAAATGGGTCTACATGGGTCGTAATCGGGCATAATTGGTATCGGCCCAGCACGGTAACAGGCCGTTAACAGGCCGTAGGACAGCAAAGGCTTAATTCTGTCACAGGCATAACGGGTCGTTAATGGGCCAGAATATAGGACGGGTTGGAAACGGCGCAACGGGTTAACAGGCCAGAAACGGGCCGACTCTTGCCATGGGCCGAATTTGGCCCATTAGGGTAACAGGCCAGTAACGGACCGACTCTTGCCATGGGCCGAATTTGGCCCATTAGGGGAACAGGCCAGTAACGGGCCGACTCTTGCCATGGGCCGAATTTGGCCCATTAGGGGAACAGGCCAGTAATGGGCCGGAAGTAATCGAGGGCCGAAAAGGAGCCCAAGAACGTATGGGCCGTCAATAGGCCGAAAGCTAACACGGGTTGGAAACGGCCCATGTAAATCACGGGCGGTTAACGGGTATAAAGAAAATTATTGTTCATTATGGGCTAGAGTCACCATGGGCCTGTAAAGGGCCGAAAGATACGAAGGCCTCATATGGGCCGAAAGACGTCGTGGGCCATACATGGGCCGAAAGTGAAATGGGCTGGTGTTATATTCGACGGCCCACATGACGTTGTTGGGCCGATTTCCTTTAGGGCCTAACGGGCCGTGAGTTAACGGGCCGTAAAATGGGCTATTTGCAAAGTGACCGTTAACAGGCTTTTCATGGGCCAGCCCGTTAACTTTTGACCAAGTCAAACGGGCCGGCTTCGTAAGCTAAATGGGCCAGTGGTGGGCCGCGACACGTGTCGACATATCATAGGCGCCTATCTGACCCACTGAAGAGCTGACACGTGTTTCGTCCGACCAATAAGAATTTTACACGTGGAAATTTCCCATTGGTCGGGGCTGTTAACGGGTTATCGGATCCAAAACCCGACCCGATAGCTTAACGGCGTTCCGTTACGGTGGATGCCACGTGTCGGTCACCCTTGACGAAAGCACTTCTGTGACGCGCGATTTATCGTCACGGAAGTGGACACTTCCGTGATGATAATTTTGGTAATGTCATGGAACACTTCTATGATAGCACAGGTATGACTATCTCGATTCTGTCATAAAATCGTCATGGATGTACATGCATGGCAAAAAACGCGACCTACTGTGACAAACACGTATCATCATGGAAGTGTATTTTTTTGTAGTGTGTGGAGAAGACAAAAAAGGAGGAGATAGTCTCACATCAACTAGGTGTATGAACGGGCTATGGAGATCCCATTAATAGATATCAATGTGAGTGAGTAGGGATTGCCATGCAACAGATGCACTAGAGCTATAAGTTTATGAAAGCTCAAAAAGAAAACTAAGTGGGTGTGCATCCAACTTGCTTGCTCATGAAGACCTGGGCGTTTGAGGAAGCCCATCGTTGTAATATACAAGACAAGTTCTATAATGGACAATTCCCACTAGTAAATGAAAGTGACAACATAAGATACTCTCTATCATGAAGATCATGGTGCTACTTTGAAGCGCAAGTGTGGCAAAAAGGATAGTAACATTGCCCCTTCTCTCTTTTTCTCCCTTTTTTTTCTTTTTTTTCTTTTTTCTCTTTCTCTCTTTTTTTATTTCCTCACATGGGGCAATGCTCTAATAATGAAAATCATCACACTTCTATTTACTTACAGCTCAAAAATTACAACTCGATACTAGAACAAAAATATGACTCTATGTGAATGCCTCCGGCGGTGTACCGGGATGCGAAATGGATCAAGAGTGACATGTATACAAAATATGATGAACGGTGTCTTTGCCACAAATACGATGTCAACTACATGATCATGCAAAGCAATATGACAATGATGATATCCGTCATAATAAACGGAACGGTGGAAAGTTGCATGGCAATATATCTCGGAATGGCTATGGAAATGCCATGATAGGTAGGTATGGTGGCTGTTTTGAGGAAGGATATGTGGTGGGTTTATGGTACCGGCGAAAGTGCGCGGTACTAGAGAGGCTAGCAAAGGCGGAGAGGTGAGAGTGCGTATAATCCATGGACTCAACATTAGTCAGAAAGAACTCACATACTTATTGCAAAAATCTATTAGTCATCAAAACAAAGTACCGCGTGCATGCTCTTAGGGGGATAGATTGGTAGGAAAATACCATCGCTCGTCCCCGACCGCCACTCATAAGGAAGACAATCAAAAAACATCTCATGCTCCAACTTCGTTACATAACGGTTCACCATGCGTGCATGCTACGGGACTCACAAACTTTAACACAAGTATTTCTCAAATTCACAACTACTCACTAGCATGAATCTAATATCACCATCTTCATATCTCAAAACAATCATAAGGAATCAAACTTCTCATAGTATTCAATGCACTATATATGAAAGTTTTTATTATATCCCTCTTGGATGCCTATCATATTAGGACTAATTTTATAACCAAAGCAGATTACCATGATGTTCTAAAGACTCTCAAAATGATATAAGTGAAGTACGAGAGTTCATCAATTTCTATAAAATAAAACCACCGCCGTGCTCTAAAAAGATATAAGTGAAGCACTGGAGCAAATTTGCCTAGCTCAAAAGATATAAGTGAAGCACATAGAGCATTCTAATAAATCACGATTCATGCGTGTCTCTCCCAAAAGGCGTGTACAACAAGGATGATTGTGGCAGACTAAAAAGCAAGGACTCAAATCATACAAGATGCTCCAAGCAAAACACATATCATGTGGTGAATAAAAATATAGCCTCAAGTAAAGTTACCAATAGATGAAGAAGAAAGAGGGGATGCCTTCCGTAGGATCAAAAGTATGTCTAGAGGGGGGTTATTAGACTACTTGACCAAATAAAAATCTAGCCTTTTCCCAATTTTAAGTCTTGGCAGATTTTAACAACTGAGCACAGTTCAAGTAATCAACCTACACATGCAATTCTAAGTGTATAGCAGCGGAATGTAAAACAATTGCATATTAAGGTAAAGGGAGGAGTTTGGAGGGAGCAAACGCAATGTGGACACAGAGATTTTTTATCCGTGGTTCCGATAGGTGGTGCTATCATACATCCACGTTGATGGAGACTTCAACCCACGAAGGGTAACGGTTGCGCGAGTCCACGGAGGGCTCCACCCACGAAGGGTCCACGAAGAAGCAACCTTGTCTATCCCACCATGGCCATCGCTCACGAAGGACTTGCCTCACTAGGGTAGATCTTCATGAAGTAGGCGATCTCCTTGCCCGTACAAACTCCTTGGTTCAACTCCACAATCTTGACGGAGGCTCCCAAGTGACACCTAGCCAATCTAGGAGACACTACTCTCCAAAAGGTAATAGATGGTGTGTTGATGATGAACTCCTTGCTCTTGTGCTTCAAATGATAGTCTCCCCAACACTCAGCTCTCTCTCATAGGATTGGATTTGGTGGAAAGAGGGTTTGAGTGGAAAGAAACTTGGGGAAGGCTAGAGATCAAGATTTATGTGGTTGGAATGGAATATCTTGACCTCAACACAAGTGTAGGTGGTTCTCTCTCAGAAAATGTATGCTGGAAGTGTAGGCATGTTCTGATGGCTCTCTCCACGAATGAAGAGTGGGTGGAGGGGTATATATAGCCTCCACACAAAATCTAACCGTTACACACAAATCACCAAACTCGGTGGGACCGAATCAAAAACTCGGTCAGACCGATTTAGTTCAAAATGTGAACATTAGGATTTTCAGTGGGACCGACATGTCAACTCGGTGGGACCGATTTCATTAGGGTTTGGGGCATAACATAATCTCGGTGAGACCGATTACACAAACTCGGTGGGACCAATTTTGGTAATAAGCAAACAGAGAGTTGGTCAGGCAAACTCGGTGAGACCGATTCGCTCATCTCGGTTAGACCGAAACGTTACGAAGGGGAAACAGAGAGTTTGCATTGCAATCTCGGTGGGACCGATCACTCATCTCGGTTGGACCAAAACGTTACGAAGGGAAACAGAGAGGTTGCAATCCCATCTCGGTGAGAGCGAGATACCTATCGGTGAGACCGAAGTGACTAGGGTTTGTGGCAGTGGCTATGTCAAGTGAACTCAGTGGCGCCGGATAGGAAATTTCGGTGGGGCCGAGTTTGAGTTTTGGTTAGGGACATATGTGGATATGAGAAAGTAGTTGAGCGTTTTTGGAGCATATCACTAAGCATTTTGAGCAAGTAAATCATTAAGCAACACCTCACCCCCTTTTAATAGTATTGGCTTTTCCTATGGAGTCAATGTGATCTTGGATCACTAAAAGTAAAATGTAGAGTCTTGTGTTTTGAGCTTGAGCCAATCTTTTGTCCTTAGCATTTTGAGGGGTCCACTTTCTAATCCATGCCATGCCAAACATTGAGCTTTCCTGAAATATTTATCTTGAAATAGCATTAGCTCAATGAGCTATATGTTGTTAGGAATTACCAAAACCACCCAGGGATAGTTGCACTTTCAATCTCCCCCTTTTTGGTAATTGATGACAACATATAGATCAAAGCTTCGACAAATGATCATAAGATAGAAAAACATCGTCGCTTTGAGAAGTATGTGATAAGCAAGAGCTCCCCCTAAATTTGTGCATTATTTAAATTTGCTTTTGAATGCAAATGCACAATCGATTAGGATCATGGGTTACTCTTCCATGTCACATACATCTTGGTGGAGCGCTCAAAATGATAGAAATTAAAAGCATGCACTCATCACCAAGCAAGTGAATGATCATATATGAGATATAAAAGATAATATCATCCAAACAAGCATTAAGGTAGCAAATGATCAAACACATGATCAAATAAGTATCTCACACAAGGACATAAAGTATCTCACACAATAAAAAGTTCAACTAAAGGCAAAGAAGCAAAACACTCTCTCGAAGCCTATGATCTATACATATTTCTCCCCCTTTGGCAACAAGTTACCAAAAAGTTCAAATATGCATAGTTGTATGCGCCTCTCAGGCTTGGTGTTCGGGAGGTGGTGTAGAGAGAACTCAAAGGACGAAGGCAGCTGTTGATGTAGTTGGAGCTGGTGGAGTGGCTGCTGGAGGTGGCACTGGAGCTGTTGAGGGAGTCCTGGACTAAGGGGTCCTTGGGCGTCCGGCCTGTTATCCATTGGGCCGGACTGATGGGCTGTGAAGACATGAAGACCGAAGATTGAACCCGTGTCCAGATTGGATGCTACGTGGCGTGGAAGGCAAGCTAGGCGACCGACTATGAAGATTCCCTCTTATGTAACCGACTCCATGTAACCCTAGATCTCTCCGGTGCCTATATAAACCGGAGAGCATAGTCCGGATACGGATACTCATGACCATATGCTCATAGGCTAGACTTCTAGGGTTTAGCCATTACAATCTCGTGGTAGATCAACTCTTGTAACACTCATATTCATCAAGATCAATCAAGCAGGAAGTAGGGTATTACCTCCATTGAGAGGGCCCAACCTGGGTAAACATTGTGTCCCCCGTCTCATGTTACCATTGATCCTAGACGCACAGTTCGGCACCCCCTACCCGAGATCCGCCGGTTTTGACACAGACATTGGTGCTTTCATTGAGAGTTTCACTGTGCCGTCGACCGAAGGTTTGATGGCCCCTTCGATCATCTGTAATGACATGGATAACTTCCAACACTCACCCATGGGCGACCTACTAAACTCACTAAAAAACCTATCCCTGGCAGACGGCTCGTCGCCGAACTATGTTCGGTTCGACCTTACGGCAGATGATGGAGAATTTCGCTTCCCACCCGCCACCCACTTCATAGCCACAGTCGAAGACCCAACTTACACGCCTGACCCCTGCTCCGAAGAAATCGACGGTCTGGACAACGATGAGGGGCAAGGCCAGAGCTTGCTACCCGCTAGACGCGGGACAACCACTTCTTGGTATGACGTGTGTATGGTTGACACACCCAACGACGATGACAAGGAGGACCCAGTTGAGGATAAACCTCCTGGTACACAGTCCGAACACAGGTGCCCCCCGTGCCGCTCTCAGTCACGTCACTTAAGAGAAAACAATACTAGCACCGGAGGTGATAGTACTCCGGACAACGAAGACCCTGTCGAGACAGGATCCGAACAGGAGGACCAGGAAAGCGGGCAAGATAGCCCTGATGAACAAGTCATATACGGAGACTCGGAGGATAGTAATTATCTCCCACTCTCTGAGGAAGAGGAGAGCCTCGGCAACAAGGAATTCATCGTGCCTGAGGAACCTCTCGAACAGGAGCGCTTTAAATGTCGGCTAATAGCCACGACAAGGAATCTAAGAATAAAGCAGCTGCAGCTTCAAGCAAGCCAAGATCTGCTCAATGATAAATGGACCCAGGTCCTAGCCTCCGAAGAATACGGCCCTAGTGGCCCGGACAAAAGCCACTCCAAGTGCAGGTGGCTCCCTCCACATGATGGCGAGACGCTGGAGCCCGTACCACCATCGAACAATGCGCAGGTCGACCATAGTTCGGCCCGGATAAAGTAGCAGCCCAAGCAGAACACCATACGAACCAATCCGGCCGTAAAAACAAGAACAAGACGGTTCCGGAAAACAATCGCGATATCCGCCAAAGCTTAGTGGGCAGAGCAGGACAGACAAGATCGACGTACAGATCGCGGGGATATGCCCCGACCGGCGATGATGGCCAATTAGCCGGACATAACAGAGCCAACCACGCCCGAAGCCGCCAACGGCATCCAACGAAGGTGCTTCACAGTGTGGCCCAACATAGAGGAGCCGCACACCCTCTTTGCTTCACCGACAAGGTAATGGAGCACGAATTTCCAGACGGGTTTAAACCCATCAACATAAAATCATACGATGGAACAATAGATCCCGCAGTATGGATGGAGGATTACCTCCTCCATATCCACCTGGCTCGCGGAGACGACCTTCACGCCATTAAATACCTGCCTCTCAAGCTTAAGGGGCCGGCACAGTACTGGCTAAACAATTTGCCAGAAAATTCTATTGGCAGCTGGGAGGATTTGGAAGACGCCTTTCGTGACAACTTCCAAGGAACATATGTTCGGCCACCAGATGCCGATGACTTAAGTCATGCTGTCCAACAGCCCGGTGAGTCAGCCAGGGAGCTCTGGACTAGGTTCTTAGTCAAAAAGAACCAAATTGTCGACTGTCCGGACGCGGAAGCCCTTGCGGCCTTCAAACATAGCGTCCGGGATGAATGGCTAGCACGTCACCTCAGCCAGGAAGGACCTAAATCCATGACAGCCCTTACCGCTCTAACGACTCGCTTTTGTGCGGGAGAAGACAACTGGCTTGCTCGTAAAAGCAACAACGCTAGCAACCCGGGCACTTACGAAATCCGAGACGGCAACGGCAAGCCACGACTAAACGAACACAACAGTCGCAGCAATAATAAAAGATTACGCGACACATCGGTCAACGCCGGATTTCACAATCCCAAACCCGGTTAACGGAAGAAGCCATTTAAGGCCAACCAGGATGGACCATCCGCCCTCGACAGGATATTATACCGACCTTGTCAGATTCACGGTCACCCTGATAAGCCAGCTAATCGCACCAACATAAACTGTTGGGTCTTCAAGCAGGCAGGCAAGCTTAACACCGAGCACAAGGGGAGGAGACCATCAAGCGATAAAGACGATGGAGCAGCTCGCCAGCCGAACACCAGGGGCCAGAAACAGTTTCCCTCCGAAGTTCGACCACTCCCCGAGCGGAAATAGCAGTTCGGCTTCCGCCACCCACCCACTATGCTGGCAAGATTTAAACCACGCGTACATCACTACGCGCTCAAGATACCATGGGTATCGGCGGAAGCACAATATGGACAACCCTGCAAGCATTCCCGTAATGTTTTTTTATCTGTTTTCCTTACATTAATTTCTTTAATATAACTTAAAAACAGGTGACCAACAGGCCAACATCTACAACGGACTCTATCGGAGTTCGGATCCGTACATTCACCTAGGGGGCTACTTTTGTTAAGGACTCCCCTCCCCGAGGACGGGTGGCGCACACGTGCGACAAGAGGTCCAAAACAGCTTTTTGTAGACCGCACTCTTTATTCTGAGCCTGTACTATGCCTTTTTTCCTCCGTTCCCGACCCCGAGCATGTCAAATAGCCAGGTTGTGGTTTTTCCTTTTTATATATGAATTTATCATTGGCTTATTGCTCACTCCCAGTAAAATATATCCGAACTAATCTTCCATACTCTTCCTACAATGAGTACGACCGTAACGGCTGTGTTACAAGACGCACCTCGGCATAGCCTGCCAGGGGCTCGGTATGGGAACAAATGAGTCGCCAATAAAAGTTCGAACAGCTCTATAGCGTACTTCGGCGTCGCAAGTTTGGCCTTATATGCATCAGCTCCGAATCATTGTCTTTGGTCAATAGTTGGGTTGCCCGACTCCTGTGCTTGCTACCCTACGTTCCGCTCTATCGACTAGGGTAGTAAAGGGAGAACTACTGCGATTGTGCCCTGGCTTTGACCAGATGAGCACCTCAGTAGAGAAAGCCGAAAACTGACTGTCATGATGCGGCGAGAGCTGGTCAACCACTTGATGACTTATTCGAATCTTTAGTGATTCTCCGTGTCACACGAAGGATCTTTTTTAGATCAAAACGTGTAAGGCATAAAAATTATAATACGCCGCATACATACTAGGGGCTATATCGTAGCCCCGCCATAAAACTCCTATGGCTAAGTGAAAGTGTTAACGCCCTATAGTCCGATTGCCTGGTTCGCCGCATTATCACCTCCTTTATGGACCGAGACGTTGGATAAAGAGTGATTCAATGCTTTTCCAAACACCCCCGTATTTCCTACGAGGGGGCTGAAGCCGACGACTGGAAAACTTTCAGATTACATTAACACGGCCGCACAGGAGGAATACAAGCTTTCTAGCAAAACATGAAAATAGATTAAACTATAAAGTTGTCTGTTACAACCCTTGTACACATCACTCGAACATTATATTTTTCGAGCACTGACCCTCTATCAAGCGGGCGGCCTCTAGGACATCTTCAAAATAATGCTCCGGTTCCGGACGGTCCTTGCCTTCGGGTGGACTCTTCGCCGCAACATCGATGGCCTTCATCTCCCCCCAGAATGTCTTCACTCGGGCAAAGGCCATCCGTGCACCTTCAATGCACGCCGACCGCTTCACAGCGTCGATACGCGGCACTGCGTCAACAAGCCGCTGCACCAGGCCGAAGTAACTACTCGGAACAGGTCCAGTCGGCCACAACCGGACTATGACGTCCTTCATGGCAGCGCCGGATATCCTATGCAGCTCGGCCCACTGGGACATCTGCTCATTCAGCAACAGAGGGCGCTTCGACGTGTCAAATTGTGACCAGAAAAGCTTCTCCATTGCATATCCCTCTTGCGCATGGTAAAATTGCGCCGCATCAGAAGAACTCTTCGGCAAGTCTAACAAATTGTCCGGAGAACTCCATACTTGGTTAAGCTAAGCATAGTTCGGGTCACCGAACTTGGCCTGTAGCAAAAAGGGCTTGCCAGCCACAATCTCCCCAGCTTGCCGAATCTCCTCACGGGCTGCTCTGGTTTCAGACCGCGCTTCCCTCGCCTCGCGTAAGGCCTTGTCAAGCTCAACCGTTTTGGCTTCATTTTCCTTCTCAAGAAGTTTACAGCGGCTAGCCGCATTCTCTAATTCGTGCGCCATGGTGGACATCTTCTCCTGGTCTTGGCGCCGTGCAGCTTGTTCGGCTTTCAATTCAGCCGATGCCTTTTCGGCAGCCGCATTACTAAGCCAGACCTGACCCTTGGCCCGGGCTAGCTTCGCCCAAAGGGCCTCTACGGCAGCGGCACCATCTGCACTCATGCACATTTCATATAAAACTCTTTTTAGAGTCAGGCTTAAATTACAAGCACATTGGTGTAAGGAATGCTCGAAATATATACCTTGCGAGTCGTCAAGATGCCTGTTGATCAATGCAATGTCATCCTCCCCAACGTCTAGCTTTCGCTGCAGTTCGGTCACTTCCGCATTTCGGCCAGTGGCAGGAGGGGCGGTAGCCTGCATTACAAATTAAATCAAGGTTAGTACCTAGGCATATCTTTTTGATCCTCCGATTGCTTCCTTCGGAAGACAATCTGAGTCCCAGGGGCTACTGCATACACAACAGGTGCATTCTGTCAATATCATTCAATTGGCAACATTACATGACAAACCTCAAAGCCTCTTAGAAGGCTCATAAAGGCCTCGTTCAACCCGCTCTTCGCGGAGAGAACCTTCGACCACCGAAACCATTAAGGCACGGTGCTCTTCCGAAACAGACGCTCATCGCAGCATGTCCGTCAGCGTCTCTGGCACTCCTGGGTCTTCGGACACCGCCGCCGGAGCACGCCACTCCCTTGAAGGAATCCGCTTACCCGCCTCCAGAATCGTCTCCGGATGTAAACTGGATAGTTTGGGGCCGTCATTCTTGATCCCCGAATCCTGAGTGACAGAGGCGCCACCTTCGGGCAACTCCTTCCTCGTTTCCTGTGCTACTTTCCGGTTGGGAGGAGCCCTCCGGGACGACACCTCAAGATCATCCGCCCTATTCGGTAAGGAGGCCGGAGAAGGTGTGTCACTCTCCATCATCTCCGGCAGAAGGTCTCCCGAGGAGGAGGACAATTGCGAAACACCAGGCGTTAACCTGCGAGGACGTACATATGTCGGAGGATTACTTCAGTAATAAGAAAGGAATGAGGTATGGTTAAAGTACCCTGTGTCACTTACGGTCTGGCCGGAGGTTCGTCCTCATTATCAAGCTCTACATCGACATCGCTTGCCCGGCCCAAGCCGCCCGACGATGGCGTTTTCCCTTTCTTGGAAGGTATCCCCTCCTGACCTCTAGAAGCGGCCCTCTTCTTGCTATGGAAGGCCCCCTCTACACCTTTGCCCCTGGGCAAAAGGGTTTTGGTTTCCCCGAACACAGAGTATGAATCGTCCTCAGGACGGGCATCTCCTTTGGGCTCCCCGCTCTCACCCCCTCTGCAGACACCTGGTACGGTGTCGGAGTTAACATCCGCGTCAGCAGGGCAGACGCGGGGTCTTCGGGAAGGGGCACCGGACACCAGATCAGCACCGCTTTCTTTATCCAGTCCTGTATAAGGACGGGTCATTCAGTATCTCGTCAAGAGACGCTTGAATGAAATGTGCTCGGAGATCAAATACTTACTAGAGTTTCCGGATGATTGCAGTCAAGGCCAACATCTTCGGTGGTGTCCGGCCATTGCTCTCGCTCCCCGAAATATAATCTCCACATCCCTTCGTGCGTAGCGCCGAAGAAGTGCTGAAGAGTCCGCCGCCCTTCTGGATTAAACTCCCACATACAGAGAGTCCGCCGCTGACATGGCAGGGTCCGGCGGACTAGCATTACTTGGACAACGTTCACAAGTTTGATGCCCTTCTCGGTAAGGCTTCGGATGCGGCTTTGCAGAGTCTGCACCTTGTTGACGGATCCCCAGTCCAATCCTTTGTTGATCCATGAAGCGAGCTGAATTGGAGGGCCAGGTCGGAACTCAGGCGTAGCCACCCACTTGGAGCTCCGCGGCTCGTTGACATAAAACCACCCCTGCTGCCATAGGTTGGAAGACTCGGCGAAAGATCCTTCAAACCAAACCGCGCTGGCAAGCTTACTTATCATAACGTTGCCGCACTCTGCCTGCTCATTCGACTTGTCTATCAGAGTATCCTATGAAGTCAGGTCCAGTAGGCCATCTGTCGCCCGCGGTCTCACGTGAAAAGTCTTGAGCCACAAACCAAAGTGTGGAGGAGTCCCGAGGAAGGCCTCACACGCGACGATGAATGCCAAGATGAGAAGAATAGAGTCCGGGGCCAGATCGTGAAGATCTAGCCCATAGTAGAACATGAGCCCCCGAACGAAGGGGTTAAGCACGAAACCTAACCCATGGAGGAAGTGGGACACAAATACTACCCTCTCGCCGGATTTGGGGGTGGGAATAACCTGCCCCTCGGCAGGAAGCCGATGAAGGATTTCTGGGGTCAGATACCTCGCCAGGCGGAGCTTCGCAATATCCTTCTCTGTGATAGAAGAGGCCACCCACCGGCCTGAACGGCTGGACCCGGGCATGATTGGGGCTGGTGGCGATTGGAACCCGAGGGCTAGAACTCGAGGTGGTTGGGGTTGAGGAAGAAGCAAACGCAGAAGAGAAAGACAAGTTTGGGTCCCTATATATAAATGCCCGGAATATCGAGCGTCCCCTCCTGGATCTCGAAACTTACCTATCCTCAAAGAGTTGTGCCCAGGGGACGGTTTGGTTACCCACACCTACATTATTGAAAATCCCATAAATAAGGGGACAAGATCTCTGCTTTGACAAGACGTGCCAACAAAACCGCTCCCCGAGACGTGTGGTGACGGGCTAGCCAACTGTTGGAAATAATAACCGGGCAGGCGTGATACAATGTCATAAACAGTTGTCAGCAGATTGGACTCGTGGAGTATTGTATTTTCTGCGGTTACATACACAGGTCCGGATATATTTACTATATCCGAAGACTATCTTGGAGTTCAGAAGAAGGAACCCGCCTTGCAATGCCGAAGACAATCTGCGCGCCGGACTCCTCGTCATTGAAGTCAGGTTCAGGGGCTACTGAGGGAGTCCTGGACTAAGGGGTCCTTGGGCATCCGGCCTGTTATCCATTGGGCCGGACTGATGGGCTGTGAAGACATGAAGACCGAAGCTTGAACCTGTGTCCGGATTGGATGCTACGTGGCGTGGAAGGCAAGGTAGGCGACCGACTATGAAGATTCCCTCTTATGTAACCGACTCCATGTAACCCTAGATCTCTCCGGTGCCTATATAAAGTGGAGAGCATAGTCCGGATACGGATACTCATGACCATATGCTCATAGGCTAGACTTCTAGGGTTTAGCCATTACGATCTCGTGGTAGATCAACTCTTGTAACACTCATATTCATCAAGATCAATCAAGTAGGAAGTAGGGTATTACCTACATAGAGAGGGCCCGAACTTGGGTAAACATTGTGTCCCCCGTCTCCTGTTACCATCGATCCTCGACGCACAGTTCGGGACCCCCTACCTGAGATCCGCTGGTTTTGACACCGACAGCTGTAGCTGCTGGTGCTGATGCTGTAGCTCTAGAATCTGTCACTGTCACTGGCACTGCAGCAGACCTCTGACTCCTTGGCACTCATTGAAATGCATCAGTAGTTGCCTTGCCTCTCTTCTCTTCTGCTTCCTCCTGAAGCTGCTCAACTGCTGTTTGAATCTGAGTTACCTTCAGATCAAGATCAAAAAAATTGGTGTCTATGATCCTCTCCAAGCACTCCTGGTTTTGAGTCAGGGTGGCTAAGCCCTTCTCAATCCTCAGTGTAGACTGGATCAGATATGCAAGTTGATCTTGCTTGCTCTTCAGGAAAACTTGAGATGCCTCTTCAACACTTGGCATCTTGGCAGCTTTCCCAGCCTTTGATCTGGCTCTCTTCTCCTGTGCTTGCTCAGATGTGGGGTCTTCCTCATTCATCACAATAGTATTATCTTCAAAATCAGGATACAGGGGTAGATGCTCCTTATCCAATAGATATGTTCCTGTGCCCATCTTGGATTTGATGAGCTCCTGAATGTTGGAGCATACCCACAGCTTCTCTTCTGGTCAGCAGCAGTCCTCTTGATTGTTTCTACAATCAAACTCATAACCTTGAACTTCTGAGGGACATCAAAAAGCTGTAGCAAGTTGATAGAATGCCCTCTGATCATCTTGTGATCTCCTGACTTGGGTAGCAGAGTGTGCCTAAGGATTGTGTTGATGGTAGGCAGACCAGACAACAAGAAATGTACAGATCCAAGCTTGTGAGTCTCCAAAGCCTTATCTGGGATCTCCTGGTACATGTTTGCCATAGTGTTGTGGTCCTTCTTCTTCTTGGCATACACATCCAAGTCATCTTCATGTTCTTCAGGGGCATTTATCAGCTTGGCCCGCTCCTCAACTGTGGATTGGTACCTAGTATCTTCTGACATCCAAACTATCCTCCCATCTGGATAGAAGTGGGTAGTGGAGTAAAACTGCATGATCAGCTCATCATTCCATTTGGTGAACTTCTGTCAAATAAATTTGTCAACTCCACATGCTTTGAAGCTGTCATAAACTCCCGGGAAGTGATCTTCATTCTCCTGGATGTATTCCCAATCCACCCATCTCATTTCACAGACAATGGGCTTCTTGTCAAGCAAAATAGTTTCATAAAAGTATTGTTGTTCCTTTGTGTGAAACCTGTAATCAACTGTTGTCCTCCTCCTCACAACATAAGGATTAGACTGTCTCCACAATCTCAGTCCAGCATCCTTTCTGATATGTGTGTCTTCAGCTACTGGATGAGCATCATTGTGGTCAGGAATCTTGGGCTTCAACTTCCTCAAAACAAGTGAATCATCATCCTCTTCTTCAACTTGAGGCACTGGGGCCTTGTTCTTCTCTTCAGCAAGTATGTTTCTGGTGTTCCTCTTGGGCTTACTGGGCTTCTGAGCTGGAGCTTTGGGAGCAGACTTGGGCTTTGATGGAGCAGCCCCTGCCTTTATAGCATCTCCCATAAGCTTCTGAGCTTTGGGTGCTGGTGCAGCATCCTCTTCCTCTTCCTCTTCTTCATCAGAAGAGTGTTTTTCAAATTCAGCCATGGGATCAACTTTCTTGCACCATCTTCCCCTTTTTCTCTCTTTCTTTTCCTTTTCCTCAGCAGCATCATCTCCTCCTGTTGACTTGGAGGGTTTCTGAGTGAATGCTCTGGCTTTAGACATTGGAATTCTCCTTGTTGGTGCCTTCTTATTCATCCCTGGCTCAATTGCAGCAGCTGTGCCATATTCCTTTTTAGTACTTTCTTCTTGGAGCTTACTTCCTCCTTAGTGGCAACATAATCCTCATCCTCAGATTCTAAGGTTCTCTTCTTCCTGGTTCTGGTGGCTGCCTTTGGCAAGTTGCTTGGAGTGCTCCTGCTGCCATCATCAGAAGTGCTTGAGGGATCTGAACCCTCACTCATCTGCACATGTTCCTCAGACCTGTTCTGACTGTCACTCTGATCAGACATCTCCGCAAACTTACTGACAGCAGACCCTGTGAATAGATGTAGATGAGGTAGAGTGGATGAGCATCACAAAGTGCAGAGTTTTTGCAAAACAGATGACTTAAAAAACTAAGTTTTAGTTCTCCACAAAAAGCATTTCAGAGCTACCGATTTGTAAACTCGGTGATACCGAAGCAGCTTTTGGAACCTAAACTGGTGAACTCGGTTAGACCGAGTCACAGTTCGGTGGCACCGAGACTGCTAGGGTTTCATAGAGAATCAAACTCAGTCACACCGATTTGCAGTTTTCGACCAGACCGGGAATCGCAAGTGCTATGGCCTAAGCCAAATCGGTGAGACCGATTTCTACAACTCGGTCGGTCCGAGATGGGTTCGGCGGAGACCTAACCCTAAGTTTTAAAATCAAATCTAACTAAAGGATGTTTTCAATGGATAGAGTGTTTGCATACGTGGTGATGATCATGGCAGAGCAATGTGCTACGAATCAGAGTTAAATGAATAGCACAAAGAGACGAACTCATACCCTAGTTCGGCAGAGTTTGCTACGGCGGCAACAGAGGAGCAGAATTCCGTTGACGGTGATGGAAACCAGCGGCGGGAGGTCGCTGGCGGCGAGGAGACGATCCGGAGACACGAGGCGGTAGAGCAGGATACGAACGGGCTGAGAGGTTTCGAAGAAATTTTCAAACTCTCACCCGTGGGTTTATATATCCCGACCCTGTCGGTGTGACCGAGTGGAACAACTCGGTGGCACCGAGATGCAGAATCGCAAGCAGTTACTGCAACTCGGTGTGACCAAAAAGTTCAAATCGGTTGCACCGAGATTGAAAACCTAGATCAACTTAGTGATCTCGGTGTGACCGAAATGGATGACTCGGTCATACCGAAATGCACAAAGAGGTTTTGGAAGTTTAAGTCTATGACGAATCGGGGACTCCGAGTGCTCCTCACACGGAGTGGTTCGAATCTGACTTGATCAAACTTTGTGATGTAGCATGAATGGAGTTTGAGACAAGAAAAGCATAGATAGCTAGAGGGAGTTCTTAGGCATTCTTGTCCATCCATTTGGCAAAAGAGAAAAGCCAAACAATCAAAGCAACAAATGGATGTCCTCGAATGAGTAAAATATGCATCCAACATTGTCACACAATAAAATGACAAATGAAATATGTGACAAAGCATGCACAATCACTCTAGCATCTATCAAGCAGTTTGGCGATGACTAGGTCATCTATATATGAGTATATTGACTTAGGAGTCAAATGAGAACATTTGATCATAGGTCATACTCATCGTTTAAGCACAAGTGGGGTTACCACTTTTACATAAAGCATTGTTGTGTTCACATCATTAGAGTTGCTTTATCTCAATTGATTAGAGTAAAGCTCCCCCTAGATGTGATATCCCCCCTAAGAGGGATGAATTAACCTTGGGTTTTGTCGATGATGACTTCATGTAGGTGTTGAAGATGTAGATGCTCAATGTTGATGTAGATCATTCGAAGCAATCCTTTGGAGTGAGTTGCACTCTCAATACCTACTCGGGTTAGTCCCACAAGGAACAAACAAGGATATCCATAGACATAGATATTCACATGAGATGATGTCCATGAATGCCTTAGGTTACCTTGTCCCTTGTCTTACCAACAAGAGGGTTTGTGACTCCTTCAACTAGTGCAAGATATGGAAGTTGTTTGCACTTGTCCTTGCCAAGATGATAAGAGTGAAGTATGTTGGCGGAGTCACCCTCAAGAACTCTCTAGTTCTTCTTCTTCGGGATCCACACCATCTTGATGGGAATCCTTGGAGTTGTAGTAGTACTTGATGGAAGTGGAACGTGATGTAGTCTTGGGAACCCACTTGACTAAGGCCTTAGGAGCTTCTTCAAATGCACCAATCTCCTCTTGAAGCTTGTCCTTGCCCTTTAGCTTGTGGTCTTGTGGTGGAAGATCATCTTGAGCTTGTGTTCCTTGGAAAAACGTAGGATCATACTTCTCTTGTTGAGGAACAAACTTCGTCTTGGGGTATTGATCTTCTTCCCACTCAACTCCATCGGCATTGAACTTTCGTTCAAAACCAACACCTTGATTCTTCCGGTGTCTTCCTTGCTTGCGTACAATTTCCTCAAATTGCTTACTTCCGGCAAGACTCTTGTAAACACCTTTCTCTATAATCCCCAAGCTTAGGATTTTTTACATCCTTGAATATTACCTTGGGTTGCCTTGGGAATCCCCAAGCTTAGGCTCTTGCCACTCCTTATTCCATAGTCCATCAAATCCTTACCCAAAACTTGAAAACTTCACAACACAAAACTCAATAGAAATTCTCGTAAGCTCTGTTAGTACAAGAAAACAAATCACCACTTTTGGTACTGTTGTGAACTTATTATTTATTTATATTGGTGTAATATCTACTGTATTCCAACTTTTCCATGGTTCATACCCCCGATACTAGCCATAGATTCATCAAAATAAGCAACAACACGCGAAAAACAGAATGTGTTAAAAACAGAACAGTCTGTAGCAATCTGGAAAGTTCGCATACTTATGTAATTCAAAAAAAATCTAAAAAATCAGTAAAGCAAGGGAAGTTTGTATATCAATCTACTGGAAAAAAATCAGGATTTTATCGCGCATCTGTGATTTTAAACAATTATGGGACTGAGCCCAAAGTTTCTGTTTTTTCAACAAGATTAAATCAACTATCACCGTAAGCTAGCCCAAAGGTCTTACTTGGCACAAACACTAATTAAAACACAAAAACACATCTAACCAGAGGCTAGATGATTTATTCAAAGCAAAACAGAACTCAAAAAGAAAAAACATAAAATACAATTGGGTTGCCTCCCACTAAGCGCTATCGTTTAACACCCTTAGCTAGGCGTAAAAAACACGAATAGATCTAAGTGTAGTCGTAATAATGATAAGGTAGATCTCAAAAACTCATCTCATACTTCCTACGTTCAGCAGCAAGTTTTCTTTGTGGCAAGCAAAAGTAATCATAAGGGCTAAATTTAATAGGATAAGAATCCCCAAGATCGATTTCGGGAGGAATTGGTTCCTCCTTCGGCCCTTCGTATTGTATGACCAATTCATCATTATAAGCATTCTTTTAGCAAAAAGTCATGAGTTTGTGTCCAAGAGAGAAACCCAATCCATTGCTTTGTATAGCAAAATTATCATTAAGCTCAGAAATCTTATCAACTAAAACATCGGTAGGAACTTTCTTTCTTAAATTTTCATTATAAGCAACATGATCTAGGGATCGTAAACGCATTATGTCCTCTTGATTAAAAAGAATTCCCTCTATGGGAGGACGACCACCATCTACTTTATAATGCGCAAAAGTTTCGCTAGCCTCTTTCATAATAAATCTAAACTCATGAGCTAGAAATATAGTGGCGGCACGTTTAACAGAAGAATGCTCAATATTTGAAAACTCTAAAAAGATCCTTTGTATGGAAGGATGCATATGAATGAATTGTCTTTCAAGCTCAACTATAAGCAAAGATATAGCATCCGCAAGGCTACTAGTCTTATGGAGAATAGATCCACCCAAGGTGGGGAGTGCACTGGCACAAGTAAAGTAATCTTGAATAACCCCCTTTCCAATAATATTTCCGCTACCAATGCGAAAAAATTGCATGCAAGATAGTAGATTCTTCATGAGGATTAGAATTAGCAAAAGCATCAAGGTTTCCCCCATTGTTACTACTATCCTTTTCAACAATAACCTCCCCGGTTTCAGACATGGTGGCAACTGGCAAACGAGCAAGCAAAATAAGACGAACGGAAGAGGGGCAAAGAAAAGGCAAATCTTTTTGAAAATCATTTTAGAAGTGGGGGACAGGAAAATGAGAGGCGAATGGCAAATAATGTAATGCGAGGGATGAGAGTTTATGATGGGTACTTGGTATGTCTTGACTTGGCGTAGATCTCACCGGCAATGGCGCCAGAAATCCTTCTTGCTACCTCTTGAGCTTGCGTTGGTTTTTCCGTTGAAGAGGAAAGGGTGATGCAGCACAGTAGCGTAAGTATTTCCCTCAGTTTTGAGAACCAAGGTATCAATCCAGTAGGAGACAACGCACAAGCCACCGAATACCTACACAAACAACAACCAATCTTGCACCCAACGCAATAAAGGGGTTGTCAATCCCTTCACGGTTATTTGCAACGTGAGATCTGATAGAGATGGATAAACGGCAAAGTAACTTAGATCTCACGGTTGTCAATCACTAGAGGCTTCTCTCGAGATAGAAATTATTATGGTGGGTGAACAAATTACTGCCGGGCAATTGATAGAAAAGCGCAAAGTTATGACGATATCTAAGGCAATCATCATGAATATAGGCATCACGTCCGTGTCAAGTAGATCGAAACGATTCCGCATCTACTACTATTACTCCACACATCGACCGCTATCCAGCATGCATCTAGAGTATTAAGTTCATAAAGAACGGAGTAACGCATTAAGCAAGATGACATGATGTAGAGGAATTAACTCAAGCAATATGATGAAAACCCCATCTTTTTATCCTCGATGGCAATAATACAATACGTGCCTTGCTGCCCCAACAGATAAGCTGATCATAAGTCCACAATTCATCGGATCTCGACAAACACACCGCAAAAGAGTATTACATCGAATAGATCTCCAAGAATATCGAGGAGAACTTTGTATTGAGAATCAAAGAGAGAGAGAAGAAGTCATCTAACTACTAGCTATGGACCCGTAGGTCTGTGGTAAACTACTCACGCTTCATAGGAGAGTCAATGGTGTTGATGTAGAAGCCCTCCATGATCGAATCCCCATCCGGCAAGATGCCGGAAAAGGCCCCAAGATGGGATCTCACGGGTACAGAAGGTTGCGGCGCTGGAAAAGTGGTTTCGTGGCTCCCCTGGATGTTTTTGGGGTATAAGAGTATATATAGGAGGAAGATCTAGGTCAGGGGATCCTCTAGGGTCCCATAAGGTCGGGGGGCGTGCCCTACCCCCTGTGGCCGCCTCGAGGCTCTTCTGACTTGCACTTCAAGTCTCCTAGGTGTCTTCTGGTCCAAGAAAAATCATCGCGAAAGTTTTATTCCGTTTGGACTACATTTGGTATTCCTTTTCTGCGATACTCTAAAGCAAGGGAAAAAACAGAAACTGACACTGGGCTCTAGGTTAATAGGTTAGTCCCAAAAACCATATAAAATAGCATATTAATGCGTATAAAACATCCAAAACAGATAATATAATAGCATGGAACAATAAAAAATTATAGATACGTTGGAGACGTATCAATAGACCGCGAAAAAGATATTGTTATTGTTGGTTTAGGGGATATATGTCATGTTTTTAATTTCTCTAAATTTCATAGACAACCCCATGATAAAGAATTTCCTAGTAAGGATGAAATTATTGGTCTTGCTTCTATTGTCGTGCCTCCTACTGATCCTTTAGAACAATATTTGCTAGATCATGAGAATGATATGTTTATGAATGAAAGAAAGGAATTAGATGAAATATTCTTTAATCAAGGGCATGTTTTGGAGCACAACTTGCCTGTTGAAATCCTTACGGATCCTCCTCCACCCAAGGGTTATCCCGTGTTTGAGGTTAAACAATTACCTGATACTTTGAAATATGCTTATCTTGATGAAAATAAGATATATCTTGTTATTATTAGTGCTAACCTTTCAGAGCAAGAAGAAAAGAATTTATTGAAAACTCTGAAGAAGCACCATGCCGCTATTGTATATACACTCTTGATGATCTTAAGGGCATTAGTCCCACTCTATGTCAGCACTAAATTAAATTAGAGCCTGATGCTAAACCAGTTGTTGATCATCAACGACAATTAAATCCTAAGATGAAAGAAGTGGTAAGAAATGAAATACTAAAGCTTCTGGAGGCAGGTATAATTTAGCATGTTGCTGATAGTAGATGGGTAAGTCCCGTTCATTGTGTGCCTAAGAAGGGAGGTATTACTGTTGTTCCTAATGATAAGAATGAATTGATCCCACAAGAATTGTTACAGGTTATAGAATGGTAATTGATTTTTGCAAATTGAACAAAGCTACTAGAAAAGATCATTACCCTCTACCTTTTATTGATAAAATGCTAGAAATACTACCCAAACATACACATTTTTGCTTTCTAGATGGTTATTCTAGTTTCTCTCAAATACCCGTGTCAAAAGAGGACCAAGAAAAGATCACTTTTACTTGCCCTTTCGGTACTTTTTCTTACAGACGTATGCCTTTTGGTTTATGCAATGCACCTGCTACCTTTCAAAGATGTATGACTGCTATATTCTCTGACTTTTGTGAAAAGATTGTTGAGGTTTTCATGGATCATTTCTCCATTTACGGAACTTCTTTTGATGATTTCTTAAGCAACCTTGATCGAGTTTTGCAGAGATGTGAAGAAACTAATCTTGTCTTAAATTGGGAGAAGTGCCCCTTTATGGTTAATGAAGGTATTGTCTTGGGGCATAAAATTTCTGAAAGAGGTATTGAAGTTGATAAAGCTAAAGTAGATGCTATTGAAAAGATGTCGTGTCCTAAAGATATCAAAGGTATAAAAAGTTTCCTTGGTCATGCTGGCTTCTATATGAGGTTTATTAAAGACTTCTCTAAAATTTCTAGGCCTCTCACAAATCTCTTGCAAAAAGATGTTCCTTTTGTTTTTTATGATGATTGTGTAGAAGCATTTGAAATATTTAAGAAAGCCTTGATTTCTGCACCTATTGTTCAATCACCTAATTGGAATTTACTCTTTGAAATTATGTGCGATGCTAGTGATTATGTTGTTGGTGTTGTTCTAGGGAAAAGAGTTGATAAGAAGTTGAATGTTATTCATTATGCTAGTAAAACTCCAGAAGTGCCCAGACAAATTATGCTACTACTGAAAAATAATTTCTAGCACTTGTCTTTGCTTGTGACAAGTTCAGATCTTATATTGTTGATTCCAAAGTAACTGTTCACACTGATCATGCTGCTATTAAACATCTCATGGAAAAGAAAGATGATAAACCTTGACTTATTAGATGGGTTCTCTTGCTACAAGAATTTGATTTGCATATTATTGATAGAAAGGGAGCTGAGAACCCCGTTGCAGACAACTTGTCAAGTGTGACAGCCTGGATTTGCCTTCTCTCTTTTATGAGACTTTCTTTTGCATTTGCTTTGGATTTGGAGTTTTGAATCAATTCAAATGGACTTGATCACTTGGGCCTACCCTTGATTTTCACCCAAGTGACCCATCCACCCCTAGCTCATCTTTCCTTCTCTGAAAAACTCCAACAAAAGCCCAAGGAATAGTTTTCATAAAAGAAAAATATTCATTTTCTTCCTGAAAATCACTTCAGAGATGTATGCTCCAAAGCAACCCCTAGTTTTCTTGCTCCTAAAATCCTGAATAAATTCACAAATATTCTTTGAACCCTAGGGCACCTCCCCGAGCAAAAATATTGCATAACTTTTTGGAATATTTTTGCTACAGAAAATCATTTCTGTTCTGGACAAAATGGCCACATTGCACAGCAAGTATATTTTTCCTTGATCTTTTGGGGATGATCTTTTCTGAGCTTCATTACCCTCCTAAGAGATTGCTAAAACCCAAAGCACAGCCTTTATTTCTCACTAGATTTTTCTCAGTGAAGCTCACAAGTTTCTGCCCAGAAACTTGCCAGGAAGAAACCCACTCACACAGTTCACCTGTGACCCAGCCAACCGTGCAAAACAAACAAAACCACTAAGGACTACATGCCAGACATGGTGTTTGCTTAGCTCAGCCTGATGACAAAGTTCACGCGGTGACCACGATCATCCATGGGGGCTGGCATGCGGCTAACACGATCTGCGATCACTACTAGAAAAAGGCCTACTAATGGCGCACCTAATCTGGCCATTAATGGCGCATCAGTGGTGCGCCATTAGTAGCACGCCATTAGTATATTTTACTAATGGCGCACCACTGGTGCGCCATTAGTATCTGGTATACTAATGGCGCACCCCAGATGCGCCATTAGTATATACAACAGTGCGCCATTAGTATGCCTCCCAGGGGGCCATGTATACCCAGGTGCTTTGGCATACTAATGGCGCACTACACATGGATGCGCCATTAGTAACTTCGGCATACTAATGGCGCCCCGTTTAGTGATGTGCCATTAGTATCCTTTGGCATACTAATGGCGCACTATGATGTGATGCGCCATTAGTATGAATATTAGGTTTTTTTTATTTTTTTTATTTTCTGTTTTTTGCACAGGTTACAAAATGTATAATTGGACAAAATATAGACAGCACACATCAACAACAGATTCATCGAATACAATAAAAGATTAGTCTCTGAATACAATTCATCATTTTAGTCTCCGAATACAATTCATCATATTAGTCTCCGAATTGAAAAGACTGAACAAAATGTATAAGTATGAATCATTATATTACAAGTCTCGAGACCGCGAGTTTGTCTTCACATTACAAGTCGATATCGATCATCTAAACTACCATCACATAGAAGAGAGCTGCGGTCATCACGATGAGCATCATCACGATGAAACTCGTCTTCATCCGGTTCCTCCAACGCTCCCTCCCCTCTCCCGCTAGATAGCGGGCGTATCTAGATTCGGCCTCGACCCTAGTGGCGTACCCTTTGTAACTGTTACCGCTGAATCGGTGAACCTGTCTCCGACACTCCTCCCAGTCGTCGTAGACTCCGGGAACCTTACCCTTGTACACGATATACCACGGCATCGCTATGCAATAGCCAAACGAAACGTTAGTACCAATTCACAGACAATACATAAGCAATATATAAGTATGCAACAGAACGATCGGAAGAGAAAAGCAAGACAATAATAGCATCGACTACATCTAAGTTGAAGGACTCTCGAAACCAAAGAGACATACTACAAGTTCATTAAAGTTTAATTACAACATGAGCCAATCGATGTTTCAGAACTAGATACAGCATCACTGCTTTCGACTCGACTCAAGGGACCAGAGCGTGGATGAAGCCGCCGTCTATCGTGGGAGTCATGAAACCACGGGCGTTGTCAGCCTGCATTTGTAGGATTGTGTCGATGTCATTGTTGGACGGTTGATTTCTGAGGTAGAACTGCCCCGAGGTACGAAGGACATCTTGATGGATGATTTCCGCAAACTCCGACTGGATGCGAAAGAATTCTTATCTGATGTCCGCGTCCTGGATTGCCGACACGCTCGCGGCCCAATCTTTGAGTCTACTCCGTAGCAGTAGTTGATGATGGTCCCGTACGATCGCCCGCATTTGATGGATGGCGTAGTAGGCACCCTTCTGACCGCCAGGCGGCTGCTTGACGCAGCAGAACGTCGTGTTGTGGGAGAACACGTGCTTGCCGTACTTACGAATAGGCCTGGTGAAGGTGCCTCCAGATTTGACGTAGCCGGGGAGAACATCATCAAGAACCTTCTTGACATTTGTGTAGTCTACGTTCGACTGACGGTCCGGGTCGAAATACGTGGCCATGGAATATTTGGGGCTTAGGAGGATGAGCGTGCAATGTGTGTCACTTCAGAAAACACGGAATGTTAAAAGAAAAACGATCGAAATCTAAGAATTCATATGTTACGGGGCGGTTGAGGGGAGGACTTACTCGGGAAAGTAAGGCACGAGGAAGTTGTCCTTATCTTGGTTTGCCAGAATGACGCCTTCGAGGTAAGAACTCGCGACTTGCCGGTCCCCAGCGCTGCCCAAGATCTTGGCACGCATGTAGAAGGGGTCGACTATCACGATGTCCGGGGTCTTGTCGCGAATGATCCGCATCCCCATACTCAGCGAAAATAGCCGAACGAAGGTGTAGTGCAGCGGATGAAGGTTCAACATAGCGTGGATGTCATCAAACCGCAGGACGATCGTACCCCCGATGGAGTTATCCACAAAGCCCTTGCCCTCTGGCACCTTGGCCGCGAAAACCGGGTATGCCACATCCTTCTCTCGGAGACGCCGCTTCTCCAAAGAAAGCACACTGTCATGCAGACTCCGCATAGCACCGGTTGCAGCATCGAGCATATTTCTCGGTAGCATCGGCCTACCCGCCACATGCACCCTCCTCGAGATATCCGCAGTTGAAGGTGGCCCGTCCTGAGCACGGATCGTACTCGGTGCCGGCTGGCCCGCACCCTTGTTAGTCTTTCTTTTGCGTGCCTTCTTCTTGATCTGCTGTAATGGGACCGAGTTCTGCTCACAGACCGCCTTCTTGAGTGTGTTGGGGCTGATCATATTTGGCACCTCGCCTATCTGAGGCTCGGTGAAGTCGGCAGCTGGAGGCGTCTCCTGAGAGCTGAACAGCAGACGACGCCTGTTGCAACTTGGCTTCTCCGCGGTACCAGCTAGATCGCACACGTCTTTTGTTGGGTTGGGTTCTTGAGAAGGAGGCCCCATGAAGTCGCCACCATCCCCATGATCGGCAAAGTACTGATCGACGTTGGCAAATGTATCGTCGTCGTCGTTGTTCTGATCCTGTGCCATATGCATGTTTCGATCCAGTGGCATAGGGATGTCCGGCACCGTTGCGGTGGTCTTGCCATGGGGCCGACTTGGCGCCGGCACGACTGGCGGTGTTGTCTTTGGGGTGGTGCCCCCCGCCCCCAAACAAATCTGGCTCTTCGGCCAAAGCAGGGGCCAGCTCAGGCAGGCGCTGAGGTTCATCACGTCATCATCGTCGGCCCACATTGGTCGAATCGGAGGTAACACCTCGTCGCAGCCTGGCAGCACCCGAACTAGTTGAACCCTAAACAAGTTGGGTGGCATCTGGGTACCGTGGAACAAGGGGTTGCCCGGTTGAACGATTTTGCCCTTGCCGACATCGACCAACTCGTTGTTCACGAAGTGCAGGAGAGTGCACGGAACGTCGGCGGCGCCCTGCGAAAACATGTAGGGCGTTAGGGATGCCCAGTCAAAGGCAAGGAGATGAAGTCCTCGGCCGAGAGAGGCTTAATTAGTTACCGTGATGATGGCGTCGAGCTCGGCTAATGTCGAGGCACCGCCAACGGCGGGCGTGCAGTTGACGGAGGGGCCGCTTGCTGCAGAGGTGCCGGCCGGCGTACACCCGGGTGCATTAAGCTCCCGTGCCGGCGACGGAGACACCAATGCCGGCTCCGCCGGAGACACCAATGGCCCCGCCATCGCGTTCTGCGGGTTGCTGGCCGTGAAGCTAGGAATCGGGGGCGGCCCCTGTTGGCCGCCCGCAATCCACGCACTAATCCCCTAGATCAAGGTAGGCACAATGGCGGTGATCGTCGCTCCGAGTTGTTGTTGCACTTGCTCTTGGACAATCTCCGAAATCCGCGCCACCTATGCCCTGAGTTCTTGAACCTCGCGCGCCTGGCTTTCCGAGCTGGTCTTTTTCTCCTTTCGCCCAGCAGTGTCATAGTATGACGACCATTTTGTCGACAAGCCTTTGCCGGCCACACGACCAGCTGACGTCGGCTTACTGAGCTTATCCTTGTTCTTCATTACATTCAATGCCCTATTTAGAGTGGTGTCCCAAGGGTTGCTCTTAGTCGACCCCGCGCTACTGCTTTCAGTCGCCTGCGGAAGGAATGTGAACCATTTAGAAATTTGGCTTCATTAATTAGAATGCAACCATATGGAGCTAATTACGAGGGGGTGTATTCCTTACCAGAACAAGCTCAAGCGCCCTGGTCTTCGGATCCGTGGTAAGCTCCTTTGTTTTCGGGTCCTTCTTGTACCGGGCCCTGACAAAGTTCCTGGTCTGCTTGTCACCGTATTTATCGAAGAGGGGCGGTAGGCCTTGCTCGGCACGGTCCGCCTCCTCCTTGTCCCATATAGGCTCCGCCACTCTGTAACCGCCGGGACCGAGTGTGTGTTCCCCTAAGTTCAGCTCCCGCATTTCTTTCCCCCACTTACTTGATTCGGAGTTTGCGGTGCTCGAGCAATTGATCTTGAAGTCGTTGTAGTCATCTTCGGTGATCGAAGGATTTTTCTCCTTGATCTTCTCATAACTCTCACCTTTCTCGACCATTCTCTTCACATTGCTTTTCCAAGTAGACAGGGCCTTGCTCATCTTCGTGAGGGCAGCATTGTTCACTTTATTCCCTTTGAGGCTTGTGTTTTCAAATTCAGCGGGGAACTTGTATCGTTCATGCAGCTTCGTGAAGAGGAGGTTGCGCAAATTCCCTCGGTCAGGATGCCTCAGGTTCTCGGTGTTGATCGAGACGGTGCTCCGGAGAATGCACCCGAGCTGAAGCGAGTACCCCTTGACTATTCGTTCGGGCACCGTTGGATTCCCGTCGGAGTCCACTTCAGTAACTTCCTCCTTGAGGGTGCGGAGCACGGTCGGGCGCCGGTCCTTCCGTTGCCTCTTCGGTTGGCTGCCATCTATGCGTGCGCCGCCATCATCAGTGGTGGCATCCTCGGCAGCACCATCAGTGGTGGCATCCTCGGCGGCACCATCAGTGGTGGCATCAGTGGGGTCATCCTCGGCGGTACCATCAGTGGTCTCAGGATCGGTGGGGAAGGCGGCGTCCTCATACAAGTGAGGTTGTTCCTCCATCTCTTGGGACAGCATCCAGAATGGCTTGATGCTCGAACCCCCGGCCTCATCGTTGTTGGCCATGTTTCTCTCTAAATAGGAACAAAGTTTGGTCAAAAAGTTGGTTATTGTCAAGGAACAAGATCATGGTCTCATCATTTAGGGTTTGTCGACACCGAGGCATCCTAAAAGCTAAGCTTTTATCATTGAGGGTTTTTTGACGCCGAGGCACCCTAAAAGCCTAAGCTTTCATCATTTCGGTTTTTATCGACACCGAGGCACCCTAAAAGCCATGCATTAGTCACAAGTACGCCGGGGCACTTGATCCTACTTAATTAACTACTAAGATACCCCGGCCCATGCATTAGTCACAAGTACCCCATATGTCCTATTTTTAGCAAAGTCATGCTAAAATTCACGGAAAATTTCAGCATGATCTTTGCTGAAAATAGGACATATGGAGTACCCAAATTTGCCGGAACGGAAGTTAATCGACATTCCGGCAAACTCAAGGGCCTCTCGGGTGGACAAGGCAAAAAAGGCCTCCATCACAACATGGAAAATACACCAAGCAGTATCATCTCCAAGCAATATCATTCCGGCAAACTGAAGCATACTAAATGAAGACAAGCTCTTGGATGCTACACCTTAGTTTTAGAATAGACAAACAGACACGTTCTAACTTAATTAACATAAGTTATTTTGATGGTATATAAGAATATTTATGGAACAAACAACATGAAGATAGCTGCAATCTTAAACAAAAATCAAAGCACACTTGTCTGTAGAAAGCTAACAAACTATGTGATGCTTCCAGCTAATATGTTCAGAGAATAGGAGCATGAGAAAAAATAACAGAAACTATATGATTTAACTGGTTTCAAAACATGAAGTCCTAAAAGCTCTTGTTTTTGACTTTGCATCCACTAATAAAGAAGAATCAGAGTAGTGAGCAAGACTGTAAATGTTCTGAAAATTAAAAGAAAAGAGAGATTGCATGTTCATCTTAGCTGCAGTCCTGATCGTGAGAAGTACATCCTATACGTTTTACCAAGGGAACAGTAGGGATAACAGAAAGTCACTGTTGTCACTGTCCTAGTGAAGAATTTTGTGCTATCTACCTTCTTGGTTTACCCCCTAGTGCTTCGATACATATGCAATTACACAACTGAACAGTAGTATACTGGTTTTACTTACATGAACAGTAGCTTAGTACTGATAGAAAAAGAAGAGTTTCTTCTACTAGAGGATCTTTGTTTGATGGACTCGTTTGCTGAATATTTGAACGCAGTATAGTGTAACTTTTCAAATTTCACATGATAGTTGGTAATGAGAAACATCTCGTTGGGAAAGATAAAATTGGGTGCACAAGGCATGCTCTGGTTCTAAAGTGATAGTTTAGTGATACTGCTTGTGCAAATTAGTCTTAACTTAGTATGCTCCGGAATGGAAAGTTCTTAGGAACCCCAATGTTTCATTGTCCAATGTAGGTGCACTATAAGCTTGAGCTACTGGGTGAAACACTATTCCTTGCTGTCAACATCATTGATAGATCAATGCATAGAAAACCATGTCTCAAATATTCTCTTAAATGGAACATGCAAGTTTCTCAACTGTTGAGTGAAGCTTTCCTTCAAAATAATTATAAATACTACAGGAAGGATAGTAAGACAATGACAGAAAATTTTCTTTTCTTTTGGCGTGTCAGTTGGATTTCTTTTTCTTTTTTGCGGAAGCAGTCTGCTTCGAATCTCGACTTTCCATATAAGAGCCAGGAGCTCCTTAAAAGGCTAGTAGGTAGTTTGATTTGATTATACTATATATAAATCTGATAGGTAGTTATCTGTCGGGTTACTGAAAGCAGCAGGGCTAAATCACCTTTTCCTCTGAAGAAAAAGGTTGACAGGTAAACCAATGGCAGTGGAGCACTGGGCTGCTATGTGGGGAATCGTCCGTGTCCATTTCCACCATGATTAAAAAATCCAAACCATATAATATTGTTAACCACTGATAAAAAACTAGCTGTTTTTCTTGGCCGACACAAACAACAAAAAGGTCCTATAAAAGTTTACAGAGGAAGTATGTTGGAAGGGGATCAACTTAATGTTTGGATTTGATTTATTCCAACGCTTGATTACTTGATGATATGAAGATGTACTACATGGTAATTAAGCATATATAGATTGTTAATGTTAATGTGAAGATCTAGCACATAATTAAACATGGCTAGTCAAATCATCAAATCGGACGGTGATCTGATCTTTGTATTTTGTGACTGCTAGTGGACACGTGGAGCTACTGGTGCTACTACACATATAGGCTATGGAGATGATTAAAGGCAGCACTATAAAATGACACCCTATAACCTACTATCTGATGTAAATAAATGATCACATGCCCGCAGCACCATCCACTTGTAGGGAATATCTGAATGTGCCTGAACTGAACTGAACTGACCATCTTGCCACTCTCACTTTTATATTCCTCTGGTTTAGTGGATGTATATGTGGGGAAATAAGTGAAAGCGAGTGGTGGAAATGCTGGAACAACAGAACATATTCATGGCCATAAACAGAATTGACACATCACCATCTTCTTCTTCTTCCAAAATGGCATCCAACCCACTTCTCATCAACAAGAACAGAGCATGAGAACGTCATACACTGACCATCACGAAGTGGTCATAGAGGGGCACAACGGTCAGTTGAAGGCCAATGTGGTGGAGGGAGAGGAAGGAGGAGGCCGGAGGGGGAGGGAGAGGTGGGGCAGTACCTGAGGAGGCGGAGGAGGCCGGAGGGGACAAGGAGGAGGTCGGAGCGGCGCGGCGGTGGCGCGGACAAGGAGGAGGGCGAGGACGAGGACGACGGGGCGGCGTCGAGGCGTCGGGCGTCGGGGCGGAGACGAGGACGACGGGGCGGAGAGGGGAAGGGGCAGCGGCGTCGGGGCGTCGGGGCGGAGACGAGGATGACGGGGCGGCGTCGAGGCGGCGGGGCAGCGGCGTCGGGAGAGGAGAGGGGAAGGGGATCGAGGGCGAGGGCGAGGGAGAGAGAGGGGATAGGTTTGGGCCGGCCGGGGATAGGCGAGGGCGAGGGCACAATACTAATGGCGCACCACCCCTCGGTGCGCCATAAGTACATCCATACTAATGGCGCACCTCACCCTGGTGCGCCATTAGTATTTTTTTTATTTCTGCTCGAGCCAACAGGATATCTTCCACCTGACCTGATCCACACCAAGTTCCCTCTACTAGCTCGACTGGTCAGCAGCCAGTTCTCACACCAGGAGGTCTTGGGTTCGATTCCCAGGCTCCACAATTTTTTTATGCATTTAAAATGATCTTTGATATTTATTTGTGTTTAAATATGTTCAAACTTGTTTAAATCATAACAGTAGTATTTTTTTATAAGACAGTAATAATTTTTTTTAAAATATCATCAAACAGTAATGCCGGTGGAGTGGGGGAGGGC
The DNA here is from genome assembly GCF_002575655.3 of Aegilops tauschii subsp. strangulata. NCBI lineage: Eukaryota > Viridiplantae > Streptophyta > Magnoliopsida > Poales > Poaceae > Aegilops > Aegilops tauschii. Next base: position 58,218,296 of record NC_053035.3, on the reverse strand, counting down.
CGGTGCGCGGGCTGCGGGGGGCCGGTGGACCGGGGGGTGCTCGGCGGCGAGGGGGACCGGATCTGGCGAGGTGGGATAGCTAGCGATCGAGATGGAGGGGGATCGAGATCGAGTGTCCATGAAATTTAAAAATATTCATGATAGTTCAAAAAGTGCCCATGAAATACAATCGAGAAATGAAGGCTACGATTTAAATACAATCGATCTTAGCTAGCTATCTGTTCACAATCTTCTTGCCCTTCTTTTTCGCAAATGGAGTTCTTCTGTGGAACGGACGTCCTTTAGGTAGGGTGGTCCTGCTTCTTCTTGTGGTGTATGCTGCTACTTCATCATCGTCGTCATGTTCGATTCTCGGGTCGCCGTACTTGTCGAAGTCTTGCTCATTGGCTACTCCATCCATTCCGATGATCTTCCTTTTGCCTCTCCTCACGACAACACGACTGGGCTTTGACGGGTCGGTAATGAAGAAGCATTGGTCCACTTGGGAAGCCAGTACCCATGGCTCATTTTTCGCGGTGACGTTTGCGCCTGCGGTCTTGGATTTGGCTTCGGGTATAACCATGGTGGTGAAATACCGGTCTTCTTTTAGGACGCTCTTGGCCCATCTGACACGGAACATCGGGACCTTCTCTCCAGCGTAGCTCAGCTCCCAGATCTCCTCGATCCTTCCGTAGTATCTGTCCTTGTCGTTACCGGTGTAGGATTCCATCGTTACCCCGGAGTTCTGATAACCATCGCTCTTCATGTCCTTGGCCTCGGTGTAGAATGTGTAGCCGTTGATATCGTACGCCTCATAGGTCATCAGGTTGTGCTCGGCGCCCTGTGACAAGGCGAATATGAGTTGTTCTTCCGCGGAAGAATCCTCATGTAAAGGGTACGACAGAAGCTTCTGCTTGAACCAACGCGTGAAACATGAGTTGTGCTCTTTGAGTATATCTCCGTCCGTCCTCTGTTGGCCTCGGTCATTGTACGTCTTCTTAATAAAGGTTTTGTGCTCTACCACCCAAGGATCGACCACGTCTATGTGTTGTAGCGCGACTAGGTTTGCTCTTTCAAAGTCGGCGAGTCGACCCTCGAAGTCGACATGCATTTCGCGGCGACCCTCACGGTGACCCCATCCAGCGAGCCTGCCGAGGTGCCCGTTGACGGGCAGACCAACGGGGTTCTCGATGCCTAGATAATTCGTGCAGTAGGAGATGCACTCTTCGGTCAGAAAGCCCCTGGCTATGCTTCCCTCTGGACGTGACATGTTGCGAACGTATCCTTTGATGACACCATTCATCCTTTCGAACGACATCATGCTGTGCAGGAACGTCGGCCCGAGTTGGATGATATCGTCCACGATATGGACCAGCAGATGCACCATAACGTCGAAGAATGCGGGCGGGAAATACATCTCAAGCTCGCATAGTATCACCACGATCTCTTCCTGTAGCCTTCTGAGTTGCCTCACGCCAACAGACGGCCAAATCGTGTTTCACGGACGTGCGCGTCCATGATCCCACGGATTGCAACTGGAAGTATCTGCGTCATCAGCACGTGACAGTCGTGAGACTTCATCCCGCTGAACTTCAGCTTCGCTAGGTCTAGGTATCTGCTAATCTTCCCCGCGTAACCGTAAGGAAGTTTTACTCCTACGAGGCAGGTGAAAAACTGCTCGATCTCCTCCTGACTTAGAGTGAAGCACGCGGGAGGGTAGTCATTTCCGGTCTTCTTGGCCTTTTTGCCTTTGCGACGACTTTCCGTGTCCTGCTTCGCCTCATCATCATCATCATCATCATCATATATAGCGTGAAGCTCCTGCCTGATGCCCATTGATTTCAAGTCTGCCCTTGCTTTCGGCCCATCTTTGGTCCTCTCTGGCATGTTGAGCAGGGTACCAAGCAGACTCTCGCACACGTTCTTCGTGATATGCATGACATCAAGGCTGTGAGGCACACGGTGGATCTTCCAGTACGGCAAGTCCCAGAAAACAGACCTCGTTTTCCATACCTTCAGCAGCGGCTCTGGCGCCTTTCGCTTCTTTCCCGGCTCTGGCGCCTTTTGCTTCTTTCCCGACAGTGGGCAGTCTTTCCAATTTTTCAACAGCTCGTCTATTTCCTCGCCGCTCCTCGTACGTGGGCGTCCTCGGGGTTCGGTTTCACCATCGAATAGATCCTTGCATTTTCTCCACGGGTCATCGTCGCGAAGCCTCCTTCGATGTCCCATGAACACGGTTTTCGAAGACCCGGGATCTCTATCTAGCTGGCGATACGTTGTGTCATCCATGCACCTAACGCATCCAGAAAATCCATGGACCACCTGCCCTGCGAGATATCCGTAACCGAGATAGTCGTGCACCGTCGTGAGCAGCGCGGCTCTCATAGGGAAATATTCTTTCTCTGCGGCGTCCCACGTATTGGCTGGCATTTTCCACAGCGTGTCTAGCTCCTCTTTCAGCAGCCCCAGATATAGATTGATGTCGTTCCCTGGTTGTTTCGGTCCTTCGATTAGCATACTCATGTGAATGTACTTCCTCTTCATGCACAACCAGGGGGGAAGGTTGTACATCCACACAAACACAGGCCAGGTGCTATGTGTGCTTCTCTGGCTGCCAAACGGATTGACTCCATCGTTGCTCGCGCCCAGCATGATGTTCCTTGGATCGTTCCCAAATTCTAGGTCTTCGAAGTTCAACGCTCGCCACTGGCTCGCATCCTTAGGGTGACTCAGCATCTTGTCTTTTTTATCTATCTCCGGATCATTTGCGTCATCTTCTCGCTTCTTCTCCTCCCTATCCGCGTGCCAACGCGGGAGCTTTGGTACCTTAGGGTCCGCGAAATACCGCTGCAGACGAGGAGTGATCGGAAAGTACCACACCACTTTTCGAGGAGCTTTCTTCCTCTTCTTGTATCGAGTGACGCCGCACACCGGACATATGGTAGACTCCGTGTGCTCGTCCCGATAAATGATGCAATTGTTCATGCACACATGGTATTTCACGTGCGGTAAATCCAGAGGACACACGATTTTCTTCGCCTCCTCCAAACTGGTCGGGCACTTGTTCCCATTGGGAAGACGTTCGTGCCAGAATGACATGTTCTCGTCGAAGCATGCGTCGGTCATTTTGTGTTTTACCTTCATCTCCAGAGCCATGAGCGTTACTTTCAGGCGGGTATCCTCGGGCTTGCATCCTTCATACAATGGAGTAACCGCGTCTAACTCAAGTTGATCCATCTTGGCTTTCTCTCGGGCGGCAGCTCTTGCGTTATCCGTCTGCTTGAGAAGCAGCTCTTGAATATGAGGGTCCTGCACCCAGCCCATCGATGGTCCAGCGTCGTCTGCTCCGCCGGCATCATCATCTTCATGATCATGCCCGTCGTCTGCTCCGGCATCTTCCTCATCATCATGTCCTGCATCTTCTACATGATGACTGTGTACAGCATCACCGTCGTGATCATCTCCTAGGGATTCTTCGTCTTCTCGCCCGCCCGAGCCGCGGTGGTTGTCTTGCTGCCCTTCCTCATTTCTTGCCCGGCCCCCATGGACGACTTCGTAGTCATCTTCATCACCTTGCCACCGATAGCCATCCATGAAACCACGCAAGAGCAGGTGGTCCCGCACCTGCCAGGATTCCGGGTCCGCACCTTCTGGTGGTGCGCCATTAGTATGTTTGGACAGGCGCACTAGTTAAATTGAATGAATCTATGGTGGAAATGAGATGCCCGTCGTCTGCTCCGGCATCTTCGACACGGACATCTTATCTCCGTCTCGTTCTTTTGAAGCATCTCGGCCTTCGCGGACCTCAAAAACCTATTCACGATGCCTTCGGTCATCATGCGGACCATGGTCTCCTGCGGGGTAGAGCAAAACGATATTTTAGAACCAAGAAAAAATTTGGCATGACTTTCCCTAAAAATAGGACCAAAAAGAATGCTTAATGCCAAAATTCTCGCCGAAACGGAAATGAATCAACATTCCGGCAAAATATTGGCAACTATCGCATTTCAAATACCGGTACACCTCCAAACACAAACACATATGCAACACCACAAACATATGCAACACCACGAACATACATAGATCTAGCTAGGCCATAAAAAGTGCATGTGCACATTGTTGTAGGGAGAACAACATAAATATAGCTTCCCCCCTTACTTACCTATCAAAACAAGGTAATTTAACCACTTAAATTGAATGAATCTATGGTGGAAATGAGGTGAAAAAGAGGAGGCACCCGAGACAAGGAGGAGGTGGAGAGAATGAAGTGGGGAGAAAGTGAGTGTGGGTAGGAGAGGCCGTCCAAAATATCTTGTTGCTGCCCACTTACTAATGGCGCACCAACTCTAGATGCGCCATTAGTAATCCAGGTTACTAATGGCGCACCTTCTGGTGGTGCGCCATTAGTATGTTTGGACAGGCGCACTAGTTAAAAAAAACTTTTTATACTAATGGCGCACCCTGGGCCAGGTGCGCCATTACTAGTTACAACTAGTAATGGCGCACCGTGGGCAGGATGCGCCATTAGTATGTTTGGACAGGCGCACTAGTAAAATTTTTTTTTATACTAATGGCGCACCCTGGGCCAGGTGCGCCATTAGTAGTTTCAACTACTAATGGCGCACTGTCTCTGGATGCGCCATTAGTATGTTTGGACAGGCGCACTAGTTAAAAAAAAATTTGTTGATACTAATGGCGCACCCTGGGCCTGGTGCGCCATTAGTAGTTTCAACTACTAATGGCGCACTGTGTCTGGATGCGCCATTAGTATGTTTGGACAGGCGCACTAGTTAAATTTTTTTTTTGATACTAATGGCGCACCCTGGGCCAGGTGCGCCATTAGTAGATTCAACTCTAATGGCGTATCAGAAGGTGGTGCGCCATTAGTATATACTAATGGCGCACGGCTTGTCTGGTGCGCCATTAGTGTCAATCCCATCTATAGCCCTTTTTCTAGTAGTGGGTGCGCCAGCGTCTCTGTTTCGCGCGTGCTCGATGTCCCGGCCACTACACCTTTCCAAATTGTGCCCCCATCCTTGTCTGCACCTCCTTAACTCCGCCCTGGCGCTCGCCGACGCCGGAGCTCGCGGCAGCGAGCACGGGCATGGCGCGGCCAAGCCAACGGTGCGCCCGTGCCCCTGTGCTCGTCGCGTACCGCGCTCCTGTGCTCGTCGCTGCCCGCCTACAGTCCCTATGTGATCCCCGACGCCTTCTCCCCCTCTCACTGATGCCAGTCATCACCGGGCGCCACTCCAGAGAGCTCCGGCGAGCTCTCGATCCCCGCCTCGGCCTCACCTATAAATAGAGCCCCCCCGAGCTTGTTTCTCTCCACACACGCTCTCAACACACCTCCATAACGCCGTAGGAAGCCACAGCCCAGCCGGGCAGGCCTCTGGCCGCCGTCCCCGCCCTGAGCTCGCCGGCGATCCCCGTCCACTGCCCCCTCCCTCTCCAGAGCCGCTCGAGCTCTTACTGGAAAATCCTAGCAGCACACCCAAGATGAGATTTTTCTCTGCTCTCTAGAATTTCTGGTAATTTTCAGAAGTGTTCTTGATATTTTCTTTTTGCCATTTGATTTATTTTCAGAAGGTGAAGCTTGTCTTGAAGGCATCCAGGAGGAGTTTGAAGCTCCTCTGCACTAAGGCAAGCCACAACAACATTTTCATGGTGTCTTTGCAATATCCATGATTTTCCACTTGAATATATATGATATTCATTGCATATAGTATTAAATAAATAATACATGTGTTATTTAGTTTGTCATGATCAAGATGCTTAGTTAACAGAAATGAATGCTTGAACTAGTGAGATATAGCTTGAGTAGTTGAACTAAGTGAGTTTGTCATGACTATGGTAATATGAGCATCAGTATTATTTTCCGTATATGCATGATGAGTTTCGTAGGATAAATGCCAACTAAAAAGTGATGAATCTAGATGACCAGTGAGTAAGGACCAGAAATGTTGAAAGATGAGTTTGTGCAAGTAGAACTTTGAATGAGGTTGATCTGTTGTTTCTAAGTTATATGTGATGCATTATATATGGTTGCATAAGCATGGCATATAGTGACTCGAGCATTTTATTTCAAGTTAAACCTGATGATAATTGAACTTGAACATAAAGTTGGTCGGGTCATGGTGCCCCTGAATCGGGCTGACAAGTGCAACCACATTTGCCTTAGTATGTGGAGGCCGTTAGTCGTCATGTTGTCATGCCTTTTGTCGGTGCCTCCAACGAGGGAAGGTTATGGGCGTGCGTTACCCTGGCCCAGTAAGCAGAGATATCCTTGTGAGCCTGTTGTTGTTATGGTACCTTGTCCCCGTTTGGGACCGTTTATTTGCCACGATGGTGGTCGTTTTGCCTTTGGTAGGCTGGGGCCACCCAGGACTAAGCCCAGTGGGGAGTTGGTCGGAGTGGCCGAAAGAGTGTCATGGCAATGGGAGAGTTATGTCGGAATGCCGTTGGTCCACCCGAATGGGAGTGCAAGGCCATGGGTTCCATGGTGTGGGTAAAGTGCACTACATCTGCAGAGTCTATTAATCTATCGATAGCCGCACCCGCGGATAAGGGCCCAGTTCGTAAGTAAGTCACACCATGGATCAACTTTTATAAAGAAATCTTGCACACTAAGTTATTTGCATTGCACTGGTTGAATCATGATGATGTCAGCGAGGCTGACTGTTGTGGTATCATTTGTGATCCGTGAGTGATCACCGTTTGGTTACAAGGTTACCCGTTGAACCGAGTATGGTTCCGTTTGTGATTCGTCATGATCATCGTTCGGTTGCGAGGCAACCTGTTGGTCAGACTGAGTCCGAGTGACTCAGTACACAAGTTTGGTTTCATTGCATGAGTAGCATGTTGCTATTTGCATTTAACTTGATTAAATGTCATGATATTGTTTGTCATTATGGTTATGCTTGCTGTGAGCTTGCAAGTACATTCAATGTACTGACCTGGCGTGTTATGCCAGATTTCAGGAAAGTCTAACTGGATCGGAGTGCTGCCGTGTCTAGATCGTGTCCACATCGGTGTCCCTGTGCCATGGAGTCCCGCTACATCGTTGTTCCGCTGCCGTGTAGATGTCGTGCTCGAGGCCCCTCTATGTTCACTAAATAATGTACATATTGTTCAGCCACACCGAGTGTGCCGCTGGGCCTCGCTACTTGATGTAATATCGCACTATGCTTCCGCTAGTTTCAATAAAGCGGTGATTTTCTGTACCAAGATGTTGTGTATTGCCAGAAGACATGATCTCTGGGTTGGCAACGCAAGGTAAACCGGTTGCTCTGAGCCGGGGTGCCACAACGCTTGGTATTAGAGCCGCGCTGACTGTAGGACACGCTAGGCCCCGACACGCGAAGTAAACGCTAGTTAGTTTGCTAATTGAGTGTCGTTACTGTTTGCATCTGGATGCTGCATTACATGCATTAGACTTATTGTTATTACTAACTGGTTAATGGTTGTGAGTGTAGATGGCTCCGGTGCCGTATCCGTGTCAGTTGGAGCAAATGCCATACACTGCACCGCATCTTCTTTGTAACGTGTGGCGTCGACTGTACGCTCATGGTGACGACCCAGCATATCGGGTGTACCGGGAGCATTTAGCCGACTCCGTGTATGAGTATCACGTCGTGGTTACTCTGCGCACCAGTTCGTCAGCAGGCTCTTACACTCGTACCTCTCGGAGCGGTTATGCATACACCGCCGCTCAGGCCGTCCAGTATGCTGCATTCGAGATTCTTGTTGAGTTACGCTATACAGAGGCTCAGATGCAGAACCACCCAGGTTTTCTCTTTTACCCTTCTTTGCACGATGATGGTCGTATTCGCTTTCATTCCGTTGATCTGGCGTCTGATAGTGACACTAGCCACCTTTCTCGATATATCATTGCTAGTTATCTTCTGATTCACGAGTTGGCTCGAGAGCTGAATCGTGCTCGTTCTGCTTTAGCCGCCGCTAGATCCTACCCTAATCCACCTTCTATGGGATTTACTCCTTATATTGTGCCTAGTTCTAGCTCGCCTATTTCCCCGGTTACTCCCCTGAGAAGCTCGGGCACCTCGACTGTGAACCCACACAGTGCTCATGCTGAGTGGGCATCTCTTCTTGCTACCCCCGCAGCTCCCATGATCCCTTCTCATCCCGCGCCTACCCCTGAGGGAGAGCCCTCGAGGCAGCGTCGTCATGTTACCTTTAACGCGGAGGTCTCGGTTAGCGTTGTCAGTTCAGGATCTGGGTCTGACTCAGGAGAGGATCTGGCAGCACCGGCAGAGTCCTAGAGCGTCTGAGTATTCGCAGTGGTCATGTGATGTACGAATGTAGTTGTATGATCCATGATGTATCGTTGCATGTATGCGAGTAGTCGCACTAGTCATGATGTCTATCCTTCATGTATGAGTCTATGTATAATTATGTGGGAGCTTTCTTTTTTATTCGATCGCCGTGTTTCTTGGTTCGTTCGTCTCACTCTTTCAGGTTTGTCACTGGCTTTTCTTCCCACGTTTAGATGTTGCTCATCGCGGTTGCTCTTATTGGGGAAAAATAAACAGTAGGATGATGCGGGGAGGCAGCAGCATGCAGGCTGGTCAGGATGTCCCTGTTCGTCGCTCAGCAAGACAAGCAGGACACTCCCCCGAGTCGTATCCGCAGCCACCGCTTCGTTTGCCAAATCCACCCTCCACTCAACAAATTATGCGCATGTTTGAAGAAAGAAGGAACAATGATCTGATTGAGCTATTAAAAAGTGTGCAAGTTATGGTTGGGCAGAATGGGAATCAAAATGGCCATCACTCCAAGCTGTCAGATTTTCAAAGGACTAAGCCTCCCAGTTTCAGTCAAGTGGTTGACCCTTTGGAAGCAGATGATTGGTTACGAACTATTGAGAAGAAACTTGAAAATTGCTCGCACAGACGAAGCTGACAAGGTTTCGTTCGCTACCCACTATCTTGAAGGAGCCGCTGCTGTATGGTGGGATAATGCTAAAGCTCTGTGGCCTGCGGGAGAAGAGAACACGTGGACTAATTTCAAGGACTAATTCCTCAAGTACCATATTCCAGCTGGTGTCATGAAGGTCAAGCAACGCGAATTCCTTGGTCTCACTCAAGGAAGTCTGTCAGTAAGCAAATATTTGCACAAGTTCAACCATCTGGCCCGTTATTCCCTCTATGATGTGGCCACAGAAGAAAGGAAGATCGACAGGTTCCTTGGAGGATTAGATCAACACCTCAGGAGTGCTCTATGCATGCTCGACTTTCCAGATTTTCAGTCTCTGGTAAACAAGGCCCTCATCGCAGAAAGAGAGTACAAGCCTGTGCAAGACAACCGACCCGCAAACAATGACCACAAGCATAAATTCGAGCTAAAGAAGGACGGACATCCCGTACAGAAGGCCCGTACCTGGCAACAGACTCAAGTGGGGTACAAACCAAATTGGCAGTAGAATGTGAACAAGACCACTACTCATGTCAATAATGTCGTGACCAGTCCAGTGCACGAGGAGCGTCAGCGCAACAACGCCTGCTTTAATTATGGATACACCGAACATTATGCCAGGCAGTGTCCCAAGAAGTCAAATGCCCCGTTCCGGCCGCAAGTCAATCACATGGGGCCATATCATACCCAGAAGATCGTCCAAGGGCAAGTTCATCACCTCTCCGCAAACGAGGCCCAGGAAACCCCGAAGTCGTCATTGGTATGTTTTCTATTAATAACATACCCGCAATAATTTTATTTGACTCTGGGCTTCCCACTCTTTTGTTTCTCGGAGTTTCGTTGCCCGAAACAAATTTCCGTGCTCGCTTTTGGGAAAAAAGTATGATGGTTCAGTCCCCGGGATATGTGCTCAAAAGCAATCTGGTTTGCCAAAATTTGGAAATTGATATCAAGGGAGTCTGCTTTGATAGTCATCGAGTCTGCCAAGTTGGATGTTATTTTGGGAATGAACTGGTTGACCCAATATCAAGTATGCATAAATTGCGTGACCCGAGAAGTCACCTTGACAAATCAGGAAGGGCGATCCATAAAATTCTATGCCCGCAAAAACATGCCCAAAGGAGAACTGGTCTTCACAGCAGTAGCCGAAGAATTGGATCTGATTCAGATGGTCAGTGAATTTCCCGATGTATTCCCCGAGGAATTACCCGAAATGCCTCCAGACAGAGAGCTTGAGTTCACAATTGATCTTGTACCTGGAAGTGCACCATTGTGCAAAAATTATTGTCTAATGCCTTCATCTGAACTCGTGGAATTGAAGAAACAGTGGGATGAGATGCTGCAAAAAGGATATATCCGCCCAAGCTCGTCACCATGGGAATCACCTGCAATATTTGTAGACAAGAAAGACGGCAGTCTCAGAATGTGCGTGGACTACCATCGGTTGAACGATGTCACCATCAAGAAAAAATACCCTCTACCAAGGATTGATGATTTGTTCGATCAACTCAGTGGGGCAAAAGTATTTTCCAAGATTGATTCAAGGACTGGATATCATCAGCTCAACATCAAGAAGGAAGATATTCCTAAGACCGCGTTCACTACCCGTTACGGTTTCTATGAACATACGATGATGTCTTTTGGTCTCACAAATGCTCCAGCCTTTTTCATGCATATGATGAATAAGGTGTTCATGGAATTCTCGGATAAGTTTGTGGTGGTTTTCATCGATGATATTCTCATGTACTCTAAAAGTGACAAAGAACACAAGGAACACCTCTGAGCAGTCAGATACTCCGTGACCATCAGCTTTATGCAAAATTCAGCAAGTGTGAGTTTTGGCTCAAACAAGTCGGATTTCTGGGACATGTTCTATCAGCAGAAGGCATCGCAGTGAATCCCAGCAAAGTAAAGAATGTACTCGATTGGGCAGCAACCACAATGGTATCCGAAATCCGGAGTTTTCTTGGATTAGCCGGATACTACCGTCGGTTCATCGAAGGATTTTCCAAATTTGCCAAGCCAATGAAAGAACTCCTCAAGAAAGAAAAGAAGTTTGAATGGACTGAGGATTGCGAGAAGAGCTTTTACGAGTTAAAACCCCGATTGACATCAGCACCAGTACTGACTCTGCCAGACATTTACCGCAGCTTTGATGTGTATTGTGACGCATCCAGAAAGGGTATTGGGTGCGTACTCATGCAAGAGGGCAATGTGGTAGCTTACGCATCTCGCCAGCTACGACCTCACGAAGGAAATTATCCTACACATGCTTTGGAACTGGCCGCTGTTGTGCACTCTCTAAAGATTTGGAGACATTACCTCATTGGAAAAAGATGTCAAATATTTACCGACCACAAGTCTCAAATATATATTCACCCAGCCAGATTTAAACCTTCGACAGCGAAGATGGCTCGAGTTGGTCAAGGGCTATGATCTGGGAATAAATTACCATCCGGGAAAAGCCAACGTGGTTGTTGATGCCCTTAGCCGCATGCCTGCCAGTTTAACTGCCATGATGGAGTCCTTGCCTCTGGAACTCCAACAAGAGATCTCTCAGCTCAACTTGGAAATTGTAAATGCCGTTCTTGCAAATATTTTTGAAGTAACTCCTACTCTCAAGGAGGAGATTCGCATGGCACATGCTGACGACGAGATTCTGCAAGGACATCACAAACGTCTGCGAGAAGGCCAGACTCAGGATTTCTCTGAGGACGCACTAGGTACACTCAGGTTTCGAGGACGGATATGCATACCTGCGCAAGCAGACACTACAAAAAAATACACTTCTGTGATGATACGTGTTTGTCATAGTAGGTCACGTCTTCTGTCATGCATGTACATCCATGACAAATTTATGACTGAATCAAGATAGTCATACCTGTGCTGTCATAGAAGTGTTCCATGACATTACCAAAATTATCATCACGGAAGTGTCCACTTCCATGACAATAAATCACGCATCATAGAAGTGCTTTCGTCAAGGGTGACCGACACGTGGCATTGACCGTAACGGGTCGCCGTTAAGCTATCGGGTCCGGTTTTGGATCCGATAACCCGTTAACAGCCCGGACCAATGGGGATTTTCCACATGTAAAGTTCTCATTGGCCGAAGGAACCACGTGTCGGCTCACTGTTGGGACAGATGTCATCCACTCATTGGACAGGGGGCACCTATGATAGATCGACACATGGCACGGCCCAACAGTGACCCATTCCGGTAAAAAAGGCCGGCCCATATAAGGCCTACTTGTGTCAGGTCCATTTAATCCCACGGCCCATACGAGATGTGCGAATTTGGCCCGTCAATGACCCGTTAACGATTTGACACCATTGCAGCCCATCGTCAGTTCGAGCCCGTTAACAGCCTGCTATATATTTGGGTTCAATATCGGCCCGATGTGGTTTCGGCCTGTTAACGGCCCATTCAAGGGTTGGGCCAATTTTCAAGATGTATATCTTTCGGCCTTTTAGCGACCCATTTAAGTGTTGGGCCAATTTCCGGCCCGGTGTGTCTTTCAGCCTGGTGACGGCCCATAAGTGAGTTGGGCCATTAGTAGTTGAACCTGAGTTTTTGCCTTTTAACGGCCCATGCTCTTCATGGTCCAATACCAGCCCGGTTTCTCTTTCGGCCTGCTAAAGGCCCACAACACAGTTGGGCCATTTACAGTACGACCTGACTTTCGGCCTCTTCGCGGCCCATGCTCCAGTACGAGCCCGCTGTCACTTTCGGCCTGCGAAAGGCCCACGGTATAGTTGGGCCATATGTAGCCCGACCTAGCATCGGCCTATTAACAACCCGTGAAATCAAATGGGCCCGCCTGTTGCCCGCTTTGATGTCGGCGTGTTAACGACCCGGGAGGTAAGAGGCCGACCACTAACTTTCGGCCTGGTAACGACCCATTAACTTAATGGGCTCATTAACTTAATGGGCCCAATAAAGTTCGTACATGTCTTGGGGACCAATTAGATAATTTGAGCCCATTACGACGAGCAATTATGCACAGGACCAAAACCGATCAAGCAAAGGTATGGCATACAGGGAAAAACGTTGCACATCGAGCATATATTACAGGAAATTACATCCACTGGGCAATCAAAGATTGACGCCAGTGCAAATAAATGAACAGAACCTAATGATCTACAACGTCACAATCTGCAACCTCAGCACGGATGACGCCAATAGGCATGTGCGCAAGTTCTTGCTGCTTTGCTACATTGTCTCTGAAAACATTGATCAGTTGTTGTTGCACACGAATGTGCACCTTTGATTCCTCCACCATTTCCATCATTGCTTCAGCCATTAATTGGTTCACAAACATACATTTTTTCCATTGCATTCGAGACAAAGAAAACTGGACAGATTCAGATGGCGATTTTGTCAGGCTTGTATTATTGATAGTGGAGAGTGTCTCGACCACTGCATCATAACATAAATTAGGAGGGGAACCGAATAGATTAATCAAGAGTTATTGCCATATTACCTGGCCTAGATTTGTTGGAAAGAAACAATGGGGTTGCCTTGTTGTTTTCAGAGTTTGTCTTCTTATCTTCAGCAGCCTGCACCAAATTAACACACTAGCGTTGCTATCATTGGCCAGGTCAGATAATAGGAAAGCAACATTGACACAATGAACGTTCGGGCAACCAGACCACACCAGCCTACACCAAATTAACACAACTAGTCGTCAACCCATGCATCCACACGGGCAACGTTTTTTTTTGAAAATTTTAGCTTGACAATAACAATGGTTTGAATATCATCTCATAAACCAAATCTATGGTTACATTGTATCATGCATTGCTAATAGTTTCTATTGATCCTACTTATGCTATTTCTTTATAAATTATGGAAATAAGCCAAGATTTGGAAATTATGTATGCTTGGAGCATAAACCGTCCCCAACTTGGGGAGAAAGAGGGGGCAAAAAACACTTATTAATCGTCAATGGAAAGTAAAATTACAGTTGGACACAAAATAAATCCTAAAATAAATGATGGGTAATTTTTGATAATATTTATTTAGCAACACACACTCAAAGAAGGCTTACAAAAGATATCCATATATGACCATCATCAGAAATTACATGAGTTTATGTTCAATACCGCATCCAAAGTCTTACAAAGGTGGCTCAATTCGGTGCCACATAAAACATTTGCTTGGAATGTTTCATAGTATAGAACTTGCATATCTCTTTGTTTCACGTATCACATGGATAAACTGATCTACATGCCTCAATAATACCACCATGAATTAACATGCATGTTTGAGTTGCTTGCCTTTCCTAGGAACTTGAAGAAAACCACGACATTCTTTTGAATAACCTACTTCATTACGGGTTACTCGATCCATCACAACACCATCACACAGTTGGTGTGATTGTCCTTGCTTTCAACATTAGCCTTCTTCAAAGGCTCATATATTGTTCTTCATCGGTTAAGACAACACCATGTGCACCAGTTTCTTAATGGCACAATTGTAATCATGGTGGTGGAAGATGGATGATGATATTGACTATATACGATTGGGCATGGCGATACCTTGACAATAGAAACTTGACAAGTAAGAGTAAAATACCATTGCAGATGCATCTTTGTTCTCGCTGGAAGGTCAATGTTCAAATACATTTTCCCCGCAAAAAAAAAAAAAGTTCAAATACATCTTGTTTATTAAGACCTCAAATGTACCTTATTGACAGATAACTAAATAAGGTATCAACTGGTCAGACTTGCTTACTGAAAGCATAAGCATCGTTACCCAAACAATGTATACGTACAATAATCCTCTTCCACCTGTTTCAGAATATACTCGAAACAGCTTAGCACATCTGGTCATGAGTCGTGCAAAGATAAAGCAATCTAGAATTTCCAGCAGTATATTGTGACTTTGGCCCAACATAACGGCCGGAGTATCATAGAATAAATTATACACCCGATAAAGCATATACACCCGATAGTTAAACTGTAGAAGTATGCAGTACACACTCAGACATGCCAATACAAATGAACCAATTTGTACTATTAAACCTGTATAATTTGCACACTCAGACATGACTATACAAATGAACCAATTTGTACTATTAACCCTGCATAATTTGTGTAGGAACGATGTCAATAAGAATTCACCAAGAATAGGACTTATTAATTAAGCAAAGAAGTAGCAGGTCAACTTAGTTACTGCCGTCAAGTCAGTATCAACACTTTGTCAGACAAAAAAGTAAGTCTGTCTTCAAATAACACAGCCATATATTGTCTATTATAACTTCTTGATTATAAATGGAGCACCACGGACATAGAAGAAGTTAATAATTAGAAAGTTGCTTATTTTTTCAAAGTAATATAACATAAGCTTCTACACAGAAGGAAATACTTCAAACATCTTACTCACGCTAATCCATTATAGTAACATGATTTTATGGCCATTCGAGCAAGGGATGCATACCTCTTACGTGCTCCTACAAAGAGATTTAAAGATGATTTAGGACATGTGACAACAGATTATTTATTCAGCCTATAGGCAAATCAGATCCACCTCCGAGCTGTACCAAGAGACCGTAGACATACAGCAAGTTAGCCGAGATAATGCGAGAATTTCTACTGTTTTTACACCTTACAATGAGAAGAGAAATATAAGAATACGTTCCAATTGCTAGCAGCTATCTAGAGCATGGTAATGGGATTAAAATTAGATAACTATTATAAATCTGTAATTTCTTTATCTTAATTACGCGTACCAAATTAGCTAGATTAATGCCTCTTTGCAAGCTAACATTAATTATAGGATTTTAATTTACCTCCATTAGCCCAACTACACTCGTCCAGTCACGATGCCTTGATGAAACGAATCGGCAACCGGGAGGCTGAGATGCTTAGACGATAGTTGCTCAACAACTGCAATCGTGCATGACCATGGGTAACATCCAAATTCAAGAAATCAGTGTGTACTTTGGAGGATTCTTCCCTTCCTAAAAATCTGACAAACATGCATTCGTCTAGGATTCTCTCTTGTCTGAAAATCTGAAAACATACACCTGTCTACTTCCAGAATAAGAATTTATGACCTTTAAATAAGAAATTCGAACTTAATCATGCAAATTTAGATGAGAAATATTGAAAATCACCATTGCCAATTGCTAACTTACTCCACTTGGAATCAGAGCCTGCTACATGTCTAGTTACGTGGTGCTCGGTGCTCCTACGGTCAGTGCACACATGCTTGCGATCAGTTATCGACTACTGGGCGACGTCGAAATGTTAGGTTGTCATGGCCAGAGGCACAACTTTGTACAGGTTCTATTGATAGTGTTAACCTGCAAGGGAATTGGAAAAATAATTAGACCGAATATTCTGCAGATAATCTAGTTTCTTCGTCTTGGTGAACATGAAGAAAGAAAAGGAACGGGAGTTAAGAATCTTCAGCTTGCCTATAATTGTTCCATCAAGTTTTATGTGGAAAAACTTTAGTGCCGCACCATGGCCATAGTACACCAAGACAACCCCAGTGGGCGGCGGCTGCGTTGCAAGATGACGTGATTCCTTAGACATGCATATGTGATGTTACTTGTAGACCCGATTGAAAAGGAGCGACCATGTTCCTTATGCGCTTTATAGATGGATGGCCGGTGGGCACCCAAGCAAACCCTGTAGCTGGTGGAAGCACATGCCGTGTGTTGCGTTGGGGAAAACTTCGTCACAGATTCTTGGTCACGATGCCGGTGGGAGCAGCTCCTAACTTCTTCTTCCTTCACATGCTTGTCTCACATGATTGATCTTGCACATCTACGCCATGAGCGATAAGATTTAATGGGCGAGGCACATGGAGGTGTGATTTGCACCAAGGGACATAAGCGATGAGGAAGATTGTCAACGATGGAGGACAGGAGAAGCACTTGGGAAGGCCCTGATTGGAGGAGATTGGAGAAGTAAAAGATTAATGCAAAAAGACCTGACGCGGCGGCGGTGGCAGTGGCATGAGGGAGATGATCAGAGGCACCATGGTATTTTGGGATTACGGGACCTAAAAACCAAGGTGGAGGAGACGTGTGTGTTGTGGACATTCTTTTGGCAGCACATGTTTTTTTGCCAAAGAGGGATGAGGGAGATGATTGGAGGCACCATGGTATTTTGGGATTACGGGACCTAAAAACCAAGGTGGAGGAGACGTGTGTTGTGGAGATTCTTTTGGCAGCACATGTTTTTTTTGCCAAAGAGGGATATAGCAGTTTTTTTTCCTTTTGTTACATGGGGAAGGGGCAAGTTACGTGCTAGTATTTGATTGTGCACGTCTCTTATGGGCTGACGTATGTGATTTTATTTGTACAAAAGGATTTTTGGGTCTTTTGAGTAAATTTTTTTGTCGAAGATTATATGGTTTAATCTACACCGTAATAATTCGGTCCCACCAGATGAACGGTTAGTATTTTCTAATTAACGTGGTAATTTCTTGGGAGTCTCTAATTAGTATAGGTATATAGAGGTATAGATAGATATGGCACATCTATCATCAGTCAGGTAAAGTAATACGAAAGCAACATTGACACAATGAATGAATGGGCAACCAGAGTAGCATTACAATTCAGTAATGTGCAAGATATGAGATAGTACACTTATGCAGCTCAGCATGCAA
Source organism: Aegilops tauschii subsp. strangulata (assembly GCF_002575655.3). Classification (NCBI taxonomy): domain Eukaryota; kingdom Viridiplantae; phylum Streptophyta; class Magnoliopsida; order Poales; family Poaceae; genus Aegilops; species Aegilops tauschii. The sequence continues at coordinate 58,200,757 of NC_053035.3, read as the reverse complement.
AACTATCAGGCAGTTTTCCTTACAAAAATCAACATTCTCGCCTTTAACATTTTGCTACAACTGAATTTAGATCAGATAAAGGTTGGATTCACACCGATTAACAAAATACATGCTGATGTAAAAATGTAGTGATATACAACAGGTACTTACATCAGCATTGGAGCAGAGAGAATTCCTGCAAGATACTTTCCTTGAATACAATCCCAGTACAGAAAGTCTTCTATCCTTTAAGCTTATTTTCTAAAAGAGAGATGGGTAAGAAACATGTAGAAAATATGATCAGGATGCTATAAAATTTCATGATGTGAGGATACGCACACGCTTCTTAGAATGGAGTTGACATATTTTTGCTGGAGTGGAGCGGACTAGTTCTTTGGCCACTGGAATCTGCTTATTATCAGTGGGAGTTGGCTTTCTCTGTGCTGGAGCAGTATCTATGAAAGCTGGAGTTGGTTTATTATCTACTGGCATTTGGATCTTTTGTAAAGACCTGGTTTGTAACCCTTCAGGTTCTAACATAGCTGTCTTCCCCTTGCATGCCTTATATAGGAGAATGGTGCTTCAATTATAAAACATGCTACAGCAGATATGGAATAGGTACTAAAGAATAGAAAGGCATGACATATTGACATGTATTCCCTCCATCCGGAAATAAATTATCGGTGTACAAAAAGAGGGGTGCGTTTTTGTACCCCTTTACCTGTGCACGGGCAGTCGGAGCCACGCCTACGGTCACGCCAAGCAGAACAGGGGAGGTGAGCCAAGGTAAGACCGAAGCCCAAGATAACAAGAGCAACGCCAAGGCAAAGACCACAAAGAGTAGAGGGATGAAGCAAGTTCCCCCGGCAAGACCCTTGCCGGGGCAGCTCAACCCACACCAACAGAGCGAGCCACCCTTGAGCCCACGGTCCCCAACGCCATCATCCAAGTAGGGCCAGGGCTCGGGAAGGCACCTCTGTGGTGGCATGCAGATCATTGTGAAGACATATTCAAGATCAGATGAGGATTAGAAGACGAGGTCCTCGGCAAGACCCTTGTCGAGGAAGGCCACCAGACCCCCGGCAAGGCCCTTGCCGGGGACGACAGCGCGCCACGGCAAGACCCTTGCCGGGCCGCATGGCAAGACCCTTGCTGGGCCACCCGGCAAGGCCAAGGACGCCACCAGTGCACCACCTTGGTGAGAACCTTGGTCATGGCACCCTGGCAAAGCCTCCGGGACTCGTCGGCCAGTGAGGCCGCCCGGTTGGCGTGGAGCCGCTCCAGAGCGCCGACGACCTTCTCAAAGAACATGGTCAGGCTTCAATTGGCGCTCACGCTCCACTCCGGGACATACCTCATGTCCGGCATCCCCATGATGGCCAGCTGCGTGGCGGCCTGGTTGGCGACGGTGGCGAGGCGATCGATCCAACGGTTCTTGCCCACCACGTGATCCACGAAGTTGAGGCCCTCGTTCTTCCGCAACAGCTTCTCGCCCTCCAGCTCCTTGGCCAGGGTCCCTTCTTGGGTTTTGGCCTCCGACAGCACCTTCTCGAGACCCTCCAGCTTCAGCTTGAGGTCGTTGATGGAGTTTTTGGCCTCGGAGAGTTCCCCAGCCTTGCTGACGACCACGCCTGCGCCTCTGTCAGGGCACTGTTAAACGTGTCCTTCTCCTGGGACAGGTTCAGGGCCTGCTCCTTCAGCCCGTCGCGCTCCGCCTCCAACTCCTCCACCTTGCCGGCTTGAACCTGGGCCTGGGCATTGAGTGCCTCTTCGTGCCTCTGCTCCAGCTCACTGGTCCGCGGCAAGACAAGCTTCTCCACCTCTGCATCCTTGCCGCGAAGCATGGCGGCAAGGTTCTCCTCGCGTGCGGCGAGGTCCTCCTCCTGGGAGTGCAGCCGGCCTCGTGCTGGGTGCGGGCGGCTTCTGCGACTGCGGCCAAGTTCTTCGCCGTCTCTTGAGCCTTCTCGACGTCGGCGAGCTTTATGGTGAGCTCCACGTCGCGCTTGGCCAGCTCGCCCTGAGCAGCCTTGAGCTCCTTGTGGGCCTCGCGGAACTAGTCCTGCGTCTCGGCAACGCGCTTCTGGAGGTCCACCTCCGCCTTCTCCACCACCGCCGTCCTGGACTTAACCTTGTCCAAGCGGGCGCGGTGGAGCGCCTGGAGCTTCCGGAAGCTGGCGCCCATGGCGCGGAGGAGCCGCTCTTCCCGCGAACCGTCGCCGCCAATGATCGGCTCGTCGAAAACCTCAAGCCCGGCAGCGGGAACCACTTCGTCGTCGAACACCTCTCCCTCAACGGCTGTCCTGGTGCTCAACGCGCCTGGAAGGTGGACGAACAAGTCGTCGCTCACCCTCGCCGGAAGCAGCGGAAGAGGAAGGCTGGTCCTCAGCCACCTCCTCCTCCTCCTCGGCAGCGGCCCCACCGGCCTCCCCGGCAGGCCCCTTGCCGGCTTCCTCAGCGGCAGCCTTGCCGGCCTCCCCGGTAGGCCCCTCGGTGACGTCCTCGGCGGCATCCTCGGCGGCGATCTTCTCGGCGTACGCCTCGGCGGCCTTGGCAACGTCCTCGATGACGGCGTCCACGTCCTCTGGGTTCACCGAGGAGGAATCTGGATGCCGAAGAAGGGGGTGAAGCAAGGCCAGGACCAAGAGCCGGAAGGAAAAAGAAGTAGGGACGAACGGCGAATGACTTACCTATGCCAGTACCCGGCTGGGGAACGGAAGTCCCCTCCCCGCCAACATTTGGCGTCGAGGCAAAGCCGCCGGCGCCCAAGTTCTCCTCCTCCTCCTCCATGTGCGTGGGCTCGGTGCTTGGCGCCCTTGCCGGGGACGCCCCTCGGGGCGGCGTGGTCGATGGGGGCGGTGTGTTGGGAGTAGCCCTCTGTGGCTCCTCCTGCTGCTGCTCTCCTCCTGCGTACCTGGCAAGGTCAGCACCAAAGTATCGTGCCCCTAACACATGTCGACGGGGGAAGAGTGATGAACTTACGCTGGGGGCTATGCCGGGGGCTGCTCTCTGGGCTGCTCAACACCGCCAGTGGCGCCCCCGAAGTACCAACTGGGGGCTGGCCACCCGCCGAGACCTTGGCCCTCTTCACTCTCTGGGCAGCGTCTCCATGTCCCTGCAAAGATGAAGACAAGTCAAGACGAGCAACACAGATTGAGGAGACAAAGATAACGAAATGGAACCAGATACTTACTCGTCGTCTGCCTCCTCCTCTATTGTTTTCCTCTTCCTCCTCGGGCTGAGGGATCCATAATCAAAAGTGACCTCCGTACCAACATCCGTCGGAGGAGGAGAAGGAGGTGGTGTCTGGACACGCGTGGGCAAAGAAGGGGCGGCTGTCTTCTTCTTCACCGCGACCTTTGCCGGCTTCTTTGCCGCCGCGGCCCTCGTGTGGCGCCCGGACCCCTCCAAGGTCAGCTGTGGCCGTGCAGCCCTGCCAGGCCGGACCGGCTCGCCGGAACTGGCCCGCCGCAGGACTCGCCCTCTCCCCGCAGCTGGCGTTGGGCCTGGGCTCGGCCACCTCCGACGACGACTCGTCGGTCACATCTTCAACCAGAGGAGCCTCGGTGCCGGCGCTGCTGGCTCCCTCGGCGGCCGCCGCCCACCGGGCGAGCTCCTCCTCTTCCGCGGCCGTCGCGGCCTTGTCCTCCACACCGCCGGTGCTGCCGGCCTCCTTGGCAAGCTGTGCCTCCCTCGCCCTTGTGGCGATGTAGTCCAGCTCCGCCTGGGTGGTGTCCTGGACAAGCAGCCGCTCGGCGTCGGTGTTGACGTACCCCTCGTGCAGGGTGTCGAAGAGCTGCTGCACCTCGGCGTCCTCCGGCTCCTTCCAGCTCAGGTCGGGGCCATGCGCGTTGCAGTCCAGCATCATGGCAATGATATCGGACCGGCGCGAGTTATTGCACAACGGGACCACCCCTGTCGGTAGCTTGAACAGATGCCCCTTGAGGACCTTGCCGGCCCTCGCGACCTTGCCGGTCCACTCGACCTCGCCGTTGCGGCCCACGTCAAGCTGGAAGAGCCGCTGGCAGAAATGGGTGTGCCCCATCACTGTGAAGTTGTGGTCGAGGCCGGGGCGAAGCCGCATGATGTCGGCGGGGTTCGTGAAGAGCCAGGCTGGCCTCCCCTTGTTATGCAGCAGGGCAATCCGGCGGCGGATGAAGTCCGCCCCAATCGTCTCAAGGGTGAGGCCGGCCTCGGTGAGCCGGAGGATCCTGGTGGTGGCGACCGTGAGCTTCTCGTCTTCAGCATTGACGTCGCTCCAGTCGCTTCTGCAGACCGGCGGCGCCCGGCGAACTTCGCAGAACGCCGTGTCCTTCTCCTTGATCCAGCACCACCGGCCCCGCCATTCTTCCCACCTCTCCTTCATGGCGCCCTCCGGATACGCCCCCTTGGATCTTGAGACCCAGGTGATGCAACCGGAGATGGCGCCCCCTGGTTGGATCCGAGGGAAGAAGTAATGGCGGAAGAGCGCCGTGTTGGGGTGCACTCCGGCGAAGCCCTTGCAGAGATGCACGAAAAGGGCCATGCATGCCACTGCATTCGGAGTAAAATCCAGGAGGCGGAAGCCGAAGGTATGCATGACATCGCTAAATAAATCGGAGAAGGGAGGACAGAGCCCGCAAGAAAAATAATCGACAAAGAAGGGGTACCGATTTGGGGCAGCCTCCGCGCAGTCGGCGGGGATGACGCGCGTGCCTGGATGCCCGAATTCCCCCCCCCCCCCCCCCCCGTCTTCACTCCCCACAGGGGCCTGAAGGAGTCCCGAAGCTCAAACACGTCGACTATCGAGGGGAAGAAGGCGGACTGCGTCCGCTGGACCGCCAGCGCACTCACCGGCGGCTCCGCCGTCCTTGTTCACTCCCTTGCCCTTGGTGGATTTTGGCGCCATGACGGCTGGGGGAGGAGGGCAGGACAGAGGGCGGCGGGAGCGCAACGGCGGCGAACAGGAACGAAGCTTGGAGAAGAAGAGGATGGCAAGAGGAGTTTTCCGAGATTGGGGTTGCGCGAAGGGTAAAACGAACAGTGCGCCCACGGTTATCCCTTTTTATGGGGAAGCCACGGGGCGCGCTGCCCATTTACTGCGATGTGACACATGCATGTGGAAACCGCCCCACGCATGCCGCCCACGTCACGCACACCCCTCCACGCCGCGCCGCGCGCACGGGTCGTGGGGTGCGCCGCGCACGAAAAGTCTTACCGCGGTAAAAACCGCCCCTCCTGCCCGCGCACCGTTTTGGGCCTGGCCCAACAACGTGTCGCGCTTAGGTGTGGCCCAGGCCCGGGGGCTCCTGTCGGTGTACAAAAACAGGGGTGCGTTTTTTTACCCCTTTACCTGCGCACGGGCAGTCGGAGCCGCGCCTACGGTCACGCCAAGCAGAACATGGGAGGTGAGCCAAGGTAAGACCGAAGCCCAAGATAACAAGAGCAACGCCAAGGCCAAGACCACAAAGAGCAGAGGGACAAAGCAGGTTCCCCCGGCAAGACCCTTGCCGGGGCAGCTCGCCCCACACCAACAGAGCGAGCCACCCTTGAGCCCACGGTCCCCAACGCCATCATCCAAGTGGGGCCAGGGCTCGGGAAGGCACCTCTGTGGTGGCATGCAGATCTTTGTGAAGACATATTCAAGATCAGATGAGGATTAGAAGACGACGATCCTCGGCAAGACCCTTGCCGAGGAAGGCCACCAGAGCCCCGGCAAGGCCCTCGCCGGGGACGACAGCACGCCACGGCAAGACCCTTGCCGGGCCACCCGGCAAGGCCAAGGACGCCAGCAGGACCACCGGCAGGCCCGCCGGCAACCAAGCTTCCACCACCGTTCACATGCAGCTGCCAGCCCAACCAGCTGGGCAGGCACCTGCCGGGCAAGATGTAGTTTCCAGGCCAACTCATTGAGCGCCTGTGTGGCGCATGCAGATCTTCGTGAAGGCTCCACCACCGCGCCACCTCAGCTGCCTGCCTGCCTACATGGCACCGCACGCATTGCTGGCCAAGGCGCGTGTCGAAGCGAGGAGGAGCGGCGACGGACGGGACGAGCCTCGCCCCCGTCCGCGATAAAGCAGTGGGACACCTAAGCTACGCATTAAATGCGTCTTGTCCTGTAATACGAGCGATAAGCTCAGGGCACTGTACGCCTTTCCACCTCCTGTGTGCCACTGTGGCAACCCCTTTCGACTATAAAAGGAGGCCTGTGGCATACTAGAGAAGGATTCGGCTCTTTCGAACCACGCACTGACCACAGCTAGTTCAAGAGCTCAAGAACTCTCTGAAATACACCCACCAAAGCAGGACTAGGGTTTTACGCATCCTCGTGGCCCGAACCTGGGTAAACAATCCTTGTGTTGTCTGCTGGCCCTGCTCTTCTCCCAACCCCGCGCCCCGGCAACCGTAGTAGGGATTCTTGTGATCCCATAGGTGTCGTTCCACACCGACATAAATGGATGGGTCTAGGTGTATTTCGGTTCTAGATACATCTAGTTTTATCAATTTCTGCGACGTGTAATCCGGACGGAGGGAGTATGATGTAAGAGCTAGGGATACGATAGGGCAACAGTGTAAAAAAACACTACTTGGCTGTAAAATTGTATGCTAGTGGAATACATTACGGAAAAACACTAAGGCAACATATGCGTGTATGATTGGGAAACTAAGATGGCATTGCAAGAGACCACTAGAACAACACTTCAATGTAAAAAACATGGTATGGTAGACAGATGGAGTACATACTGATGAATACCAATGCATAAGATATTGAGAAGCATGATGTCCAAACTAAGCAGATGGCATTGCGATAGAGTAGAATGACAGTATTTGAATTTGAAAACATGTTATCATTAATGGAATAGGTACTGAAAAACAGGAAGGCATGCCATATTTACATGCATGATCAGCAGGAGAAGCACAAGGCACTGCAACAGAGTAGATGCACTCCAGGACATTATATGCATGCTGTACCCATATCAAGGTCCAAGTTAGAGCAAGGACCTTATGGGGTGAATAGGATTCATCATCTTTTTGCAAGTATTGTGAAGAACTGTCTTTACATGTTCCATCATACTGGGTATCATTGACGTCAAGTTTGTTGGCCGTTACATTGCTCTGTGAGGTTCTTGTGGATAAATCAGTGTGTGCAATTATATCTGACATGCATGGAAGACAACTAGTAGTTCGATTTATGTAATGAGTGCATGTAGGAGACAACATCAATAGTAGGACTGGGGTTAACTAGCAGCAACAGGTCTAAAAAACTAAAGGGAGAACACAGATGAAAGCTACAGAATATGTATCGTTTGTACTCGAGATTAACTAGATGGCACACAAAAGTATTAAAGAACAACATAGGTTATACTAGAAGTGGTATAATACTATAATCACCAGCTTGTGATATAGCATTGGCTGATGGATGATAACTATGGAACGGCGTTACCTAAAGAACAAGTCTCTTAGCTGAACTATGGAACAGCGTTAACTCCTGAACAAGACCCGTAAGAGATCAGCATGAATATACAGTGAAATGTGATAATCTATTTTCCATGCTTAGATGAATAATAGGGCCATAAATGTTGCACACAAGTAAGATGAGGGTACAACCTATCTGGCCGCCATCCATAGGAGTGAGCATCGTGTCCTGACTTGTCGATGCCCTGCAGTTGTTGTGGCTGTCCATGTCGGGCATGCGCATTCAATGCAGGGAACTGTTGAGTGGGGACTATAGCTCCCTTCTGGTGTATGCTTCCCTTGTTGGAGCAGCTGCGGTGAGTCGGAAGACGGTGTGGCATGCAGAAAACACATAATGTTAAGAACGACACATCTCTCTGATCTGAAGAAATACCCTAAGAGATCAACAGCAAGGTACGAGAGTGGTCACATGTCTGTTGACTGAAGACTAAATTGGGGTCACACGATTTTATTTTATTTTGGTACTGTCTGATCTACGCCGGATGGCTTGATGGCCCTCTTGTGCCTCCCGGTTGACACTATTCGGAATCTTCCTCGAAGAGCCAGCGACCACCGGCAGAGTAGCCTGCCTCCGTCGTCCACGGCCCCGACCAAAACCCCGCCCCCCCCACCGCACTGCCGTGGTTGCGCCGCCCTCGGGCCAATCCACAAAGACTCGCCGTCATCCAGATCCCGCGGCGGCAGTACCTTCAAACCACGCGACTCTAAGATAGCCATCTAAGCGTTGCTTCCACGGAGAACATGCGCCCCTGCACCCTTACGTTAGACACCAGCCAATCGGCAGCCTAGGAGCTCCGCCGGCTCGAGGGGTGTTGCTTCCCATTGGGAATGGATTGGCCCAGAATAAAAATTTAGACAACTGATGCCTAAATAAAGTGATTTGAGATGAGGGAGTGACCTATCTGGCGGACCGGTGAAGTAGGCAGCTCAGCTGCTGAGTCGGTAAGGCCAGCGCGATTGCGGTGGTTACCGGCGGCAGGGAAGCAGAGATGTCATGATGGTCGACGGCTACGGGGAAGCAGCGCCGGGGCTCTAGACAGGTCCAAAGTTGTAGCCGCTCCGGCGCCGTGAACAACGGCGGGGGTGAATCGGCTCCGGTACGGTTCACGCGATCGTCGTCGAGGCAGCTCCGGCAGCACGGAGTAAGAGGCACACGGCCCAGTGCACGACGACAAATGGACAACGTCTCTGGGATTAGAGAGGAGGGCGACTGTGAATTTGGTGCAGTGGGGGCGCCATGGAGGTGTGGCTGAGGTTTCGCGGCTCGGGAGAAGGGAGCTTTCGGGGAGAAGGTGATTTGGCGCCCACGAGGTATGAATGGGGAATTGGGAGGGGGAACCATGTCTTACGGGCGCATTTGTCTGAAATGTGGGAGGAGTTACAGTTCTACCCCTGCCTTTAGGCTTCTCGACTTGGGTCTGTGTACTGAGGGTCGGGGATAGTAGAGTAACTTTGCTTCTCCCAAATAGTGGGCGCGAGCGATTTCGGGGGAGGAGGGCGTGTTTTCAAATATAGTGGGCGCGAGCGATTTCGGGCAAGGAGGGCATGTTTTGAAATATAGTGGGTGCGAGCGATTTCGGGCGAGGAGGGCGTGTTTTAAAATATAGTGGGCGCGGGTGATTTTGGGCGAGGAGGGCGTGTTTTGAAATATAGTGGGCCCGAGCGATTTCTGGCGAGGAGAGCGTGTTTTGAAATAGTGGGCGCGAGCTATTTCGCGCGAGGAGAGGGTGTTTTGCCGACCATGGTTTATGAATTATTCGGCACATGTCATTTCGGCCGAGGAGAAGGCGCGCTTGGATGAAGTTACGAACCTACCCTCGATGTACGATCCGCCAATTGATGCATGTCCAACATAGGCCGCTAATTTCGCATCTCCCATTTATTTGCTCGGGCGAATTCCACCGAGCAGAGGGTGTTTAACGGTTCATTCAAATTTTTGGAGAACGAGCATCCACGTCTACTTTACCAAGTCGATTCGAATCAAATTTTGAAATATTTGCTTGCCACTTCTTTTTTAGATGGAGAGATGATGCTCGGGAGTAATGTGTTTTTACATGCTCGTTGCTAACAATTTACTATATGACAGATAGTTGACCCACTCCAAAATGGGAATCAAACCCAAAATGAAATATCTCGATTCAATGAAATAGCTCATTCACCAGGTCAAAATAGTGAACTAAATCCAAAATTGAACACCTCAGTCGAGTAGCATGTTGTACAGTATTATAGTACTCCATGAACAAGTTGAAAGTCATATTAATGAACTTGTTTGATATACGCATATCTCCATTCATGTGTGGATTGCAGGCAATATGTTCTCCAATTTAAATATTTGAATGCAAGTTTATATCGAAACATGGTTTATATCAGTCTTTGATGCATAAAACGTGACCTCCCCCTCTCCCGGACTCCTTCTCTCTCTCTCTCTCGCCGACAATCTTCGATTCTGTCGCACGCATCCAACAAACAGACCTTGTTGATCACTCGCCCTCTCTCTCCATCTCTCTCTCTCTCTCTTTGTGTATGTGGGGGGGGGGTCTTCCTAGTTCGCATGCATATATACTCCATCTATCGGTCTCTCTCGCACACTATGTATGATTCTCTAGTTCAAGCTAAATATTTTGGGTGCACTCATCGTATGCACACAAATTCCTTGGCTCATTTCCCGTAACTCTCTCACGCACCACTCTATCGTCTTGTAGCTCTTCCCCCTCTCTCACAAACTCTCCATCTCCCTGGGTCACACATACACATGCATATCTCACTCGCACTCGATAGACCCATCTAAAACTCTATCTCTCTCCCTCGTTCTCTCTCCATCACCACACACACACAATCTCATGCCTAGCCAAGTATGATGGTCTCTTACTCAATTGTAGGCCCACGCAGTCCCCCCAATATGTAAATGACTAGCTAATCTTAGTCTCCATCACAAACATGTGCATGGTCTATCTCGATTTCTCCCGGGGCATCTTTCTATCGCGCACGCACCTCCCTCGATCTCCCACCTATATAGTCCCCTCACGATCTCGAGGGGATCTCTCTATCACAAACACACCCTCTCTCCCTCCCCATGCGTCCCTCTCGACCCACTACTAGAAAAAGGCTTACTAGTGGCGCACCAGTTTTGCCTACTAATGGCGCACTGCTGGTGCGCCACTAGCATCACGCCACTAGTAATTTTTACTAATGGCGCACCGCTGGTGCGCCATTAGTATCTGGTACTCTAATGGCGCACCGGGCAGTGCGCCATTAGTATAGGCCACGGTGCGCCATTAGTATGCCTCCCAGGGGGCCATATATACCCATGTGCTTTGCCATACTAATGGCCATTGCTGTGTGATGCGCCATTAGTATCCTTCGGCATACTAATGGCGCACTGCTGGGTGATGCGCCATTAGTACCCTCTGGCATACTAATGGCGCACTGCTCTGGGATGCGCCATTAGTATCCTTTGGCATACTAATGGCGCACGTTGGCGTGATGCGCCATTAGTATGTATATTAGGGATTTTTTTTTCATTTCTGATTTTTGCACAGATTACAAAATATATTATTGGACAGAAAATAAGCAGCAGGACACAACAACAGCAGATTCATCGAATACAATAGAAGATTAGTCTCCGAATACAATTCATCATATTAGTCTCCGAATTCAAAAGACCGAACGAAGATAGAACATTACAAGTCTCGAGACCGCGAGTAGCGAGTTTGTCTTCACATTACAAGTCGATATCGATCATCTAAACTACCATCACATAGAAGAGAGATGCGGTCATCACGATGAGCATCATGGTGATGAAACTGGTCTTTATCCGGTTCCTCCAACGCTCCCTCCTCTCTCCCGCTAGATCGCGCGCGTATCTAGATTCCGCCTCCGCCCTAGTGGTGTACCCTTTGTAACTGTTACCGCTGAAACGGTGAACCTGTCTCCGACACTCCTCCCAGTCGTCATAGACTCCGGGAACCTTACCCTTGTACACGACATACGACGGCATCTCTATGCACTAGCCAAACAACAGACAATACATAAGCAATATATAAGTATGCAACAAAAGGATCGGAAGAGAAAAGCAAGACATTAATAGCACGATTCATGGTCCTACTAACAAATAGCATCGATTACATCTAAGTTGAACGACTGTCCAAACCAAAGAGACATACAAGTTCACTACAGTTTAATTACAACATGAGCTAATGAATGTTTCAGAACTACACATAGCATCACAACTTTCGACTCGACTCATGGGATCGGAGCGTGGATGAAGCCGCCGTCTGTCGTGATGGTCATGAAGTCGCGGGCGTTGTCAGACTGCATTTGTAGCGTTGTGTCTATCTCGCTGTTGGGCGGTTGAAATTTGAGGTAGAACTGCCCCGAGGTACGAAGGACATCTTGATGGATGATTTCTGCAAACTCCGACTGGATGCGAAAGAATTCTTGTCGAATGTCCGCGTCCTGGATTGCCCCCAAGCTTGCGGCCCAATCTTTGAGATTATTTGGTAGCAGAAGGTGATTATAGTCCCGCACGATCGCCCGCATGTGATGGAGGGCGTAGTAGGAATCCTTCTGACCGCCAGGCGGCTGCTTGACGCAGGGGAACGTCGTATTGTGGGTGAACACGTGCCTGCCGTACCTACGAACTGGCCTCTGAAAGGTGCCTCCAGATGCGGCGTAGCCGGGGAGAGCATCATCAATAACTTTCTTGATATTTGTGTAGTCTATCTTGGAGTCACGGTCCGGGTCGAGATACGTGGCCATGGAATATTTCGGGCTTAAGAGGATGAGTGTGCAATGTGTGTCACTGCACAGAACACGGAATGTTAGAAAAAAAAGAACGATCGAAATCTAAGAAATCATATGTTACGGGGCGGTTAGGAGATGACTTACTCGGGAAAGTAAGGCACGAGGAAGTTATCCTTATCTGGGTTTGCCAGAATGACGCCTTCGAGGTGTGAACTCGCGACTTGCCGGTCCCCAGCGCTGCCCAAGATCTTGGCACGCATGTAGAAGGGGTCGACTATCACAATGTCCGGGGTCTTGTCTCTAATGATCCGCATCCCCATACTCAGCGAAAACAGCCGAACGAAGGTGTAGTGCAGCGGATGAAGGTTAAGCATAGAAAAGATGTCATCAAATCGCAGGACGATCGTACCCCCGACGACGCTATCCACAAAGCCCTTGCCCTCTGGCACCTTGGCCACGAAAACCGGGTATGCCACATCATTCTCTCTGAGACGCCGCTTCTCCAAAGAAAGAACACTGTCATGCAGACTCCGCATAGCACCGGTTGCAGCATTGAGCATATTTGTCGGTAGCATCGGCCTACCCGCCACATGCACCCTCCTCGAGATATCCTTAGGTGAAGGTGGTCCGTCCTGAGCACGGATCGTACTCGGTGCCGGTTAGCTCGCATTGGCGCCCTTGTTAGTCTTTCGTTTCCGTCCCTTCTTCTTGATCTGCTGTAATGGGATCGAGTTCTGCTCATAGACCGCCTTCTTGAGCGTGTTGGGGCTGATAATATTTGGCACCTCAGCTATCTGAGGCTCGGTGAAGGCGGCAGCTGGAGGCGTCTCCTGAGAACTGAACGCCAGACGACGCCTGTTGCAATTGGGTTTCTCCGCCGTACCAGCTAGATCGCGGTCGTATTTTTGAGGGTTGGGTTCTTGAGAAGGAGGCCCGCAGAACTCGTCACCGTACCCATTTTCTGCAAAGTACTTATCGACGTTGGTAAATGTACCGTCGTCGTTGTCGTCCGGATCCTGTGCCATATGCATGTTCGGATCCTGTGCCATAGGGATGTCCGGCAGGTCCGGTAGCATTGCGGCGTTCTTGCCATGGCTTGGCACTGGCACGACTGGCGGTCTTGTCTGTGGGGTGGTGTCCCCCGCCCCCAAACGAATCTGGCTCTTCGGCCAAAGCAGGGGCCAGCTTACACAGGCGCTGAGGGTCATCACATCATCTTCGTCGGCCCCAGCGGGTCGAATCGGAGGTAACAACTCGTCGCAGCCTGGCAGTACGCGAACCAGTTCAACCCTATAGAAGGTGGGTGGCATCGGATTACCGTGGAACACGCGGTTGCCCGGTTGAACGATTCTGCCCTTGGCGACATTGACCAACTCGCCGCCCACGATGTGCAGGAGAGTGCAAGGAACATCGGTGGCGCCCTGCGAAAACATGTAGGGCGTCAGGGATGCCCAGTCAAAGGCAAGGAGATGAAGTCATCGGCCGAGAGGCTTAGTTACCGTGATGCCGTCGAGCTCTGCTAATGTCGAGGCACCACCAACGGCGGGCGTGCGCGTGCAACTGACGGAGGGGCCGCTTGCTGGCGAGGTGCCGGCCGGCGTACACCCAGGTGCATTAAGCTCCAATGCCCGTGCCGGCGCCGGAGACACGAATACCGCCTCCGCCGGAGACACCAATGGCGCCGCCTGCGCGTTGTGCGAGTTGCTGGCCGTGAAGCTGGGAACCGGGGGAGGCCCCTATTGGCCGCCCGCAATCCACGTCGTCAGCCCCTGAATCAAGGTAGGCACAATGGCGGTGAGCGTCGTTCCCAGTTGTTGTTGCACTTGCTCTTGGACAATCTCCGGAATCCGCGCCACTTGTGCCTTGAGTTCTTGAACCTCGCGCGACTGGCTTTCCGAGCTGGTCTTTTTCTCCTTTCGCCCACCAGCGGTATAGTATGACGACCATTTTGTGGACAAGCCTTTGCCGGCCAGATGACCAGCTGACGACGGCTTACTGAGCTTATCCTTGTTTTTCATTACGTTCAACGCCCTATTTAAAGGGGTTTCAAAAGGGGAGCTCTGAGATGACCCCACGCTACTGCTTTCAGCCTCCTGCGGAAGGAATGTGAACCATTTAGAAATTTGGCTTCATTAACTAGAATGCAACCATATATGTAGCTAATTACGCGGGGGTGTATTCCTTACCAGAACTTTCTCAAGCGCCTTGGTCTTCGGATCCGTGGTAAGCTCCTTTGTTACCGGGTCCTCCTTGTACCGGGCCCTGACAAAGTTCCTGGTCTGCTTGTCAGGGAATTTCTCGAAGCGGGGCGGTAGGCCTTGCTCGGCACGCTCCACGTCCTCCTTGTCCCATATAGGCTCCGCCACTCTATAACCGCCGGGACCGAGTTGGTGGACCCCTAAGTTCAACTGCCGCATTTCTTTCCCCCACTGACTTGATTCGGAGGTTGCGCTGCTCTCGCACTTGATCTTGAACTCCTTGTAGTCATCTTCGCTCATCAAAGGATATTTCACCTTGATCTTCTCATAACTATCACCTTTTTCAATCATTGCCTTCACCGTGCTTCTCCATGTAGACAGGGCCGTGCTCATCCTCGTGAGGGCGGCACTGTTCACTTTATTCCCTGAGAGGCGTGTGTTTGCAAACTCATTGGGGAACTTGTATCGTTCGTGCAACTTCGTGAAGAGGAGGCAGCGCAAATTCCCTCGGTCCTTATGCCTTAGGTTCTCGGTGTTGATCGAGACCGTGCTCCGGAGAATGCACCCGAGCTGAACCGAGTACCCCTTGACTACATGTTTGGGCGCCGTTGGATGCCCGTCGGAGTTCACTTCAGTAAATTCCTCCTTGACGGTGCCGAGCACGTTCAGGCGCCGGTCCTTCCGTTGCCTCTTCGGTTGGCTGCCATCTGTGCGTGCGCCGCCATCATCAGTGGTGGGATCCTCGGCGGCACCATCAGTGGTGTCATCCCCGACGCCACTAGGGGTTCTGTAGTCAGGATCGGTGTCTTCCACGGCGTCCTCATAGCGGTGAGGTTCTTCCTCCATCTCCTGGGACAGCTCCCAGAATTGCTTGCCGCCTGAACCGCCGGCCTCATCGTTGTGGGCCATGTTTCGCTCTAAATAGGAAAAAAGTTTGGTCAAAAAGTTGGTTATTGTCAAGGAACAAGATCATGGTCTCATCATTTAGGGTTTGTCGACACCGAGGCATCCTAAAAGCTAAGCTTTTATCATTTAGGGTTTGTCGACGCCGAGGCACCCTAAAAGCCTAAGCGTACATCATTTAGGTTCTCATCGACACCGAGGCACCCTATAGAAGCCAAGGTTTCATCATTTAGGGTTTGTCGACGCCGAGGCACCCTAAGTGCTAAGTTAAGTTTTCATCATTTAGGGTTTATCGATGCCGAGGCACCCTAGGTTGGGGCTAATCACTTGGCACTAATCACTTGGCTCTATTGCCACCTATTTTGGGTTTATCATCTAGGGTTTATCGATGCTAAGGAGAATTCTAAGTTGGGCGTAATCACTTGGATCTATTGCCACCTATGGTTTAATGCAGCAAGAATGGCGGGGCAGTCGATCCTACTTAACTAAGTACTAAGATACCCCGGCCCATGCATTAGTCGCAAGTACCCCATATGTCCTATTTTTAGCAAAGTCATGCTAAATCTCATAGGGAAAATTTCAGCATGACCTTTGCTGAAAATAGGACATATGGAGTACCCGAATTTGCCGGAACGGAAGTTAATCGACATTCCAGCAAACTCAAGGGCCTCTCGGGGTACCTGCAAATTCATCACGACACAATGGTCGGAGACAAAACATGATGGGCAGGCCAAATACTCATGTCACAAGTAATTCAGAGGCATCACAATAAAGCAACACCCTACACTAGCCTAAAAACAAGTGAAGTTTCACCCATATAAGAACAACTTTATAAAATAAGAGAAGTTGCTAAATTTTTTGTATCCTTCATACACACTGGAGTACAATGCTTTATAATGTTCCATCATCATTACAGAAATCCAAGAAACACATGGTCTTGAGGATATTCTTTATGACTGATTGTTTCAGTTTTACATGCAGATTTTGACCAAAAAACACATGGTCTTTTTAACAGTTTTCAGTTTGGACAGAATACTGAAAACTACAGTTTGGACAGAATTCCTAACACTTTGGTCTTCTAGTTACAAAACAAAACTGACATAATTATAGATGCCATAACTGAATTTTCCTTTGGCATCTAAAAACTGACATAATTTGGATAATTCTAGACCAACTGGCCTCTGTGAATGTCTAGTTCATTTTCCAACATATGAGATGAAGATCTAAGTGCTCAGCTACTTGATAGTGTTATAGGATATAATATAAATGAAAATTAATTTTAAGACAGAAAAATAATAATTTCGGTGACCCCTGCCAATACAACTAAAGAATATGACAAGAAAATAACTAGAGTATAAGTTGGCAGTAATTTTGTTAAAAAAATTGCATACAAACTAAAGAATATGACAAGAAAAGAAGAATATACACTTTTTGCTAAATTTGGAGTTACTTCCTATAATAGTGATGATGACAGAGTAGTGTAAAGTATATTCTCCTAGCAGTATGTTCCATCTTGTAAAAGAAAAGGAAAGAAAAATTGTTTTCTAGGCATAAAAAAGAGACCTTTTACAGTACAACAAGTTATTTTGGACCGTTTATTTTTTTGATCTAGTGACCCAGATTTGCTAATACTACACCAACAATTGTTTTCTAGGCTAATACTACATCAAGCAAGCAGAGTGTTGAATGATGGTGACAGAGCTCTAGAGTTCACATGACACTTCCATTAGTTCATAGCAGTAGCACAGAGGAAGGAGGAAGGAGGAGAGGTACCTGGTCGCCGGAGGGGTCGGGGTCGGGGCCGCGGTCGAAGGAGAGCAGGGGCCGGTGGCAGAGGACGGCAGGGGCAGGCGGGATGGGCGCGTCGGGGCCGCGCTCGCCGGCTGCTGCAGGGGCCGGAGGAGGCCCTCGCTCGTCGGAGGGAGGAGGAGAGGAGAGGAGCGGGCGGCGCGCGCTCGGCCGATCCCGTTCGGGGGGCGCGGGGGCGGCGGGGGTGGAGTCCCGCGGGGGTCGGGGCGGCGGCGTTGAGGCAGCGCAAGAGCACAGCGGCGGACGGCATGCAGGCGCGGCGGACGGAGGAGGCGGAGCAAGGGGGCGGCGGCGTACGGTTGGGGTCGAGTGGGGGATCTGGCGAGGGAGGGAGGGAGGGAGGCCACAGTGCGAGGGGAACAAGTATGTCGATTCTAATGGCGCACCTCCCCCTGGTGCGCCATTAGAATTTGGTTTTACTTACTACCCCGACTGGTCAGGTTATATCCCACCTAACCCTATCTCCATCAGAACACGCCCACTAGCCCGACTGGTCAGCACGCATCACACACACTAGGAGGTCTTGGGTTTGATTCCCAGGCTCCCCAATTTTTCTTTTTATGCATTTAAAATGCTAGTTGATATTTATTTGTGTTTAAATATGTTCAAACTTGTTTAAATCATAACAGTAATATTTTTTTATAAAAAAATTAATGATTTTTTAAAAAATATCATCAAATTTGTTATTTGAAAATATAATCAAATTTGCTTTTTTTGCAAATTTAGTTGCATTCATTTGTGACGGTGGAGCGGGCCGGGGAGGCTGCGGGGGAGAGGGTGCGGGGGGTCGTCGGTGACGGCCGGTGGAGTGGGGGAGGGTGCGGTGGGTCTTCGGCGACGGTGGAGTGGGGGAGGGTGCGGGCCGGGGGTCGGCGGCGGCGGCCGGTGGAGCGGGGGAGGGTGCGGGGCGTCGGCTACAATCGAGAAATACAATCGAGTGTCCATGAAATTTAAAAACATTCATGAGTTCAAAAAGTGCCCATGAAATACAATCGAGAAATGAAGGCTACAATTTAAATACAATCGATCTTAGCTAGCTATCTGTTCACAATCTTCTTGCCCTTATTTTTCGTAAATGGAGTTCTTCTCTTGAACGGACGTCCTTTAGGTAGGCTGGTCCTGCTTCTTCTTGTGGTGTATGCTAATACTTCATCGTCGTCGTCATGTTCCATCTTTGGGTCGCCGTACTTGTCGAAGTCTTGCTCATTGGCGACTCCATCCATTCCGATGATCTTCCTTTTGCCTCTCCTCACGACAACACGACTGGGCTTTGATGGGCCGGTAATGAAGAAGCATTGGTCCACTTGGGAAGCCAGTACCCATGGCTCATTTTTCGCGGTGACGTTCGCGCCTGCGGTCTTGGATTTGGCTTCGGGTATAACCATGGTGGTGAAATACCGGTCTTCTTTTATGACGCTCTTGGCCCATCTGACACGGAACATCGGGACCTTCTCTCCAGCGTAGCTCAGCTCCTAGATCTCCTCGATCCTTCCGTAGTATCTATCCATGTCGTTACTGGTGTAGGATTCCATCGTTACCCCGGAGTTCTGATAACCATCGCTCTTCATGTCCTTGTCCTCGGTGTAGAATGTGTAGCCGTTGATATCGTACGCCTCATACGTTATCAGGTTGTGCTCGGCGCCCTGTGACAAGGCGAATATGAGTTGTTCTTCCGCGGAAGAATCGTCATGTAAAGGGTACGACAGAAGCTTCTGCTTGAAGCAACGCGTGAAACATGAGTTGTGCTCTTTGATTATATCTCTGTCTGTCCTCTGTTGGCCTCGGTCATTGTATGTCTTCTCAATAAATGTTTTGTGCTCTACCACCCAAGGATCGACCACGTCTATGTGTTGTAGCGCGACTAGGTTTGCTCTTTCCAAGTCGGCGAGTTGACCATCGAAGTCGACATGCATTTCGCGGCGACCCTCACGGTGACCCCATCCAGCGAGCCTGCCGAGGTTCCTGTTGACGGGCAGACCAACGGGGTTCTCGATGCCTAGATAATTCGTGCAGTAGGAGATGCACTCTTCGGTCAGAAAGCCCCTGGCTATGCTTCCCTCTGGACGTGACATGTTGCGAACGTATCCTTTGATGACACCATTCATCCTTTCGAACGGCATCATGCTGTGCAGGAACGTCGGCCTGAGTTGGATGATATCCTCCACGATATGGACCAGCAGATGCACCATAACGTCGAAGAATGCGGGAGGGAAGTACATCTCAAGCTCGCATAGTATCACCACGATCTCTTCCTGTAGCCTTCTGAGTTGCCTCACGCCAACCGACTTCCGAGAGATGACGTCGAAAAAGTTGCATCGGCCAAATAGCGTTTCACGGACGTGCGCGTCCATGATCCCACGGATTGCAACTGGAAGTATCTGCGTCATCAGCACGTGACAGTCGTGAGACTTCATCCCGCTGAACTTCTGCTTCACTGAGTCTAGGTATCTGCTTATCTTCCCCGCGTAACCATAAGGAAGTTTTACTCCTACGAGGCAGGTGAAAAACTGATCGATCTCCTCCTGACTTAGAGTGAAGCATGCGGGAGGGAAGTCATTTCCGGTCTTCTTGGCCTTTTTTCCTTTGCGACGACTTTCCGTGTCCTGCTTCGCGTCATCATCATCATCATCATTAGCGTGAAGCTCCTCCCTGATGCCCATTGATTTCAAGTCTGCCCTTGCTTTCGGCCCATCTTTGGTCCTCTCTGGCATGTTGAGCAGGGTACCAAGCAGACTCTCGCACACGTTCTTCGTGATATGCATGACATCAAGGCTGTGAGGCACACGGTGGATCTTCCAGTATGGCAAGTCCCAGAAAACAGACCTCGTTTTCCATACCTTCAGCAGTGGCTCTGGCGCCTTTCACTTCTTTCCCGGCTCTGGCGCCTTTTGCTTCTTTCCCGGCAGTGGGCAATCTTTCCAATTTTTCAACAACTCGTCTATTTCCTCGCCGCTCCTCATACGCGGGCGTCTTCGGGGTTCGGTTTCACCATCGAACAGATCCTTGCGTTTCCTCCACGGGTCATCGTCGCGAAGCCACCTTCGATGTCCCATGAACACGGTTTTCGAAGACCCGGGATCTCTATCTAGCTGGCGATACGTTGTGTCATCCATGCACCTGACACATCCAGAAAATCCGTGGACCACCTGCCCCGCGAGATATCCGAAACCGAGATAGTCGTGCACCGTCGTGAGCAGTGCGGCTCTCATAGGGAAATATTCTTTCTCTGCGGCGTCCCACGTATTGGCTGGCGTTTTCCACAGCGTGTCTAGCTCCTCTTCCAGCAGCCCCAGATACAGATTGATGTCATTGCCTGGTTGTTTCGGCCCTTCAATTAGCATACTCATGTGAATGTACTTCCTCTTCATGCACAACCAGGGGGGAAGGTTGTACATCCACACAAACACAGGCCAGGTGCTATGTGTGCTTCTCTGGCTGCCAAACGGATTGACTCCATCGGTGCTCGCGCCCAGCACGATGTTCCTTGGATCGTTCCCAGATTCTGGGTGTTCAAAGTTCAATGCTTGCCACTGGCTCCCATCCTTAGGGTGACTCAGCATCTTGTCTTTTTTATTTATCTCCGGATCATTTGCGTCATCTTCTCGCTTCTTCTCCTCCCTATCCGCATGCCAACGCAGGAGCTTTGCTACCTTAGGGTCCGCAAAATACCGCTACAGACGAGGAGTGATCGGAAAGTACCACACCACTTTTCGAGGAGCTTTCTTCCTCTTCTTGTATCGAGTGACGCCGCACACCGGACATATGGTAGACTCCGTGTGCTCGTTCCGATAAATGATGCAATTGTTCATGCACACATGGTATTTTACGTGTGGTAAATCCAGAGGACACATGATTTTCTTCGCCTCCTCGAAACTGGTCGGGCACTTGTTCCCCTTGGGAAGACGTTCGTGCCAGAATGACATGTTCTCGTCGAAGCATGCGTCGGTCATTTTGTGCTTTACCTTCATCTCCAGAACCATGAGCGTTACCTTCAGGCGGGTATCCTCGGGCCTGCATCCTTCATACAATGGAGTAACCGCGTCTATCTCCAGTTGATCCAGCTTGGCTTTCTCTCGGGCGGCAGCTCTTGCGTTATCCGTCTGCTTGAGAAGCAGCTCTTGAATATGAGGGTCCTGCACCCAGCCCATCGATGGTCCATCGTCGTCTGCTCCGCCGGCATCTTCATCTTCATGATCATGCCCTTCGTCTGCTCCCGCATCTTCCTCATCATCATGTCCGGCATCTTCTACATGATGACTGTGTACAGCATCACCGTCGTGATCATGTCCTGGAGATTCTTCGTCTTCTCGCCCGCCCGAGCCGCGGTGGTTGTCTTGCTGCCCATCCTCATTTCTTGCCCGACCCCCATGGACGACTTCATAGTCATCTTCATCACCTTGCCACCGATAGCCATCCATGAAACCATGCAAGAGCAGGTGGTCCCGCACCTGCCCGGAATCCGGGTCCGCAATAAGGCTCTTCAACTTGCATCTTCGACACGGACATCTTATCTCCGTCTCGTTCTTTTCAAGCATCTCGGCCTTCGCGGATCTCAAAAACCTATTCACGATGCCTTCGGTCATCGTGCGGACCATGGTCACCTGCGGGGTAGAGCAAAACGATATTTTAGAACCAAGAAAAAATTTGGCATGACTTTCCCTAAAAATAGGACCAAAAAGAATGCATAGTGCCAAAATTCTCTCCGAAACGGAAATGAATCAACATTCCGGCAAAATATTGGCAACTATCGCATTTCAAATACCGGTACCTGCAAAAACAAACATATATGCAACACCACAAACATATGCAACACCACAAACATACATAGATCTAGCTAGGACATAAAAAGTGCATGTGCACGTTGTTGGAGGGAGAACAACATAAAGATAGCTTCCCCCTTACTTACCTATCAAAAAAAAGGGGCTTTAACCACGTAATTTGGATGAATTTATGGTGCAAATGAGGTGAGGAGGAGGAGGCAGCCGAGACAAGCTTGGAGGAGGGAGGAGAGAATGAAGTGGGGAAAGTGAGTGGGTAGGTGTGGCTGTCCAAAATATCTAGCTCGTCCCAGGTTACTAATGGCGCACCACCACATAATGCGCCATTAGTAACCCTGGTTACTAATGGCGCACCTGCTGGTGGTGCGCCATTAGTAGTTTTGCAAAAAAACACTAATGGCGCACGGGGGAGCAGTGCACCATTACTAGCTTAAACTAGTAATGGCGCACTGCCCCAGGTGCACCATTAGTAGTTTTGCAAAAAAGTAAAAAATAAAAAAATATTTTAGTGGCGTACTATGTTGCTGGTGCGCCATTACTAGTTACAACTAGTAATGGCGCACTATGTCCTGGTGCGCCATTAGTATGTCTGGAAAAAAAAATTGTTACTAATGGCGCACCGCGTGTCTGGTGCGCCATTAGTGTTTTTCACACTAATGGCGCACCAGCACACGGTGCGCCACTGCTACATAGCAATGGCGCACCACATGTCTGGTGCGCCATTAGTGGCCATTCCATCTATAGCCCTTTTCCTAGTAGTGACCTTTGTTCCTTGTTGGCCAGACCTCTATTGGACATGTGCTATAGGGGTGTCTCTCTCCGTTGCAAACAATCACGCACTAGCTATCTTCGTGTATCTCCTCACCTCGCTTTTCTATCTCGGAGATGCATGCGTGATATGTTTGCATAAGAAACGAAAACACACACACACTCTCTCTCTAATTTATCGTTCGTTGTCCCTTTCTCTTTCACACACATACTCTTTTTGCACACTCACTCATTCTCCTCCACACGCACTTGATCTCTCTCGACTTAGGCACTCTCTTCGCAGTCCATAGCATATAGATTTATTGAATAGTCGAACATCACAAAGTTTGACCATGTACGTGGAGAAAAACATTTACATCTAGAACGGCAGACATATAGAATTAGATTCATCATGAGATGTGGTTTCGTATGATGTATCTTTGGTATTGTAGATATAAATAACATTTGTGTAAACCTGGTCAAAGTTTCCAAAGTTCGACTTCTAAAAAATTTACATTCACTGCATTATCAAGCGGATGGAATATCTCTTTCCCCCTCTCAGCTATCTGACGCACCACTCAGCCTTATCGGGTCTCCTCTATCTCTCTCAAACTTTATATCTCCCTGGTTCACACATACACATGTCTCGCTCGCGCTACATAGATCCATCAAACACTATCCATCCTTGTTCTCTCTCTATGTGACACGCACCCCCCTAAGTACCATAATCCCTCACTCAATCATAGGAGCACGCACTCCCCCCTAAGTATGATTATCTCTCACTAGCCATCAGGAACACACGTATTGTCTGCTTCCATCCATACATCTATCTCGATATCTCTCGGGGTATCTTCTATCACGCACACACCTTGTCACTCGATCTCCCACCCATGTAGTTCCATCACGATCTCCAGGGGATCTCTCTATGACAAACATACACTCTCTCCTCCCCATGTATGCATTTTCTCCGTATCTCTCTCTCGACCTCTCTCCCTTGTTTTTCAAACCCCTCTTGGCCACGTGCTAGGGGTCTTTCTCTCTCGGTTGAAAACAACCACACACTATCTCCTCACCTTGCTTCCGCTATCGAAGATGCATGTGTGATATGTTTGCATAAGACACACACGCTTTTTCTCTACTTTTATCGTGTGTTGTCCATGTCTCTTTCACATACGCACACACACTTTTTTCAGTCACTCTTTCTATTTCACACACACTCTCTCTAGTTAGGTACTCTCTCATGTCCATAATCATATGGATGCTTTGAAAAGTCAAACCTCAGAAAAGTTCGACAAGGTATATGTGGAGAAAAACATTTACATCTGGAACGATCATTAGATTCATCACAACATGTACTTACTTCATGCTGTCATTTATCTTTGCTATTGTAGATATAAGTTATTTTTTTTATAAACTTGGTCAAAGTTTCAAAAGTTTGACTTTAAAAAATGCTGGCACTACATTATCGAACGGAGGGAGTAGCTCTCTCTCTGCTATCTCTCACGGGCCTCCCCACTCACTCGAACTCTCTATACCGACGGATTAAACGGTCACTATGTCAGCGTATAGCTCCGTATATTGTTTAGTTGACCGGTCAACTAGTCCACATGCTGCCTTGTCAGCTCGTGTTCTCTATCTAGTAGTGGGTGAAAATAACTAAACTAGAGGCCCATCTGACATGCGGTGAAGTAAACAAAGTTGAAACCACTCGGGGTAGCACCCCGCACGCTAGTAAATTGAGGTCGCATTGAGGACACACTTCTTCCGCGTGAAGGACGCACTCGCGCACAATTCACCACTACGCAGCAGCATGCACAGAAGGACGCATTCGCGCACACCCAGCAGGCCAGCACACAACACACACCATCACATGTGTACACCGGCATCGCCGCCGGTTGAGATGGACGGCGAGGCAGCCAACAAGCGGAGGTGGCTCGAGCCGAAACCGCATCCGGCGAGCCTGGACTTCATCAGCAGCCTTCCCGACGACATGCTGCTCGTCATCATCGGCCTCCTCCCCACCAAATCTGCCACGCGGACTGCCCTGCTCTCCCGGCGGTGATGCCCCCTCTGGCGCCGCGTCCCCCTCAACCTCACCGTCGACAGCTGCCTCTGCGATGGGGATTGCAAACGCATGGCCGCAGTCTCCAAGATCCTTTCATCGCACCCTGGGCCAGCCAGATGTCTTGATATCCGCATTGAGAAACAGTAAAACGAGGCAAGCTACAGACCTCCACAGTGATTTGATGCTCACAGCCATCGGATCACTCTCACCTACGCACATGATTTGTTTGGCCGTCCAGCGTACTGTTTTCGGGCTGCTGCTCTGGGGAACGAGTTACGCTAACTGTCCCGAATTGGGTCGTTAGGTAGAAGGCCCAAGAGTTTTCCAGTCGAACGGACAAAGCCTCCTAGATTCGTATGTTATCCATCTAACATGCCAGGTCGCCTAACCTATCCTCGAGCTGCTCCCATGTTCTTCTGTGTTGCGCCGCCGCCGACCTCCGTCCCGGCGGCGAGCTTCTATTGCTTGTCGGCCTCGGCATTAATGCCCTCTACTCATCCTCCGCAGGCCCCCGCAGCGGGTCTCATCTTCGCAATGTCGTGCCCTGCAGCGTTCTTCCATGGAGGTTGCAGGCCAGAGCACGCGCGACCAACGACCAATGCGCAACTGGACGATTAAGGCCACGCGTGTAAGTGCATGCCAACAAGCCACCATCTCGAATGCTACCTTGGCGGCAGCAACTCTAGGAGAAAGAGGCCAACAGTTTCTCAGGGTAAGAGACTGGGCAACAAAGCCGACCTGAAGGCAGCTATTCATCAGTCCTCATTGCGCAAACAGTCCCAAAGGCTAGGTGAGCTTTTCTCCCCATATTTTAAGTATATTTTAATTTCTTTACTCAATGATTTATATGAATTTCTGCCTTAAAATTTTCAGTTCACGCCTACCCACTCATGGAAGACATTTTGTATCAATAATTAAAATTTCGGTAATGATGTCCTAAAGTATTAAACCAACAACTGATGTAGCAATGTCGTTCATGTTGTAGGAGATAAATATGAGCCTTCTTATGAATTATACCTTCACTTTTCTCTTCTGGTAGATGTATGTGTTCTGATAGATGTATGTCAACAGAGATTATCCCTGAATCTCTGAGTACATTGGTCGAGTGAGGCAGTTTGAACAATACGAATCTTTGTATGCGTTACTGCATGTTACCCAAGCAATTTGCAAGGCTGCAAATCAGCTGTTTAGCTTATGTTATAGTACTAATCATAGCTACTTAGCATGCCATGTCTTTTACAGTATCAACTATAGAATATGTGCACAGATGAGTTCAGGTAAATAGCATACAAGAGCATTCTGAAAACTAATTTGTGGTGGCACTTGCTAAAGAGGTGTTAGACAGTTTTTTGTCAGATTGTCGTTTCCGGACTTGTTCATTGTTATATACAATGATTACCTTTTAAGTAAAAAGTCTGTTGAATGTTCGGAATGCTTGTGAGGATCCTGATTTTGAATACCGTTTGTACCTTGTTGCAGCATGCTCATTTTACCTAAGAAGATAGCTAATTCTATTGAGATATTCCATTGAATAACTCTCGGAGAGTTCAATTATGTACAAAGCACACAAGACTAAGATAAAATGGTGTATGTTTTTTGTTATGTCTATTTCTGGAACATTCTGATGATTGTGATATAGGAAAATACTAACAAATCCCACCGTCATTGGCCCTAAAAAAGCACTAACAAAGGATTTAAGTGATTAGTCAAAGAATTCTAATAAATGACTGAGAATTATGCCCCATCGCAATATTGAAGCATTGTAATCTGAGTCATTTAAATTTTATCAAACATTTCTTTAATTTACGTATCCTTTCTTAAGGATGAACGGGCGCGGCAACGCGCGCCTTCATGGTCTAGTGTTCAGTAAGAACTGCAAGGTCCAAGCCAAGTTCGACGAGTGGTTCATCCCCCGCCCTAGATTAGCTCGAGGAGCTCAGCTTTGGAGTTGGACGATGTCGCTCTCTGCCGATGTCCACCCTCCACCTCACGCCAACGCTGCGCCGTGCCAGCTTCAGCTCCCGCTATCTTCCCCAGATTAATGCCGCGCCCGCCCTTCTTCTCCCTCAACTCAAGCAGCTCGACCTCTTCGACGTTGGCATCTCAAAGCAGGCTATGGAGCACCAGCTCCGCAGCTGTACTGCACTCAAGTACCTTCGTCTTCAGCAGATCCACGGGTTCATTAGCCTCCACATCACCTCGACAAATCTCCGATGGATTTATGTGTCTTACTGGCCTCGCAACAAGACATCAATTGGGAAGAGATCACTCCAACTGTTCCACGTTATGGTTATTGAGAATGTGCCTTTCCTTGAGAGATTGCTTGTATCTGATCTAGAAGGTCCAACAAAAATCAGGGTCATTAACGCGCCGAAATTGACAGCGTTGGTGTACTCCTCTGCCAAATTCTCCGAACTCTTTATTGGATCCGTAATCGTTTAGGTACAACACTCATCTTCTTCTCCGCCTTCTTGAAATTCACATTTTTAAATTTCTTCTTGATGTATTTACGACCGTCTTCCAGAAAATGATTTCCACAAGCTTGACCCAGTCTATGCGCACAGTGAAGATCTTGGCAATAAAATCTATTGGCCCCAATCTGGATCAAGTTGTTGGATTCCTTACATGCTTTCCGTGCACGGAGAAGCTACTCATCGAGGTGAAACTTCTTTCCTATTAGTAAACGGTAATCACAACGTAGCTCAATTTTTTTCATAATTTTCCCAAATTATGATGACAAGTGTAGTGTTCAAAACTGCATCTACGCAGTGCACCGAAAGAAATGTTTTTAGTATTTTTTCTCACGTGATCACCTGCATCGTTTTTTGTTGTTGTACTAATATAGTAGCCTAGGCTAGTCATAGTGGAAAGTAACTTAGACTAGTAACTCTATGGTTACCCTAAGAGCAAGTACTACCTCCGTCCTGGTTTACTCTTCCTATTTTGTAGTATCAAAATTAGACCATAGATTTAACTGACAAAATGTTAATGCATGTCACTAAAAATTATATCGTTGGATTCGTATTTGAACAAAAGTTCAAATGGTATAATTTTTGGTGACATGCATCAGAATTTACTTAGGTAAATCTATGGTCAAAATTTTACACTAAATAT
Organism: Aegilops tauschii subsp. strangulata; assembly: GCF_002575655.3. Lineage (NCBI taxonomy): Eukaryota > Viridiplantae > Streptophyta > Magnoliopsida > Poales > Poaceae > Aegilops > Aegilops tauschii. The sequence continues at coordinate 58,172,969 of NC_053035.3, read as the reverse complement.
GAGGTAGTGCAAAAGTGGGCTATAACGGCCCTCCACTATGTAGGCCAAAACACGTGCCAAATTCACTAGTGATGCATTTGGCATCGATGCCCCTCCATTGCTCAACTAGTGCCCCAATCTGGATCACCTACTTTGCTCCGGTGCCAAATTAACTCACGCAATGAAAAAACACTTGCGTGGGAGAGAGAGAGAGAGAGGACTGAGGCAATAAAAAAACACTTGTTTGGGAGAGTGAGAGGCTGGTGTAGTTGGTTTGATTGATTTGTTTGTACATGTGGGTCTGTGTGCACAGCGGTGCCAACTCTCTCACATCATGAGAGCGGTGGCAAAATCTTTTGATTTGACATTGATGCGTATTATGTGGCATACTTTTGAGAAATTTGGCATCGGCCACATAGTGGAAGGAAACAAATGCCCAAGCTCTTCACGTGCTCCTAGGTCCATGAGAGGAAAGAGAAAGAGAGAGAGAGAGAGAGAGAGAGAGAGAGTGAAAAAATATCACTAGCCAGCCAACCCTATCGTATGAGCGAATGATATTGGTACCTCTTGATGACACACGGCAATCTTATACAGCCAACTGCTCTAACATGTTCTCTTCTTTTGCAGATAAAAAAAGACCTGGAAGTGAGAAATGTGCTGCACTATAACAATCTCATCGAATGCCTTGATCTCCATCTTACAGAAATTGATTTGATCGACTACCGAGGCAGCACATCTGAGATTAAATTGGCTAGGTTCTTTGTTCTGGAGGCAAATGTGCTCAAGGTGACGAGGTTTGGCATTCTCTGGCGCAACAATGAATGGCGTGCTGATCCCCGCAAGCGTCAAAGCCTAAATGACAACGTCTCCGCAGAAGCTGAATTTGTTTTTGAAACATCTAGTGGCCAGAGACTCGAAAATTTATTTGCCCATTAGTGACTTGTCAGGGCGGTGGATTTTAGTTTGTAGGATAATGCTGCATCCACCTAAAGTAACAAAAGTTCATACGTCCTAGTAATTCCCTCTTCGTAGGTGCAGAGTTACTCCTAACATTTGTAATATCAGTTTGAAACTTGTAATATTCCCGTGTCCTATTCCCGCGTTTTCAAAATCCTGCGAATCAAAGAGGTCCTGAGTTGGTGATGATGTTGTGCCTGCCATCTTTCACCAATAGCCGTCGGATCTAGATCTGACGCATACAAACCAAACTTCTCCAGTTTTGCAAAAAGATGCCCGCACTTGTTCCATATTTACAAACAACTCCTTGTCTCTCACAATCAGCCTTATCTCCTCCCCACCACATCTAGAAGGCCATGGGAAAATCTGGCGCGATGGCCGCTTCCGGCGCCGTCCACCCACAATCTTGGTGTTCCGTGCAATGCACGGGCATCTACGCACGGGAAATTATGTCGAACACGGCTAGTTGTAAGCAGACTAGCTCTACAGCCATGATGATAGTGGCTGCAGACAGTGAGGCTGACTATTCTATGCCGAACACGGCGCCTATACTCAGGTGTCATCTCCGGTGCAGGGTCTTGTCACTTCACTTTGAGGAGCAGCACGTAATAATTTGACCAACGGGTAGTACAGTACTACTACATTGGTAGTACTACTACTAGTACTAGCACCACCGTCTGGATTAGTAGTACTACCACGTCCATCTGGATTTAGTATTTGACTAGAAATATCTAGTAATGCATGTCAAAAAAATGTACTACTCCCTCTGTAAATAAATACATGGTGTATTATTTTATTCCTTCCGGTAGATGGCTCAAATATGAAGTCTCATCAATCAGACTACTATTGTACTCACCGAGCGCTCAGCTTTGTAAGCTACCAACAAAAAATTGCAATCAAAGACTACTATTGTACTCCCTCCGAACTGGTCCATTAGTCATCTTACGAAAACCAAATAGTAATCCCAAAACTTTTAGGCGCGGTGCATTAACTACCCACCTCGTTCCCTGTTTTTTGCCACGAAAAAAGAAATCACCCAATGCGAGACGTGGGGTGCGTATGTATCCAATGACTTGAGACTACTCCCTCCATCTAGGTGTATAATTCATCTTAGAGCAAGTGAAAAAGAGGAGTGGGCTCTCAAGCAAGAGCCTAGCTATATGCGGATTCCTAGGCCGATATACAATAAATATGAAGAAAGAGAGAGAGAAGATGAGAAAAAGTAGTACTCTTATAGCCAGCCTTGTAGCTAACCTTATTGTATGAGTGGCTACAAGTGATGGCCCTACAGTATATGTCATGGCAACATCATACACTCCCTCCGTCTAGGTGTGTAAGTCACCTTACGAAAACAAAATAATCCCAAAACACTTAGGCACGGTACATTCACTCCCTTGTCGTTTCTTGTTTCGTGACACATCAACCAATAAGAGATGTGGGCCGTGCATGCTTTAAATTACTTGAGACTACCAAACATGACATGTAGTGGTTAGTTCATTGCATGCAATGCTATTAATTATCAAAACCATTAAGTTCTCTCCTTTTTCCCTCCGCCTGGGTCGCCGTGCACAACCGAAGATGACTTATACACCTAGACGGAGGGAGTAGTCAGCAGCTGGCTATACTATTAACCATGCTCTTAGGTTGTGCACCGTGACCAAGACGAAGGGGAAAGCGAGAGAAATTCATATCTTTTTGCTAATTAATAGGATTACATGCAATCAACTAACCACTGCATGTCATGTTTGGTAGTCTCAAGTCATTGAAAGCATGCACAGCCCACATCTCTCATTGGTTGATATGTCACGAAATAAGAAACGAGGAGGGAGTTAATGTACTGTACCAACATTTTTGGTTACATGCATTAACATTTTATTAGTTAAATCAAATGTCAAAACTTGGCGCAAAATGCAAAGGGGACCAATAAACTAGTAAACATCAAAGTTCTCTCGTTTGGCCCCAACTAGAGGTCCGGTGAGATGACTATACTGCACCAACACGAAGGGGGACACAACTTCATTGACTTACTGCACCTGCATTTGGGTGAATGACACGTGGGCCTAACAGGTGGCTGTCCCACCTGTCATACAGCCAAAGGCGGGTGTAGTAGAGGGCCAAGGAGTAGATGGCCAACACACACGTGAATGCAATGCAATCTGCACTTCTCATATAAAGGCTCCCCAGCGTCCCTGCCAGTCCAATCTACGAAATCCTACGCACCTACGCACCCTAACCAAGGGCAAGAGTGATCACTCTAATCGCAAGATCAGTTGACTAGAAGCTAGACCCATGGAGGCGATGAGCACGATCATCAGCCGGCTGTGCCAGATGGTCCACGACGCCGGCCTGCGGCCCGGCACCGAGGAACGTCTCCAGGTCGTGCTTGAGGCCGCCAGGGTGAGAGGCCGCTTGGAAGACAGCTTCGTCTCCTTGTTCGACAAGGTCCTCGTCGGCTTCCTTGGCAAGTTCACCATCGTCAAGAAGCTCGCAGACAACATTGACGTACACCTCCAGCCAACACGCCCAGGCTCTGCGATGCCCGCCACCCTCAATGGCCTCTATGGTGACAACCTGTTCGACGCACTGGTGGCCCTGCGACTACCCGTCGTCCCGCCGGAGAATGTCCACCTCCAGGTCGTGCTCGCCGCGCAGCGGCTGGCGCAGCAAGATACCGTCGACATAATCACCCACGTCTACGCTCAAATCGTCCACAAGGACTACTACGTGCCAGAGGAGGACGATAGGTCGCTGGCCTTCTTGACCCGCAGGGCAACCTTGGACGGCATTGTTTAGAAGCACGTTGAGCTCGCCGCCAACGCCGCTGCTCCAACACGTCGGTTGGTGACCCGACGCACTAGGGCGTGAGGATGTCGTTGATGGATCCGTATGTATCTTTATCTTTCCGTAAAATCCTTGTAGTAGTATGTGGTACTACTAGTAATTATCTTACCTTTCGCATCAACTTCATAATTTTTGTACGTACTCCATGCATGAACTGCACCAGAACCAAACTTCTCATTAGTCTAGGGAAAATCGTTATTTCTATCTATCGGACGCGCCATGGAGCAGAACCAAATATTACAAGTTACAAGTTCAAAAGGAAAAGCCTACCGTGTTCGCGTCGCACCCCCACACGGTTGGTCCGGCACGCCGCTCAAGGGGGAATGCGTGCTGTGTTGCATTTTCACTTACAAGTGGGACCGTAGTTGAGCAAAACCGACTATCGGCAAACCCCCACCCCGCCGAGCGCGCGATGGCTGAGAAAATAGGAGGGAGAAGAGATGGATGTAGTACGGACTCCAAGAAAATTGGTGTCGGATGGGACTCGTGTGGGTGCCATGTGCCGTACTGCTAGACGTGAATGCTAGTTATTGCCCATGCCACCCCACTATATGAAGCCTATATCGAGGTGCTGGTTATGTAGAACAAATTTCTTGGAGTCCGTGCTCAGCCCTCCTCTATCTCTCTTCTCAGCCAGCCAGCAGACGCACGGAGCCCATCATCTGTTTGCTCACATGCGGTCCCACATGTCAGTGAAAACGCAAGAGGACCCACTGAACCTGCACATCTTTCACCTCAACGTGCTGGTGATGAAAAACAAATCCAACAAAGATCTTCGGTGGCCGCTTTTGGAGTTACTAAAGAGTAGTAGATTCTATTTACAGTTTAACCCAAGATGCACATCACGTGGCTTCAACTAGCACTCCATTTTCTTGCATGACGTGACCTGGATGCTGGATGTCCCACGTGTCGGCAAAAGGAGGCAGACCGGAGGAGTAGGAAACATGGCAAGCCCTGTGCCTACATCATACTATGTACAAGCCCACCTTACGCAGTCATGCTATCACCATATTTCTCGGCCTCCGTGCGACACCTAACTATTGGTTGGCTCTATGTGATGTGGCAACTTCATACTACTACGGATGCTGGCTATACTACTACGGCACTAACACTCCAAGAAGTGAGTCAAGAACCATTTATAAATTAAGTTTATGACATGCATATGCAAATGTACCATTCATTACATACAAAAAGTCATCAACACACAACGACAATGAGGATACATGTTGGATTATAGATTAGTTCCAACAAAACATTCTAGTAAATACTAAATTTTTCATCACACAACAAATAACAAGCAATGAAATGAACTTCAGCTCAACCACTCCTCGGCGTTGGAAACGCTTGCTTTGAACCAGAAGTGTTTGTCTCGGAAGGGCAGCTACTGTCAATCTCGAGACCAACGCAGGACTGATCATCCAGGCTGAAGCGGCCTATTTCATGACCCATATTGTGATAGCCACGGTAGGGAAGCAAAGCAATGTCCGAGGTATAGATACAATTGCTTTTCATAAATGGTAGTAATGTTGTGTCAACAGCAGCTGGATCGCCTTTCACCATGATCGGATAGTTTTGTCCAAGGAAGAGTGAGTTTCCTCCAAGAGTATCAATACTAAACCAGGGAGAAGGTGTTGGCGCTAGCACAGTAGTATCCATCCCGAATACCCTGCAATGGATGTTGGAATAGGTCCGAAGATTGCGACCATGGGAGACAACACCTGCTTCCTTAGTCACATCAGCGGTGCCCTGTATACAGACAAGAAGAGGTGATCCATCGGAATAAGTTGCCAGGCGCCACTAAGTATATGTGTCCTCATGCTCGTGATCATCATCATCGTCATCTCCCCCTTGGTTATAAAAAATTTCAAGTATAGGTGGTGCAACGTTCACAGGACCTTGGAAACACAAGAAGGTTAATTAGTAAAGGGAAACTATCTAACCCGCATGCATGTGGATGAAATAATTATAATTACGGTGGAAGACAAACATACCGAAACAATAAGGATTCCATGCATAAACAGTGCCACGAGTGGTGGCAGCAAACACAAGACCCTTGATAACCCACAAGTATAGGGGATCAATTGTAGCCTCTTTCGATAAGTAAGAGTGTCAAGGAGCTAAAGGTAGAACAAATATTCCCTCAAGTTCTATCGACCATCGATACAACTCTACGCACGCTTAACGTTCGCTTTACCTAGAACAAGTATGAAACTAGAAGTACTTTGTAGAATATCAGTAATGAGAAATGGTTTGTACATTTTTAAAACACATCAAACCGGCAATTAGTTTTAATTTTTTTTCATTTTTCATTTTAAATTGCATTGATTTTTATGCGTGGACAAATTTTTGGATTTTCTATTGATGTACATTTATTTTTTAAATCAGTTTGAATGTGACTCGAAATTTCGGGATTAAAAATAGTTCGGACCGCACCAAAATATGAAAATTTCCGTATAATTTTTTAACCATGGCCACAATATGGGTTGTAATGCTAACAAAAAGACTATGGGCTCCAAAAAAACCTTAAGAATTAGCAAATGGGCTGTAAATTATTAGAAATAATGACAGATGGGATGTATGCTGTTTTCCACAGATTTGAGGCTTTCCTAAAAAATGGTTGAAGCACAAGCAGTGACTGTTGGATGTCCATGCAACGGACGTCGTGCTTCTTCAATCTCTGCTCCTCTTGCTCCAGCCGATCAAACAAGCGCCGACGGGACTGCCTTCTTCCTCCTCCCGTGGCCGGATGTGCTGCGGCGCAGGCCTCACCGCCCCATCGTACTCCCATCGCTGGCCTAGCCATCCTCTACTCACCCACACCTGTTGTTATTCTCCGGTGACGGTAGATGAACCAGTAAACCCTCGTACTCCCCTCCGCGTGGGAAACAACTTCCGAGTCTTCCCTGGCTCCGTGTCGTTCCCTTCCTAGGCCTCACCGTCGTCAACCGCCCAAGTGGTCTCGGCGCGGCGTGGTCAACGAATGACATGCATCGGAAGTGGACTGTACGTGGAGAGGCAGACAGCTGGGTCCACGGCCGCACACAAGGAAATTCCTCCTTATTACGTGCAAAATAATGATTCCTGCACCTGATAGCTGGACCCATCGGAAGGGCCTCTGTATTTTGCAAAAAAAAACGTTACCCCGCTGACAGGTCAGACCCACCAGCTATATCTTCGCACGCAAGGAAGTGCCTCCTTATTATGCACAAAAAAATGAATACTCCCCCTGCTAGCTGGGACCCACCATAGTAGCAGGCTGACTTGTGGGCCTACTAAGATGACGGGGATGGAGGGCTTTGTCAACTTAGTCAATATGAACGATTCTAGCTCCAGTGACCGTACGATGTCCATCCAACGGCCGTAGTGCTTCTTCAACCTCTGGTCTTCTTGCTCCAGCCGCCCAAACAAGTGTCGGCCGTCCCGCCGGCTCCTGCCTCCCGTGTCCGGCTGTGCTGCCACCGCTGGCCATGCGATCCCTCTATACTCACCCACACCTCCTGTTATTCTCCGGCGACGACAGCCTCACACCGCAGCCGAAGCAGTCAACCCACGTACTCCCCTCCGCGTGGGCATCCACTGGTGCGTCTTCCCCGGCTCCGGGTCGTCCCCTCCATAGGCCTCGCCGTCGTCCACCGCCCTGGTGCTCTCGGCGCAGTGTGGTCAACGTGGTCAAGGAACGACTTCCATCGGAAGAGTAATGTACGCGGAGAGGCTGATAGCTGGGTCCATGGCCGCATCAAGGAGTTCCTCCTTATTACGCGAAAAATAATGATTTCACAAAAAAACGTTTCCCCCCTGACTGCTGGGACCCACCAGCTACATCTTCACATGCAAGGAAGTGCGTCCATATTACGGGCAAAAAAATGATTCGCCCCCTGACTCCTGGGACCCACTAGCTAAATCTTTGCACGCAAGGAAGTGCCTGACAGTCGGGACCCACCCAGTCGAAGTGTACGTAGCGTTGACATTCTGGTCGCGAACATGTACGTACATACTGGTCGATCGGTCTGTCTACAGGCTGCAGCGATGAGCACTGGCCGTGTAGGGAAGGGCACGTGTGGTAGTAGAGGCGCGCACGTGTGGTAGTAGAGGCGCGTACGTACATCGGCAAGGGTGCAAGAAAGTAATATGGCCACGTATGTACATACGGGCGGGGTCTCGAACGCCTACTCGCGCATGCGTACGGCCAGGGCTTGTGTACATGGTTGTGGCTGGGTCGGAACAGAGAAACTGCGTCGTCGTCGTGTTCATGGGGAGGCAACGGAATGCGTCATGTTCATCGGGAGGCAACGGAATGCGTGCTGTTCATCGGGAGCCAACCGGCTTGGACGGAACAACCGATGGAAACGAGGCCTGGCGTACCACAAAACGGAGAAAACGGTCTTGTGTTCGACCGGCCACGGTGGAAACGTGATCCTGTTCATCGGGAGGGGTCTAGCGTACCAAAAAACAAAGGAAACGGACCTCCTACAGTCGAAACGGGGTCCTATTGATCAGGAGGGGTGTGGCGTACCGCAAAACGGAGGAAACGGACTTGTGTTGGAGCACTACGGTCAAAACGGGGGTCATGTTCATCGGGAGGGGTGTGGCGTACCACAAAATGGGACTCCAAGCGATAATTTTCATCTACACCGTCGACCTCCTCCAGCCTCCACGGGCTATTGTTCACCCACCGTCGACCTCCTCCAGCCTCCACCTGCGACTGTTCATCCACGGGCTCCTGTTCATCCAGCCTCCACCGCGCGCTCCTCCACCGGCTACTGTTCAACCAGCCCTCTTCACGGGACCCTGTTCAACCACCCCTCCACGGGATACTGTTTATCCAGCCCTCCACTGGCTACTGTTCAACCAGCCCTCCACCGGCTACTATTCAACCTGCCCTCCACGGGGTCCTGTTCATCCAGCCCTCCATGGGGTCTTGTTCATCCACCGGTTTGATCGATCGGGGTCCTGTTCATCTAGCGGCAACGGCCTCTACTACCACGGGGTCCTGTTCATCCAACCCCCACCGGGAACTGTTCATCCAAACCCCCAACAACGCTCACTGTTCATCAAGAGGCAGCATCGATCGGCTTCAGTTAGCAGCAGTAGCGAAGGAATCACTCGGGTTCAGTTAACAGCAAGGGATCGATCGATCGCTCGGGTTCAGTAACGCTTAGCGTGCAGTGCAATCGCTCGGGTTAAGTTAGAGCGCAACGCCACTAACACACACGTGTGTACGTATGAGAGAAACGCGCATTGCTCGGCCCCCGACCACTCACCGTAACCGGGAACTCCCTCGATATTTTCCTCGCCCTCGCTTCTACCATGGTTTTCTCTATCATGGACGGCCTAAAGAATGTCATGCAGCTGCGTCTCTGGCCCGCCCAGGACGAAAAGCACATTTTCTGTCATGATTTTTTGTCATAGAAGTAGGAGCCCACCACATCTATGATGATACCGGGTTTTGTCACAATTATCGTCATAGAAGTGTCATAAGCATGACAAAAAAAATTCGTTTGGCCCAAAATGTCACAGATGTGTCTTTTTTTGTAGTGAGACTTAAGAAAGAAAATTTTGGTAGAAGCACACAAGTCCTCATATTCGATACACCCCGGAGGCACTAAAATGTACGAAGACCTTCGACAGATATTCTGGTGGGATGGCATGAAAAGGGACATTGCATATTTTGTCGCTTGTTGTGACATCTGCAACAAAGTAAAGGCGGAACACCAGAAACCTGCCGGACTTCTCGAACCTCTACCTGTCTCGCAATGGAAATGGAATGATGTCTGCATGGACTTTATCACCGGTCTGCCCAGGAATCACCGAGGCAATGATGCTGTATGGGTCATAGTGGACACGCTGACTAAAGTGGCTCACTTTATTCCCATCCGCACCACATTTCGTGCTGATATACTTGCACAATTATATGTATCCCGGATTGTCAGTTTGCATGGAGTGCCAAAAACAATCACTTCGGACCGAGGTTCACTGTTTACCTCCGCCTTCTAGTCCCGACTCCATCAAGCTTTGGGGACCGCCCTCAAATACAGCACCGCCTATCACCCCCAGACAGACGATCAGACTGAGCGGGTAAATCAAATCCTTGAAGACATGCTTCGAGCATGTTCCTTAGCCCATGGGTCCAAATGGGAAGATTGTCTTCCCTATGCAGAATTCTCATACAACAACAGTTTCCAAACCAGTCTGAAGATGTCACCATTTGAAGCTTTGTGCGGCCGTAAGTGTCGCACTCCCTTAAATTGATCCCAAACCGGAGACAGCCGTATCTTCGGTACTGATTTGATATTGGAGGTAGAGAAACAAGTCAAGGAAATTCAAGATAGACTACAACTGGCTAAGTCACGACAGAAGAGTTATTATGATGCCAAACATCGGCAAGTTAGTTTTGAGCCTGGTGAACACGTGTATCTCTTAGTCACACCCATGAAGGGAATCAAGAGACTTCAGAACCGAGCAAATTGTCACCGAGATATATTGGTCTGTTCCCAGTCATGACCCAAGTTGGCATAGTCGCTTATCAGTTGGAATTGCCAACAGAATTGTCGGAAGTACACAACGTGTTCCACGTATCACAGCTGAGAAGGTGTATTTCACCACCCGAGAAGAGGACTGATATGTCAGAGATTGAGCTTGCCAAGGATTTAACTTATGAGGAGAGACCGTTCAGAATCTTGGATGAGGCAGAAAGGGTCACACACAGCAAAACAATCAAGTTTTACAAGGTCCAGCGGGAGCATCAGACCGAAGAAGAAGCAACCTGGGAAAGAGAGGAATTTTTAAGGACAGCCTACCCAGAATTGTTTTCCCAAGCAAACGAATCTCGAGGATAAGATTCATCTTAAGTGGGGTAGGTTTGTGACAGCCTGGATTTGCCTTCTCTCTTTTTCCGGACTTTCTTTTGCATTTGCTTTGGATTTGGAGTTTTGAATCAATTCAAATGGGCTTGATCACTTGGGCCTACCCTTGATTTTCACCCAAGTGACCCATCCACCCCTAGCTCATCTTTCCTTCTCTGAAAAACTCCAACAAAAGCCCAAGGAATATTTTCATAAAAGAAAAATATTCATTTTCTTCCCTGAAAATCACTCCAGAGAAGTATGCTCCAAAGCAACCCCTAGTTTTCTTGCTCCTAAAATCCTGAATAAATTCACAAATATTCTTTGAACCCTGGGGCACCTCCCTGAGCAAAAATACTGCATAACTTTTTGAAATATTTTTGCTACAGAAAATCATTTCTGTTCTGGACAGAATGGCCACATTGCACAGCAAGTATATTTTTCCATGATCATTTGGGGATGATCTTTTCTGAGCTTCATTACCCTCCTAAGATATTTCTAAAACCCAAAGCACGGCCTTTTGCTCTCACTAGATTTTTCTCAGTGAAGCTCACAAGTTTCTTCCCAGAAACTTGCCAGGAAGAAACCCACTCACACAGTTCACCTGTGACCCAACCAACCATGCAAAACAAGCAAAACCACTAAGGACTACATGCCAGACATGGTGTTTGCGCTTAGCTCAGCCTGATGCCAAAGTTCACGCGGTGACCACATTCATCCAAGGGGGTTGGCATGCGGCCGACGCGCTCTGCGGTGCGCCAGCGTCTCTGTTACGCGCCTGCTCACTGCCCCGACCGCCGCACCTTGCCAAACCGCGCCCCCATCCTCGTCTGCACCTGCTTAACTCCGCCCTGGCACTTGCCGACGTCGGAGCTCGTGGCAGCGAGCACGGGCACGACGCGACCAAGCGAACAGTGCGCCCGTGCCCCTGTGCTCGTCGCGTACCGCGCTTGTGTGCTCGTTGCTGCCCGCCTACAGTCCCCGCGTGATCCCCGGCGCCTTCTCCCCCTCTCACTGACGCCATTTGTCGTCGGGCACCACTCCAGAGAGCTCCGGCGAGCTCTCGATCCCCGCCTTTGGCCTCGCCTATAAATAGAGCCCCCCCGAGCTCGTTTCTCTCCACACACGCTCTCAACACACCTCCACAACGCCGTAGGAAGCCGCAGCCCGGCTGGGCAGGCCTCTGGCCTCCGTCCCCAAGCTCGCCGGCGATCCCCGTCCACTGCCCCCTCCCACTCCAGAGCTGCTCGAGCTCTACTGACTTCTCCGGCATGTCCATGGTGGTCCACTGGTGTGTGCTGGTGCCGTTGGAGCTGCTGGACTGGCCCTGCCTTGCCGGAATCATCATCTCCGACGAGCTCCGCCCGCTGCCGCCGCTGGAGAGCTTCTTTCCGTCCCCGTCCGGCCACCCCCAGCCATGCTACGGGTACGGGCAGGTGCGCCTCGATCTCCTCTCCATTCATATCATCTCAGATCTCGTCGCCGGGCACTCCTCACCGGAGAAAGCGCCGTTGTCGCGACGCCCGACTTTGCTTCTCTCCCCCTCCCCCTCCGACCTGACTATTGGGGCCTACTGTTAGCCACTCAGGCCACGCCTGAAGCGGTATGAATGGTGGCGCCCTGCTGGTTTACGCCTTCGACGTCACCCCCTCTGGTTTTTCTTTTATTCAAATGTAATTCAAATTTGACCAGAACTTTGACTAGCTGTAACTCTTATTCTACAAGTCCAAATGAGTTGATTATTTTTGCATTGTGTTCTTACTGGAAAATCCTAGCAGCACACCCAAGATGAGATTTTTCTCTGCTGTCTAGAATTTCTGGTAATTTTTAGAAGTGTTCTTGATATTTTCTTTTTGCCATTTGATTTATTTTCAGAAAGTGAAGCTTGTCTTGAAGGCATCCAGGAGGAGTTTGAAGCTCCTCTGCACTAAGGCAAGCCACAACAACATTTTCATGGTGTCTTTGCAATATCCATGATTTTCCACTTGAATATATATGATATTCATTGCATATAGTATTAAATAAATAATACTTGTGTTATTTAGTTTGTCATGATCAAGATGCTTAGTTAACAGAAATGAATGCTTGAACTAGTGAGATATAGCTTGAGTAGTTGAACTAAGTGAGTTTGTCATGACTATGGTAATATGAGGATCAGTATTATTTTCCGTATATGCATGATGAGTTTCGTAGGATAAATGCCAACTAAAAAGTGATGAATCTAGATGACCAGTAAGTAAGGACCAGAAATGTTGAAAGATGAGTTTGTGCAAGTAGAACTTTGAATGAGGTTGATCTGTTGTTTCTAAGTTATATGTGATGCATTATATATGGTTGCATAAGCATGGCATATAGTGACTCGAGCATTTTATTTCAAGTTAAACCTGATGATAATTGAACTTGAACATAAAGTTGGTCGGGTAATGGTGCCCCTGAATCGGGCTGACAAGTGCAACCACATTTGCCTTAGTATGGGGAGGCCATTAGTCGTCATGTTGTCATGCCTTTTGTCGGTGCCTCCAACGAGGGAAGGTTATGGGCGTGCGTTACCCTGGCCCGGTAAGCAGACATAACTTTGTGAGTCTGTTGTTGTTATGGTACCTTGTCCCCATTTGGGACCATTTATTTGCCACGACGGTGGCCATTTTGCCTTTGGTAGGCTGGGGCCACCCAGGACTAAGCCTAGTGGGGAGTTGGTCAGAGTGGCCGAAAGTGTGTCATGACAATGGGAGAGTTCTGTCGGCATGCCATAGGTCCACCCGAATGGGAGTGCGAGGCCATGGGTTCTATGGCGTGGGTAAAGTGTGCTACCTCTGCAGAGTGTATTAATCTATCGATAGCCGCGCCCACGAATAAGGGCCCAATTCATAAGTAAGTCACACCATGGATCAACTTTTATAAAGAAATCTTGCACACTAAGTTATTTGCATTGCACTGGTTAAATCATGATGATGTCAGTGAGGCTGACTGATGTGGTATCATTTGTGATCCATGAGTGATCACTGTTTGGTTACAAGGTAACCCGTTGAACCGAGTATGGTTTCGTTTGTGATTCTTCATGATCACCGTTCGGTTGCGAGGCAACCTGTGTTGGGGAACGCAGTAATTTCAAAAAATTCCTACGCACACGCAAGATCATGGTGATGCATAGCAACGAGAGGGGAGATTGTAGTCCACGTACCCTCGTAGACCGTAAGCGGAAGCGTTATGACAACGCGGTTGATGTAGTCGTACGTCTTCACAGTCTGACCGATCCTAGTACCGAAAGTACGGCACCTCTGCAATCTGCACACGTTCGGCTCGGTGACGTCCCACGAACTCTCGATCCAGTTGAGTGTAGAGGGAGACCTTCGTCAGCATGACGGCGTGATGATGGTGATGATGAAGCTACCGGCACAGGGCTTCTCCTAAGCACTGCAACGATATGATCGAGGTGGGTTATGGTGGATGGGGGCACCACACACAGCTAAGAGATCAATGATCAACTTGTGTGTCTATGGGGTGCCCCCTCCCCCGTATATAAAGGAGTGGAGGAGGGGGAGATGGCCGGCTTACTAGGCGCGCCCAAGGGGGGAGTCCTACTCCCGATGGGAGTAGGATTCCCCCTTCCCTAGTTGGAGTAGGAGAGGGAAGGAAGGGGGAGAAGGATAGAAGGAAAGGGGGGCCGGCTCCCTTCCCAATTCGGATTGGGCTTGGGGGGGCGCCCCCAGTTTGCCCGCTTCCTCCTCCTTTCCACTATGGCCCATTAAGACCCATTGAGTCCCCGGGGGTTCCGGTAACCCCCCGGTACTCCGGTAAATGCCCTAACTCTCTCGAAACCTTTCTGATGTCCAAACATAGTCATCCAATATATCGATATTTATGTCTCGACGATTTCGAGACTCCTCGTCATGTCCGTGATCACATCCGGGACTCCGAACAACCTTCGGTACATCAAAACACATAAACTCATAATACCGATCGTCACAGAACGTTAAGCGTGCGGACCCTACGGGTTCGAGACCTATGTAGACATGACCGAGACTCATCTCCGGTCAATAACCAATAGCGGAACCTGGATGCTCATATTGGTTCCTACATATTCTACGAAGATCTTTATCGGTCAAACCGCACAACAACATACGTTGTTCCATTTGTCATCGGTATGTTACTTGCCCGAGATTCGATCGTCGGTATCACTATACCTAGTTCAATCTCGTTACCGCCAAGTCTCTTTACTCGGTCTGTAATGCATCTTCCCGCAACTAACTCAATAGTCACATTGCTTGCAAGGCTTATAGTGATGTGCATTAACAAGAGGGCCCAGAGATACCTCTCTGACAATCGGAGTGACAAATCCTAATATCGATCTATGCCAACTCAACATACACCATTGGAGACACCTGTAGAGCTCCTTTATAATCACCCAGTTACGTTGTGACGTTTGGTAGCACACAAAGTGTTCCTCCGGTATTCGGGAGTTGCATAATCTCATAGTCATAGGAACATGTATAAGTCATGAAAAAAGCAATAGCAATATACTAAACGATAAAGTGCTAAGCTAACGGAATGGGTCAAGTCAATCACATCATTCTCTAATGATGTGATCCCGTTCATCAAATGACAACTCATGTCTATGGCTAGGAAACTTAACCATCTTTGATTAACAAGCTAGTCAAGTAGGGGCATAATAGTGACACTCTGTTTGTCTATGTATCACATGTACTAAGTTTCCGGTTAATACAATTATAGCATGAATAATAAACATTTATCATGATATAAGGAAATATATATAACAACTTTATTATTGCCTCTAGGGCATATTTCCTTCAGTCTCCCACTTGCACTAGAGTCAATAATCTATATTACACAATAATGATTCTAACACCCATGGAGTTTTGGTGGTGATCACGTTTTGCTCGTGAGAGAGGCTTAGTCAACGGGTCTGCAACATTTAGATCCGTATGTATCTTGCAAATCTCTATGTCTCCCTCCTTGACTTGATCACGGATGGAATTGAAGCGTCTCTTGATGTGCTTGGTTCTCTTGTGAAATCTGGATTCCTTTGCCAAGGCAATTGCACCAGTATTGTCACAAAAGATTTTCATTGGACCCGATGCACTAGGTACGACACCTAGATCGGATATGAAGTCCTTCATCTAGACTCCTTCATTTGCCGCTTCCGAAGCAGCTATGTACACCGCTTCACACATAGATCCCGCCACGACGCTTTGCTTAGAACTGCACTGACTGACAGCTCCACCGTTTAATATAAACACATATCCGGTTTGTGACTTTGAGTCATCTGGATCAGTGTCAAAGCTTGCATCGACATAACCATTTACGATGAGCTCTTTGTCACCTCCATAAACGAGAAACATATCCTTAGTCCTTTTCAGGTATTTCAGGATGTTCTTGACCGCTGTCCAGTGATCCACTCATGGATTACTTTGGTACCTCTCTGCTAAACTAATAGCAAGGCACACATCAGGTCTGGTACACAGCATTGCATACATGATAGAACCTATGGCTGAAGCATAGGGAATGACTTTCATTTTCTCTCTATCTTCTGCAGTAGTCGAGCATTGAGTCTGACTCAACATCACACCTTGTAACACAGGTAAGAACTGTTTCTTTGCTTGATCCATTTTGAACTATTTCAAAAGTTTATCAAGGTATATGCTTTGTGAAAGTCCAATTAAGCGTCTTGATCTATCTCTATAGATCTTGATGCCTAATATATAAGCAGCTTCACCGAGGTCTTTCATTGAAAAACACTTATTCAAGTATCCTTTTATGCTATCCAGAAATTCTATATCATTTCCAATCAACAATATGTCATCTACATATAATATTAGAAATGCTACATAACTCCCACTCACTTTCTTGTAAATACAGGCTTCTCCAAAAGTCTGTATAAAACCATATGCTTTGATCACACTATCAAAACGTTTATTCCAACTCCGAGATGCTTGCACCAGTCCATAAATGGATCGCCGGATCTTGCACACTTTGTTAGCACCCTTTGGATCGATAAAACCTTCAGGTTGCATCATATACAACTCTTCTTCCAGAAATCCATTCAGGAATGCAGTCTTTGCATCCATTTGCCAAATTTCATAATCATAAAATGCAGCAATTGCTAACATGATTCGGACGGACTTAAGCATCGCTACGGGTGAGAAGGTCTCATCATAGTCAACTCCTTGAACTTGTCGAAAACCTTTCGCACCAAGTCGAGCTTTGTAGATGGTAACATTACCATCAGCGTCAGTCTTCCTCTTGAAGATCCATTTATTTTCGATGGCTTGCCGATCAACGGGCAAGTCCACCAAAGTCCACACTTTGTTCTCATAAACGGATCCCATCGCAGATTTCATGGCCTCAAGCCATTTCACGGAATCTGGGGTCATCATCGCTTCCTCATAGTTCATAGGTTCGTCATGGTCAAGTAACATGACCTCCAGAACCAGATTACCGTACCACTCTGGTGCGGATCTTACTCTGGTTGACCTACGAGGTTCGGTAGTAACTTGATCTGAAGTTCCATGATCATCATCATTAGCTTCCTCACTAATTGGTGTAGGAATCACAGGAACTGATTTCTGTGATGAACTACTTTCCAATAAGGGAGCAGGTACAGTTTCCTCATAAAGTTCTACTTTCCTCCCACTCACTTCTTTCGAGAGAAACTCCTTTTCTAGGAAGGATCCATTCTTAGCAACAAATGTCTTGCCTTCGGATCTGTGATAGAAGGTGTACCCAAAAGTTTCCTTTGGGTATCCTATGAAGACACATTTCTCCGATTTGGGTTCGAGCTTATCAAGTTGAAGTTTTTGCACGTAAGCATCGCATCCCCGAACTTTAAGAAACGACAACTTTCGTTTCTTGCCAAACCATAGTTCATAAGGTGACGTCTCAATGGATTTAGATGGTGCCCTATTTAACGTGAATGCAGCCGTCTCTAAAGCATAACCCCAAAACGATAGCGGTAAATCAGTAAGAGACATCATAGATTGCACCATATCTAATAAAGTGCGATTACGACGTTCGAACACACCATTAGGCTGTGGTGTTCCGGGTGGCGTGAGTTGTGAAACTATTCCGCATTGTTTCAAATGAAGACCAAACTCATAACTCAAATATTCTCCTCCACGATCAGATCGTAGAAACTTTATTTTCTTGTTACGATGATTTTCCACTTCACTCTGAAATTCTTTGAACTTTTCAAATGTTTCAGACTTATCTTTTCATTAAGTAGATATATCCATATCTGCTCAAATCATCTGTGAAGGTGAGAAAATAACGATACCCGCCGCGAGCCTCAATATTCATCGGACCACATACATCAGTATGTATGATTTCCAACAAATCTGCTGCTCGCTACATTGTTCCGGAGAACGGAGTTTTTGTCATCTTGCCCATGAGGCATGGTTCGCAAGTACCAAGTGATTCCAAAAGTCCATCAGAATGGAGTTTCTTCATGTGCTTTACAGCAATATGACCCAAACGGCAGTGCCACAAATAAGTTGCACTATCATTATCAACTCTGCATCTTTTGGCTTCAATATTATGAATATGTGTGTCACTACTATCGAGATTCAGTAAAAACAGACCACTCTTCAAGGGTGCATGACCATAAAAGATATTACTCATATAAATAGAACAACCATTATTCTCTTATTTAGATGAATAACCATTTCGCATCAAACAAGATGCAGATATAATGTTCATGCTTAACGCTGGCACCAAATAACAATTATTCAGGTCTAAAACTAATCCCAAAGGTAGATGTAGAGGTAGCATGGCGACGGCGATCACATCGACTTTGGAACCATTTCCCACGCGCATCGTCACCTCGTCCTTAGCCAATCTTCGCTCAATACGTAGTCCCTGTTTCGAGATGCAAATATTAACAACAGAACTAGTATCAAATACCCAGGCACTACTGCAAGCATTTGTAAGGTACACATCAGTAACATGTATATCACATATACCTTTGTTCACTTTGCCATCCTTCTTATCCGCCAAATACTTGGGGCAGTTCCGCTTCTAGTGACCAATCCCTTTGCAGTAGAAGCACTCAGTCTCGGGCTTAGGTCCAGACTTGGGCTTCTTCACTTGAGCAACAACTTGCTTGCTGTTCTTCTTGAAGTTCCCCTTCTTCCCTTTACCCTTTTTCTTGAAACTGGTGGTCTTATTGACCATCAACACTTGATGCTCTTTCTTGATTTCTACCGTCGCAGCCTTTAGCATTGCGAAGAGCTCAGGAATTGTCTTATCCATCCCTTGCATGTTATAGTTCATCACGAAGCTCTTGTAGCTTGGTGGCAGTGATTGAAGAATTCTGTCAATGACACTATCATCAGGAAGATTAACTCCTAGTTGAATCAAGTGATTGTTATACCCAGAAATTTTGAGTATATGCTCACTGACAGAACTATTCTCCTCCATCTTGCAGCTGTAGAACTTATTGGAGACTTCATATCTCTCAATCCGGGCATTTGCTTGAAATATTAACTTCAACTCCTGGAATATCTCATATGCTCCATGGCATTCAAAACATTGTCGAAGTCCCGGCTCTAAGCCGTAAAGCATGGCACACTGAACTATCGAGTAGTCATCAGCTTTGCTCTGCCAGACGTTCATAACATCTAGTGTTGCTCGTGCAGCAGGTTTGGCACCGAGCGGTGCTTCCAGGACGTAATTCTTCTGTGCAGCAATGAGGATAATCCACAAGTTACGGACCCAGTCCGTGTAGTTGCTACCATCATCTTTCAACTTAGCTTTCTCTAGGAACGCATTAAAATTCAACGGAACAACAGCACGGGCCATCTATCTACAACAACATAGACATGCAAAATACTATCAGGTACTAAGTTCATGATAAATTAAAGTTCAATTAATAAAATTACTTAAGTACTCCCACTTAGATAGACATCCCTCTAATCATCTAAATGATCACGTGATCCAAAGAAACTAAACCATGTCCGATCATAACGTGAGATGGAGTAGTTTTCAATGATGAACATCACTATGTTGATCATATCTACTATATGATTCACGCTTGACCTTTCGGTCTCAGTGTTCCGAGGCCATATCTGCATATGCTAGGCTCGTCAAGTTTAACCCGAGTATTCTGCATGTGCAAAACTGGCTTGCACTCATTGTATGTGAACGTAGAGCTTATCACACCCGATCATCACGTGGTGTCTTGGCACAACGAACTTTCACAACGGTGCATACTCAGGGAGAACACTTGTACCTTGAAATTTAGTGAGAGATCATCTTATAATGCTACCATCAATCAAAGCAAAATAAGATGCATAAAGGATAAATATCCCATGCAATCAATATAAGTGATATGATATGGCCATCATCATCTTGTGCCTTTGATCTCCATCTCCAAAGCATCGTCATGATCACCATCGTCACCGGCTTGACACCTTGATCTCCATTGAAGCATCGTTGTCGTCTCGCCAACTATTGCTTCTACGACTATCGCTGCCTCTTAGTGATAAAATAAAGCAATTACATGGCAATTGCATTTCATACAATAAAGCGAGAACTATATGGCTCCTGTCAGTTCCCGATAACTCCGTTACAAAACATGATCATCTCATACAATAAAATTTAGCATCATGTCTTGACCATATCGCATCACAACATGCCTTGCAAAAACAAGTTAGACGTCCTCTACTTTGTTGTTGCAAGTTTTACGTGGCTGCTACGGGCTGAGCAAGAGCCGTTCTTACCTACGCATCAAAACCACAACGATTTTTCGTCAAGTATGTGCTTTTTTAACCTTCAACAAGGACCGGGCGTAGCCATATTCGATTCAACTAAAGTTGGAGAAACTGACACCCGCCAGCCACCTGTGTGCGAAGCACATCGGTAGAACCAGTCTCGCGTAAGCGTACGCGTAATGTCGGTCCGGGCCGCTTCATCCAACAATAGCGCCGAATCAAAGTATGACATGCTGGTAAGCAGTATGACTATTATCGCCCACAACTCACTTGTGTTCTACTCGTGCATATAACATCTACGCATAAGCCTGGCTCGGATGCCACTGTTGGGGAACGCAGTAATTTCTAAAATTTCCTACGCACATGCAAGATCATGGTGATGCATAGCAACGAGAGGGGAGAGTGTAGTCCACGTACCCTCGTAGACCGTAAGCGGAAGCGTTACGACAACGCGGTTGATGTAGCCGTACGTCTTCATGATCCGACCGATCCTAGTACCGAAAGTACGACACCTCCGTAATCTGCACACGTTTGGCTCGGTGACGTCCCACGAACTCTCGTTCCAGCTGAGTGTCGAGGGAGAGCTTCGTCAGCACGACGGTGTGGTGATGGTGATGATGAAGCTACCAGCATAGGGCTTCGCCTAAGCACTACAACGATATGATCGAGGTAGATTATGGTGGAGGGGGCACCGCACACGGCTAAGAGATCAATGGTCAACTTGTGTGTCTATGGGGTGCCCCCCTCCCCCGTATATAAAGGAGTGGAGGAGGGGAAGAGGGCCGGCCTCCTAGGCACGCCCAAGGGGGAGTCCTACTCCCGGTGGGAGTAAGATTCCCCCTTCCCTAGTTGGAGTAGGAGAGGGAAGGAAGAGGGAGAAGGAGAGAAGGAAAGGGGGGCCGACCCCCTTCCCAATTCGGATTGGGCTTGGGGGGCGCGCCCCCACCTTGGCCGCTTCCTCCTCCTTTCCACTATGGCCCATTAAGGACCATTGACTCCCCGTGGGGTTCCGGTAACCCCCCGGTACTCCGGTAAATGCCCGAACTCTCTCGAAACCTTTCCGATGTCCAAACATAGTCATCCAATATATCGATCTTTATGTCTCGACCATTTCGAGACTCCTCGTCATGTCCGTGATCACATCCGAGACTCTGAACAACCTTCATTACATCAAAACACATAAACTCATAATACCGATCGTCACAGAACGTTAAGCATGCGGACCGTACGGGTTCGAGAACTATGTAGACATGACCGAGACTCATCTCCGGTCAATAACCAATAGCGAAACCTGGATGCTCATATTGGTTCCTACATATTCTACGAAGATCTTTATCAGTCAAATCGCACAACAACATACGTTGTTCCCTTTGTCATCGGTATGTTACTTGCCCGAGATTCGATCGTCTGTATCACTATACCTATTTCAATCTCATTACCGGCAAGTCTCTTTACTTGTTCCGTAATGCATCATCCCACAACTAAATCATTAGTCACATTGCTTGCAAGGCTTATAGTGATGTGCATTACCGAGAGGGCCCAGAGATACCTCTCCGACAATCGGATGGACAAATCCTAATCTCGATCTATGCCAACTCAACAAACACCATCGGAGACACCTGTAGAGCACCTTTATAATCACCCAGTTACATTGTGACATTTGGTAGCACACAAAGTGGTCCTCCAGTATTCGGGAGTTGCATAATCTCATAGTCATAGGAACATGTATAAGTCATGAAGAAAGCAATAGCAATATACTAAACGATCAAGTGCTAAGCTAACGAATGGGTCAAGTCAATCACATCATTCTCTAATGATGTGATCCCGTTCATCAAATGACAACTCATGTCTATGGCTAGGAAACTTAACGATCTTTGATTAACGAGCTAGTCAAGTAGAGGCATACTAGTGACACTCTGTTTGTCTATGTATTGACACATGTACATATTTCCGGTTAATACAATTCTAGCATGAATAATTAACATTTATCATGATATAAGGAAATATAAATAACAACTTTATTATTGCCTCTAGGGCATATTTCCTTCAATCTGTTGGTAAGAGAGAGTCCGAGTGACTCAATACACAAGTTTGGTTTCACTGCATGAGTAGCATGTTGCTGTTTGCATTTAACTTGATTAAATGTCATGATATTGTTTGTCATAATGGTTATGCTTGTTGTGAGCTTGCAAGTACATTCAATGTACTGACCTGGCGTGTTATGCCAGGTTTCAGGAAAGTCTAACTGGATCGGAGTGCGATCGTGTCCACATAGGTGTCCCTGTGCCATGGAGTCCCGGTACGTCGTTGTTCCGCTGCCGTGTAGATGTCGTGCTTGAGGCCCCTCTATGTTAACTAAATAATGTACATATTGTTCAGCCGCACCGAGTGTGCCGCTGGGTCTCGCTACTTGATGTAATATCGCACTATGCTTCCGCTAGTTTCAATAAAGCGCTGATTTTCTATACCAAGATGTTGTGTATTGCCAGAAGACATGATCTCTGGGTTGGCAATGCAAGGTAAACCGGTTGCTCTGAGCCGGGGTGCCAAATCTAGGTTAGAAAATGTTCTTGATGACCCACTTCCTAGTTGGTGAATGTAGTATTTCAAAAAAAAAATCCTACGATCATGCAAGATCTATCTAGGAGAAGCATAGCAACGAGCGGGGAGAGTGTGTCCACGTACCCTCGTAGACCGAAAGCGGAAGCGTTTAGTAACGCGGTTGATGTAGTCGAACGTCTTCGCGATCCAACCGATCAAGTACCGAACGCATGACACCTCCGTGATCTGCACACGTACAGCTCGATGACGTCCCCCGAACTCTTGATCCAGCTGAGGCCGAGGGAGAGTTTCGTCAGCACGACGGTGCGATGATGGTGATGATGAAGTTACCGGTGCAGGGCTTCGCCTAAGCACTATGACGATACAACCGAGGTGTGTTTCTGTGGAGGGGGGCACCGCACACGGCTAAGAGAAACTTTGGTGTGCCTTCGGGGTGCCTCCCTCCCACGTATATAAAGGAGGGAGGGAGGAGGAGGCCGGACAAGAGGAGGCGCGCCCAAGGGGGGGAGTCCTACTCCACGGAGGATTCCCCCCTTCTATTCCTAATAGGAGAAGGGGGGAAGAGGAGGAGGAGAGAAAGGAAAGGGGGGGGGGGGCGCCCCCCCAACCCCTCGTCCAATTCGGTTTGGGCTTTGGGGCGCGTGCCTCCCTGGCTGTTGCCTCCTCTCTTCCACTACTAGGCCCATGAGGCCCAATAACCCCATCGGGGGGTTCCGATAACCCCCCGGTACTCCGGAAAATACCCGATACACCTCGGAACTATTCCGGTGTCCGAATATAACCTTCCAATATATAAATCTTCATGTCTCAGCCATTTCGAGACTCCTCGTCATGTCCGTGATCTCATCCGGGACTGCAAACTACTTCGGTACATCAAAACACATAAACTCATAATACTGATCGTCATCGAACGTTAAGCGTGCGAACCCTACTGGTTCGAGAACTACGTAGACATGGCCGAGACTTATCTCCGATCAATAACCAATTGCGGAACCTGGATGCTCATATTGCCTCCCACATATTCTATGAATATCTTTATCGGTCAAACCGCATAACAACATACGTTGTTCCCTTTGTCATCGGCATGTTACTTGCCCGAGATTCGATCGTCGATATCACTATACCTAGTTCAATCTCATTACCGGCAAGTCTCTTTACTCGTTCCATAATGCATTATCCCGCAACTAACGCATTAGTCACATTGCTTGCAAGGCTTATAGTGACGTGCGTTACCGAGAGGGCCCAGAGATACCTCTTCGACAATCGGAGTGACAAATCCTAATCTCGATCTATGCCAACTCAACAAACACCATCGGAGAAACCTGTAGAGCATCTTTATAATCACCCCGTTACGTTGTGACGTTTGATAGCACACTAAGTGTTCTTCCGGTATTCGGGAGTTGCATAATCTCATAGTCATAGGAACATGTATAAGTCATGAAGAAAGCAATAGCAACAAACTAAACGATCATAGTGCTAAGCTAACGGATGGGTCTTGTCAATGCCATCATTCTCTAATGATGTGATCCCGTTCATCAAATGACAAATCATGTCTATGGCTAGGAAACTTAACCATCTTTGATTAATGAGCTAGTGAACTAGAAGCATACTAGTGGCACTTTGTTTGTCTATGTATTCACACATGTACTAAGTTTCCGGTTAATACAATTCTAGCATGAATAATAAACATTTATCATGATATAAGGAAATATAAATAACAACTTTATTATTGCCTCTAGGGCATATTTCCTTCAGTCTCCCACTTGCACTAGAGTCAATAATCAAGATTACATAGCGATGATTCTAACACCCATGGAGTCTTGGTGCTGATCATGTTTTACTCGTGAGAGAGGCTTAGTCAACGGGTATGCAACATTCAGATCCGTATGTATCTTCCAAATCTCTATGTCTCCCTCCTTGACTTGATTGCGGATGGAATTGAAGCGTCTCTTGATGTGCTTGGTTCTCTTGTGAAATCTGGATTCCTTTGCAAAGGCAATTCACCAGTATTGTCACAAAAGATTTTCATTGGACCCGATGCACTAGGTATGACACCTAGATTGGATATGAACTCCTTCATCCAGACTCCTTCATTTGCTGCTTCCGAAGTAGCTATGTACTCCACTTCACACGTAGATCCTGCCATGACACTTTGCTTAGAACTGCACCAACTGACAGCTCCACCGTTCAATATAAATATGTATCCGGTTTGTGACTTAGAGTCATCCGGATTAGTGTCAAAGCTTGCATCGACGTAACCATTTACGATGAGCTCTTTGTCACCTCCATAAACGAGAAACATATCCTTAGTCCTTGCTACCTATTGAGCATGCGTTGGTTTTCCCTTGAAGAGGAAAGGGTGATGCTGCAAAGTAACGTAAGTATTTCCCTCAGTTTTTGAGAACCAAGGTATCAATCCAGTAGGAGACTACACGCAAATCCCTAGTACCTTCACAAACAAATAAGAACCTTGCAACCAACGCGATAAAGGGGTTGTCAATCCCTTCAGGGCCACTTGCAAAAGTGAGATCTGATAGAGATAATAAGATAAATATTTTTGGTATTTTTTTTGTATAGATTGAAAAGTAAATATTGGAAAATAAACGGTGATAGAAATAGCACGTTGGCGGGAGATTAATATGATGAAAGATAGACCCGGGGGCCATAGGTTTCACTAGTGGCTTCTCTCAAGATAGCATATTCTACGGTGGGTGAACAAATTGCTATCGAGCAATTGATAGAAAAGCTCATAGTTATGAGAATATCTAGGCATGATCATGTATATAGGCATCACGTCCATGACAAGTAGACCGAAATGATTCTGCATCTACTACTATTACTCCAGACATCGACCGCTATCCAGCATGCATCTAGAGTATTAAGTTCATAAGAACAGAGTAACGCATTAGGCAAGATGACATGATGTAGAGGGATAAACTCAAGCAATATGATATAAACCCCATCTTTTTATCCTTGATGGCAACAAAACAATATGTGCCTTGCTGCCCCTGCTGTCTCTGGGAAAGGACACCGCAAGATTGAACCGAAAGCTATGCACTTCTCCCGTTGCAAGAAAGATCAATCTAGTAGGCCAAACCAAACTGATAATTCGAAGAGACTTGCAAAGATATCAAATCATAAATATAAGAATTCAGAGAAGAATCGAATATTGTTCATAGATAATCTTGATCATAAACCCACAATTCATCGGGTCTCGACAAACACACCACAAAAAGTATTTCATCGAATAGATCTCCAAGAGAAACGAGGAGAACTTTGTATTGAGATCCAAAGAGAGAGAAGAAGCAATCTAGCTAATGACTATGGACCCGAAGGTCTGTGGTAAACTACTCACACATCATCGGAGAGGCTATAGTGTTGATGTAGAAGCCCTCCATGATCGATTCCCCCTCCGGCGGAGTGTCGGAAAAGGCCCCAAGATGGGATCTCACGGGTACAGAAGGTTGCGGCGGTGGAAAAAGTGTTTCGTGGCTCTCATCGATGTTTTCAGGGTATAAGAGTATATCACTACAAAAAAAGACACATCCGTGCCATTTTGGGCCAAACGAAATTTTTTTCTGTCATACATATGACACTTCTATGACGATAATTGTGACCAAACCCGGTATCATCATAGATGTGGTGGGCTCCTACTTCTATGACAAAAATCATGACAGAAAATGGGCTTTTCGTCCAGGGCGGGCCGGAGACGCAGCTGCATGACATTCTTTGGGCCGTCCATGACGGAAAAAACCGTGGTAGAAGCGAGGGCGAGGAAAATTTCGGGGAGTTCCCGGTTACGGTGGGAGGTCGGGGGCTGAGCGATGCACGTTTCTCTCGTACACGTACGCGCGTGTGTGCGAGGCGTTGGCTCTAACTAAACCCGAGCGAGGCGTTGGACTCTAACTGAACCCGAGCGATTGCACTGCAGGCTACGCGTTACTAACCCGAGCGATCGATCGATGGCTATTAACTAAACCCGATCGAGCGATTCCTTCGCTACTGCTGCTAACTGAAGCCGATCGACGCTGCCTCTGGGATGAACAGTGAGGGTTGCGAGGGGGTTTGGATGAACAGTGAGCGGTGGCGTTGCCTCTGGATGAACAAGACCCCGTGGTGTGGTGGAGGGCTGGATGAATAGTAGACGGTGGAGGGGTGCCAGTGGAGGGGTGGTTGAACAGGACCCCGTGGTGTGGAGGGCTGGATGAACAGTAGACGGTGGAGGGGTGCCCGTGGAGGGGTGGTTGAACAGTAGCCGGTGGAGTAGCGCGCGGTGGAGGCTGGATGAACAGGAGCCCGTGGAGGCTGCAGGAGGTCGACGGTAGCCCGTGGAGGCTGGAGGAGGTCGACGGTGGAGATGAACAGTTTCCCGTGGAGTCCCGTTTTGCGGTACGCCACACCCCTCCCGATGAATAGGGCCCCCGTTTCGACCGTAGGAGGTCCGTTTCGTCCGTTTTGCGGTACGCCACACCCCTCCCGATCAACAGAACCCCCGTTTCGACCGTAGGAGGTCCGTTTCGTCCGTTTTGCGGTACGCCACACCCCTCCCGATCAACAGGACCCCCATTTCGACCGTAGGAGGTCCGTTTCCTCCGTTTTGCGTTATGCCACACCCGTCCCGATCAACAGGACCCCCGTTTCGACCGTAGGAGGTCCGTTTCGTCCGTTTTGCGGTACGCCACACTCCTCCCGATCAACATGACCCCCGTTTCGATCGTAGGAGGTCTGTTTCCTCCGTTTTGCGGTACGCCACACCCCTCCCCATGAACACGACACATTCCGTTGCCTCCCCATGAACACGACGCATTCCGTTGCCTCCCCATGAACACGACGCATTCCGTTGCCTCCCCATGAACACGATGACGACGATGTTTCTCCATTCCGACCCAGCCATGTACACGAGCCCTAGCCGTACGTACGCGTGAGTAGGCGTTCAAGACCCCGCCCGTATGTACACATATGTGGCCATATTTTCTTTCTTGCACCCTGGCTGCTGTACGTACGTGTACATGCTACGTGCGCGCCTCTACTACGACACGTACGTGCCTCTACTACGACACGTGCGCGCCTCTACATCCACCAGTATATATGTACGTACACGTACGCGACCAGAATGACAACGCTACGTACGCTTCGACCAGGAGGGCCCCGAGTGTCAGGCACTTCCTTGCCTGCGAAGATGTAGCTGGTGGGTCCCAGCAGTCAGGGGGGCGAATCATTTTTTTTGCCCAGACGCACTTCCTTGCGTGCGAAGATGTACCTGGTGGGTCCCAGCAGTCAGGGGCAAACACTTTTTTCACGAAATACGGTGGCCCGTCCGGTGGGTCCCCGCTGTTAGGTGGAGGAATAATTATTTTGCACGTAATAACGAGGCACTTCCTTGCTGCGGCCGTGAACCCAGCTGTCAGCCTCTCCACGTACAGTCCACGTCCGATGGAAGCCGTTCCTTGACCACGTTAAAAAGCACGCCGCGCCGAGAGCACCAGGGCGGTGGACGACGACGAGGCCTAGGAAGGGCACGACGCGGAGCCCGGGAAGACGCGGCAGTGGATGCCCACGCGTAGAGGAGTACGAGGGTTCACTGGTTCGCTGCGGTGTGAGGCTGCCGTCGCCGCAGAATAACAGGGGTGTGGGTGAGTAAAGGGATGGCCTGGCCAGCGGTGGGAGTAGTAGGGGGCGGTGAGGCCTCCGCCACATCGCTGCCGGCCATGGGAGGCAGGAGCACGAGGCACGACCGGCGCTGGTTTGGGCGGCTGGAGCAAGAAGACCAGAGGTTGAAGAAGCACTACGGCCCTTGGATGGACATCGTACCGTCACTAGAGCTAGAATCATGCATATTGACTAAGTTGACAAAGCCCTCCATCCCCGTCAACTTAGTAGGCCCACAAGTCAGCCTGCCACTATACTGGGTCCCAGCTAACAGGGGGAGTATTCATTTTTTTGTGCGTAATAAGGAGGCACTTCCTTGCGTGCGAAGATATAGCTGGTGGGTCCGAGCTGTTAGTGGCGGTAACGTTTTTTCGCGAAATACAGAGGCCCTTTCGATGGGTCCCTGATGTCAGGTGGAGGAATCATTATTTTTCGCGTAATAAGGAGGCCGTGGACCCAGCTGTCGGCCTCTCCACGTACAGTCCACTTCAGATGCATGTCGGTCGTTGACCACATTGACCAGGCCACGCCGAGAGCACTAGGGCGGTGGACGACGGCGAGGCCTAGGAAGGGAACGACACGGAGGCAGTGAAGACTCGGTTGTTGTTTCCCACGCGGAGGGGAGTACGACTGTACAAGGGTTTACTGGTTCGTCTGCCGTCGCCGGAGAATAATAGCAGGTGTGGGTGAGTAGAGGGATGGCTAGGCCAGCGATGGGAGTACGGTGGGGCGGTGAGGCCTGCTCGGCAGCAGAGCCGGCCGCGGGGAGGAAGGAGCAGGCAGTCCCGCCGGCGCTTGTTTGAGCGGCTGGAGCAGGAAGAGCAGAGATTGAAGAAGCACGACGGCCGTTGGATGGCCATCCAACAGTCACTGCTTGTGCGTCAACCTTTTTTTTAGGAAAGCCTCAAATCTGTGGAAAACAGCATACAGCCCATCTGCCATTATTTCGAATAATTTAGAGCCCATTTGCTAATTATTAAGGTTTTTTTTGCAGCCCATATTCTTTTTGTTAGCATTACAGCCCATATTGTGGCCACGGTTAAAAAATTATACGAAATTTTGCATATTTCAGTGCGGTCCGAACTATTTTTAATCCCGAAATTTCGACTCACATTCAAACTGATTTTAAAAATAAATGTATATCAATATAAAATCCAACAAATTCTCCACGCATAAAAATTAATGTAATTTAAAATCTCGAAATGAAAAAACAAAGATATTTGAAACTAATTGTCAGTTTGATGTGTTTTAAAAATGTACACCCCATTTCTCATTACTGATGGGCCATTTTCTCGGCCAGCCGAATGAATGCTCTCCTCGTCTTGAAAGATTTGCAGCCCAACAGGCCTGACAAAGCGACTTACTTGGCAAATCACAAAAAAACTGGGCTGTGGCCATGGACCCAGCTGTCAGCCTCTCCACGCACAGTACTCTTTCGATGGAAGTCGTTCCTTGACCACGTTGGCCACACCGCACGGAGAGCACCACGGCGGTGGACGACGGCGAGGCCTAGGAAGGGGATGACGCGGAGCCGGGGAAGACGCGGCAGTGGAAGCCTGCGCGGAGAGGAGTACGAGGGTTCACTGGTTCGGCTGAGGTGTGAGGCTGCCGTCGCCGCAGGGCCTGGCCAGCGGTGGGAATAGTAGGGGGCGGTGAGGCCTCCGCGGCAGCACAGCCGGCCACGGGAGGCAGGAGCATGCGGCACGACCGGCACTGCTTTGGGCGGCTGGAGCAAGAAGACCAGAGGTTGAAGAAGCACTACGGCCGTTGGATGGACATCGTACGGTCACTGGAGCTAGAATCGTTCATATTGACTAAGTTAACAAAGCCCTTCGTCCCCGTCAACTTAGTAGGCCCACAAGTCAGCCTCCCACCAAGGTGGGTCCCAGCTAGCCGGGGGAGTATTCATTTTTTTTGTGCGTAATAAGGAGGCACTTCCGGTGGGTCCAAGCTAACAGCGGGGGGAACGTTTTTTTTTGCGAAATACGGTGGCCCATCAGGTGGGTCCCAGTAGTCAGGGGGCAAACGTTTTTTTTGCAAAATACGGTGGCCCGTCCAGTGGGTCCCTGCTGTCAGTTGGAGGAATCATTATTTTCCGCGTAATAAGGAGGCACTTATTTGCTGCGGCCGTGGACCCAACTGAGACTCTCAACGTACAGTATACTTCTGATGGAAGTCTTTCCTTGACCACGTTGACCTTGCCGCGTTCCGTTGCATGCATGCGTCCATGGGCGTGGTGCGTCCCCACTGTCAGCCTCTCACGTACAGTCATCTTCCAATGACTCTCGGTTGTTGACCACGTTAACCACACCGTGCCGAGCGCACCTAGACTGGAACAACCCGGAGATGGGGAAGACGGGGCAGTGGAGTCGCAGATGGAGAGGAGTGGGAAACTTCACTGGTTCGGGTGCGCGGTAGCACAGCCGCGGTGCCGCCCACGGGAGACAGGAGCAAGAACATAGGTTGAAAAAGGAGCACGGCTGTTGGATTAACATCCAACGGTCCAGCTGCTAGAATCATTTGTTGATTAAGTTGACAAAGCCATGCGTACACGTCCGCTTAGTAGGCCCACAAGTCAGTCACCAAATCTGACGGGTCCCAGCTGTCAACGGGATGAATAATTTTTTTCGCAAAACAAGGAGGCACTTCCTTCCGTGCGAAGATACAGCCGGTGGGTCCCAGCTGTCAGGTGGAGAAATAATTTTTTTCGCAAAACAAGGAGGTCCCTCCTGTAGCTGGTTCGAATCCAAACCTAGACTATGACTATATATGGTGCTATGCTACTCTGCAAGTAATGAAACTGACATATCCAACGTTCGCTTCTCCTCTTCTCTACTTACTCTGCCTAGCATCAGAAGCTCTGGCCGCAGCAACCATGTCCGCTGGCTGCTCGTCCACCTGCTCTTCAGCAGGAAACAACCAGATATGCGCCAAGTCGCCACCCGTACCATCGCCTGTGGGTCTCATCACACCCCCGCCAGCACGCGCACTGCAGTCGATTGCTCATCGCAACCCGCTGCCGTTGGTGTGGTGCCATTGCTGCAAATCACACACAGTCATCCGTCGCGTCTCAACCACAATCTGCAACCCTAGCCGAGTCTTCTAGAAATGCCCGAATCATGGGGTAATAATATGTTTAAGTGTTGTTCTGCTGCTTTCAGTTGCTGATTTTTTAATAGTTTGGTTGATGATCTTCCAATTTGATTCGTGCAGAAAAGGGAAGATTCGTGTGATTTATATTTCTAGGAAGTTGCTAATGTGGGGGAATGCAACTACGCTGATTATTTGGTTAGCCTAGGAATCCCAATACCAGCAGGTTGGGGTGTTGGACAAGTAACTGAAGGAACAGCAGAAGAGGAAGATGCAGAGCAGAAGGTTAAAGATGCGGTTCCTCGGATCATGGCCAAGGAACAGCTGTTGAACGGCCTTGACAGCAATGAGGAGATGAAAGAGCTTCTGAGGATAATGGGCAAAATCGATGTGCTCTGTAGGATGATTGTCTCTTTATTTGCAGTGTATGTAGCACTCGTGATGTATTCAGTGGCTACGACATGAGCACTTTGCTGAAACTAGTAATGAATGAAACCTGTGTAGCAGGCTGGGTGTAGTGTTGTGAACATCTAATGATTTCTATTATCGGAAATCAGGGGGTATCCCCTTTTGCTCATATAAATAAATAAATAGCAGAGGCCCTGTCGGGTCAGCTTTGTTCTCATTCGAAGACGTCGAGCAAATTGCAGTCCAACTGCAAACTATGTCATCAAATTCAAGTTTCACAGCCAAATATGAGTACAACTAAACAACAATGTCATCATGTTTTAGTTGTCATACGATCACCAAACACAAATCAGCATACATAATAAGTGATGTTCTCACAGCAAAATACTAAACAACATGTTCATCAGGTTTCAGTTGTCATAGCAAACACAATTTCACATAGTAGATAAAAAAAACGTCTTCTGACAGGCAAATACGACAAAAGCAATGTAATCATCATCCGCAGCAGCAGCGTCAACATCTTCGCCATGTGTATCAGTCTGAATCGTAATTCCCCATGGTGTCATCTTCTTCTTCGTCCTCAACGTCCTCGAACGTTGGTTTCTTCTTGATCAACTCTTGTATGTCCACAGCACGACAGGCAATCTTTTCGCCGGCGTCATGGACGTGATGGTTCTCAAAGATATTAGGAACATCTGTTTTATCTTGTACATCAGGAGTAGTGTAAGCCTCATCTTGTTGTGCAACTTCATTAAACGAATTCCTCTGCTCAAACCTTTGCAATACTCTCCAGTCATCGCTACGTGCAAATGTGTCATCCAAGAAAAATATCTGTGTTGCTTGATTTGCCAAAATAAAAGGCTCGTTGGTCTGGGACGCCGCCTTGACATTGATGGATTTGAAATAATCATCAGCTCTGGGTTTTGCGATCCTGGAAAACATGTTATACCAACGACAACACAACAGAACCACACACCGATGATCCTCGAAACTGGAGATATACTGCAACTGAACAATGTCTGTTATGTTAGCATACATTTCAGTTGTCTCTTTGTCATACGTATACGTGCTCATGATGGCACTGTTTTGTGTCTTCCTGCCTTCGTCTCGTGCAAGGGTGTTGTAGCGCACATCTCCAACAATGCAAGATTTATAATGTCTTACCCGAGTATCCGGACCCATTGGTAGTGAGTAAAGGGCATCATCAACTGCCTACCCATCCTCCCGCATCTTCTTAACCTATGATTAGAAAATAGACAAACTAATCATCTTATGTACTCAATATATTAAAAAACCTGACAGTGCACTTCAAAAGCTTACATGGTTCTTGAACCATTTTGCAAATCCTGCCATAACCAGTTTGTCAATGTTTCTTGGATTTTGCGGCAGTAACTCCTCTTTGTAGATGCTGCACAACATAGTGATCGCGTCAAACATCTAAATATATAAGAATGTGCTGCAAGTTTAGTAGATTACGATGTATAAGCTGCAGTACTGCACTTACTTGATATAAGGTAGTATCTCAGGACAGTTATTCAACACATACCAAACCATTTTGTCCAAATCTTTAGGTTTGTCCTCTTGTCGACTCTTCCCTGTAACTTGAACAGAATAATCGAAAACATTGAGCCCGGGATTGTCTTCACCCACCTCTTTGCTAAGCTGATCAGCTGTTTCAATGTATTTTCAGCAGAATGTCAACGCTTCTGTAGCAATGTAGGCCTCTGCAATGGAACCCTCGGGTCTAGCTCTGTTCCTAACATAGCCCTTGAAAGTGCCTAGCCGCCTTTCAATAGGGTACATCCAGCCATACTGTACTGGACCTCTAAGTAGTGCCTCATCAGGTAGATGAACAGCCAAATGCACCATCACATCAAAGAAGGCTGGAGGATATATCTTCTCAAGGTCGCATAGGATAGTTGGTATCTTGTCTCTAAGACGCTCCAAAGCATCTATCCTGATATTCCTACTGCAGAGTTCCCTGAAGAATTGTCCCAACTCTGCAACTCCTCTGTATAAGTCAGGGCGGCCCAATCCCCTAAGGATAACAGGTAAAACCCTTTGAAGTAGGACGTGGCAGTCATGAGTTTTCAACCCTTGTACCTTGTTTCCATCTGCACTGACTCTCCTTTCAGGGTTGGAAGCAAATCCATGTGGGAATCTCACACGTGACAGGGCCTCGCAGGATTCTTTTCTTTTTACCTTGTCCAAGACGTACACAGCTGGTGCCATATCCCGTGGTTTACCTTCATCTTGCACCTGCAAATCCTTTCTGATACCCAGGTGTGTCAAATCAATCCTAGATTTTAAGGTATCTTTCGTCTTGCCTTCAATATTAAGAAGTGTGCTGATAATGCTGTCACATATATTTTTCTCGATGTGCATCACATCAAGATTATGCCGCAGATCCAAATCTTTCCAATACTCCAATTCCCACAAAGTGGACCTGCAGGTAAACAATAATCTCTCTTCTACCCTGCCACGCTTCCTTTTCCCGCTACCGTTACCAGGATGGTTTCCTGGTGTAATATGCCTGACCTTCTCTAATTCCACTTGCAACTCATCGGCGGTGAGCCTCTTTGGCGCATCATGGTTTTCATGCTTTGCATTGAACACATGTCTTCGGTATTTTCTAGGATGCGGCTTGTCCTTGGCAAGGAAACGGTGGTGTCCAATGTAACAGATCTTGCTAAGTATTGCGTATGACAGCGGATTCTTGTCACAGCGAACACATGCATTGTAACCATGTGTCGTTCGCCCTGACATAGTGCCCAAAGCCGGATAATCATGGATGCACCAAATTATAATAGCACGCAGAAAGAAATCAGCTGGTGGGCTGCTATATAGGTCTCGAGTGAGAACACCCTTCCATAGCTGTTGAAGTTCCTCCACAAGAGGCTCCATGACCAAATCAAAATCCTTTCCAGGACTTTTTGGACCTGGATGAGCAAGGCCATCATGTAGTTTGATTCTTTGGGGCAGACATTTGGAGGCATGTTGTAAGGGATAACAAGCACTGGCCACATGCTATATGTGGCGCTCTGGTGGCCAAATGGGTTAAATCCATCTGAAGCTAAGCCAAGTCTAATGTGTCTCGGGTCAGCAGCAAACTCTTTGTGTTTATCATTGAAGCTTTTCCACTCACTACCATGAGATGGATGGCTCATTACATTCTGATCTCTATACTCCTGGTTCCTAGAATGCCACAGTACATCCTCTCTTGTTTCAGCATCATGAAACAACCTCTGCAATCTTGGTATAATTGGAAAATGTCTCAGAACATTATGAGGAATCCTCTTCACAGGATCGCCATCTTTCCATCCTGATGATTTGCATTTCGGGCATTCACTAAGTTGGCATAATCCTTCCGGAACAGAACACAATTATTCTTACAAACATGGATCATATCATATCCAATTCCAACTGCACGAAGGAAATTCCTCATTTTACTCTAGGTGTGTGGCAGCTCAGATGCATCTGGGAAAGATTCGCGGAAAGCAGCCAACATCGCATCGAATGATTTGTTGGTCATCCGCTCAGATGTCTTCACCTAAAGAAAGGTGACCATAGCTGATTATACTGACAGCTTATTTCCTGGGGTGACAGCAATGTTGCAATTTTCCAACATGCGGACCCACCGTTTTTCTTCTGTAGGTGAAAGTTCACGGAATGCACGAGCATTTCGTAGCATTGTTTTAATGTTGGTCAAACTCACTGGCTCCGCAACCACCACCACCTCCTCCTCTTCCACCTGAGCATCAGGCAGATCAAGATGGTGCTCTGCTGCTTCCACGTAGTCCATAACATTGACGTTCACAGCTTCGCCATGATGAACCCACCAAGTATATGTGACCGGCATCCCATACAAGTGTAGATGATTTTGCACAGTTGACTGGGGTCTTGTAACTGAATTCATACAACTGCTACACGGGCAGAGCACATCTGATTTCGGACCACTGTACTCAGCTCTGATAAAGTTAATGAAGTTTTCAACCCCCTCGACATATGCAGCGGAGAATCTTCGAGCAGAAGTTATCCAAGTCCTATCCATCTGTTAGACATACAAATTAGTTCTTCTACTAGATGTTACAGGAAAAACATATATGCTTTTTTATGAAGTCCAGAAAAAAATACCTAGGTCGATGTCTAAAGCTATGGCAAGATATTTGGACGAGCAGATCTAAGTAACGAAATATATGTAAAGCTAATTCAGCAAACAGATTTGAGTGCCAAATTATGGCAGGCTGTTTCAGCAGTCAATGAGGCCGAGCACACAGCCATCGAACTATCAAAGGCCATCGCAGCAACAAAGATCGAGTATAAAACGGTGTAGAGCTATTTCACCTAATAGATTGGCTACTAGACCATGGCAATCTACGTCACAATAAATATATGGCAGGATATTTTAGCAACTAATCGGCCTTGGCATGCCATCTCAGCTAAGCAGATTGAGTACAGAACAGGGCAAGGAAGCTTCTTAAGCAGAGCATATTGACAGTAAACTACTTCGGCAAACAGTGAGATTAACAGCGTCTATCAGCTAACATTCAGCGCTACACCGACATGAACGGGGCTTCAGTCTAGAATGCGCATACCATGGGAGAAGCTGACCGCCGTGCGTCTCCACACGAACGTCGCCAGCGGTGGCGGCGCTGACCGCCGTGCGCCTCCACAAGAACGTAGCCAGAGGTGGCGGCGCGGCTAGAGGACGGCAGTCTACAAGAGCGTACTGTAGGAGCGAGAGGATCGCCGAACCACGGCACCGACGTATCGGCGCGGCAGGGAGGCCGGCTTTGGCGGAGCGAATGGAGTGGATGGGGACAGGGGGGAGGGGGGTTTGGGGAATATTATTGGCTAGATGGCCGAAGGGTGGTTGAATTGGATTTGGGGGGAATTTTTGGGTGTGGGGGAGGATTTTCGCGCGGTGGGCGGGGGGAGTTTGGCGCATGGTCGGTTTCGCCAAGTGCAGTCCCACGTGTCAATGAAGAGGCAAGCCGAAGCGCGTTCCGTTTGCGTGAGCCGTGTGCAGGACCGAACGTGTGTGGGGTGCAATGCGACCGCGACAGGAGTGATGTGAGGGTACCGCCTTTTTCCTTTTAAACTAGGTGCTTCGCCCCCTCAAAAAAAAAATTTGTTGCTTCGCGCGATCCATCGATACTACTACTAGTAATCCGGTAATCCCGACTAAAACGGCGCGGCCGGGTCTTTTCCCGCGCGATATGCTGGGAGGTTGGCTTAGTTGTGTTTTTTAGGACGAGTAATGCTACACCTACGTAATCCCAGTTACGTAATTAACGTAATGTGAAACATGTGAGCTGTTGATTATAGATTGGGGGGAGGGAGGGGCCCACCACCATGAAAATTAGGGGAGGAGAGAGAGAGGCAATTTACGTTAACCCTTTCGTAGGTTCCCATAGATGTAGAAAGATGTGAAATGTGTGGACCCTATGTGTTTATTTTACTTCGCATGTTAGATTTGGCTCGGTTCAATAAAAAGCAGAGTTGGTGATGATGGTGTGCCTGTCATCCTGCAATATAGGCCGTCCGATCTATGTCTAACGGATAGGAAGGAAACTATGACAATTTACCCGCACTCCTCTCCACATTTGCAGATAAGGCTTTCGCTCGTTCATCCTTTTCTCCCACAAGATCTTGATCTTCCGTGCAACGCACGGGCATCTTGCTAGTACTCCTACAATATGTATATTATTGTGAAAGTTCATATACACCGGCCGAGATTAATGCAAACACGGCAGATTTTCATTACGTTTCAAACTTTTATAGGACAAAAAAATAAAAGAAACCCGACCCTAAACCTATTCTACGGTGGTGACCGACGTCCTCCATCTGCGATCTCTATGTACGGGGGCGGGGTTCAAGACCCGTGAACTGAAGGTGCGGTCTTCGGCAAGGAAGAGTAGAACAGGGGATACGGGCCGGCCAGTTGGCACACCATGCCCTGCCGCCTCCCATGCCCTACTCATCCTCGGAGGAGTACCCGACCTCGGCGGTGCCGGACGTTGGACGGCGGCAAGTAGGACGCGTGGCTGACCGTGCTCCCGTCGTCGGCCGCCAGCGTGGCCACCGCTTGTGCGGTCGCGTCCGCGTCCGGCTACGCCGCTATTGCGTCGCGAGAGGTGACTTGAGCGAGGGCCGCGACCTCGAGGTTCATCCCCGAAGACAAGCTCTCCCGCAGAGCGTTCGCACTTGCGGTCATGGCGGATGTGGTGCCAGGTAGGAGGACGATGCGCTATGGTGTGGAGGTTAGTTGGGCATTGCCGCTTTAAGTAGCGCATTCCGGTGAGGCCAAGCGTCCGGGTGCATCATTAAGTCGCCGGAGTTGGTTCCTCGGGCACCGAGCCTCTTAACAACGACATACGAACGGACGGCATGAATGCGGGCAGCTGGCGCCGGCTGGGAACGCACCGCGCGACGGCACGAGGGACGAGGGTTTTGGTGTGCCAGGGTAGTCAGCTGCGGTCGTGGCAACGTTGGTGATGCCCTTTGCTCACATGCGATCCCCACATGTCATTGAAAAAGCAAGACGACCCGGCATGGTGTCAGGTCCAGAGGATGCAGTTGGCCGCGCTACACCACTCAGCGGACGCGTCGCGGCGCCCCGTGCATCCTCGACGAGCCGGGTGTTGGGGTGTGTTTGGATTGTGGCCAAAGTGCACCTTACCAAAATTTTGGTCATGACCCAAAGATTGGTCTTCGTTTGGATGGTTGCCATTTTTTTGGCATGCCAATGAACTCTAGACAACTCTAGTTCATTTTTCTTGCCAATGTCGGCCAAATCGTGGGCAACCAATACCTCAACCAAAATTTTGGTCATGACCCAAAGATTGGTCTTTATTTGGATGGTTGCCATTTCTTTGGCATGCCAATGAACTCTAGCCAACTCTAGTTCATTTTTCTTGCCAATGTCGGCCAAATCATGGGCAACCAATACCTCAACCAAAATTTTGGCTACCCAATGCTTTGATGGGGCAACCTTGGGCACAAACCAAACATATCGTTGGTCATGCCACAGCACTAACGCCACCCTCGGCACACTGAAACCGACCGTGCCTAGCGACGATATGAGCGTGTCGCTCACCGCGGTCGTCGTGTCCAAAGGCGGTGCTAGAGTGGCGCCCTGTTGTTGGCCCCAACGACCCACATGAACGGTTGTCGGTGGCGAGGAGGTCGTGGGCCAGCTCCTCCATTGGACTAGTATTCGCTACGTCGTCCCGACGGGTGTGCCCCACATGTCGGTTTCCCTGTTTTCCCGGCCATATTTGAGCGTGAGTGCTCCGCGTTGCGCATTAGGCCTTTCACTATGTAGGCCAAGCGAGACAACTTGTTGTTTATTTGAGTCGTTCAAGTATAATCGTGTGGCGTTTGCTTATTTCTCATTCCTCTCCAACCCTCTTCTCCATCGATCATGTCGCCCTCCAGTCGAGTCCATCCTCCCGCATGCCTCATTTGAACATTCCGCCGAGTATCATTCGCCCTAGTCCTGTTTCAATAGATCTCCGGACCCCGAGATGAAATCGGGAGGGAACGAGTGGGGGCACGTGATACCTAAAGCGGATTCACAATTTTGAACCGGTGATCATAGCATCCGCAAATCATATATAAAGGATATTCAATGTTCGTTTTGTTTTTGAACGTACAACATACTCCCCCTATCCTTTCTAGTTTCCATATATGTTTTATGTGTAGTCAAAGTATCTCTACTTTGATCAAAAAGGTATCAACATTGAACAACACCCAATCAATATTGTTAGATTCGTACCTACTCCTAGATTTGTACTCGAGATGGTTTCCAATTTGACTATTGACAAGATTAATAGTACATGAGATGTATAATGTGAAAATTATATCATTGGAAACTCCTTTCACATACGAATTTGACCATATGCTTTGTGTAAGTTGCATGTCATATATTATTACTCTAACATTTGGTCAAAGTTAGCCTCGAAAAACGCATTAGACCCTGTATGCTTTGTGTAAGTTGCATGTCATATATTATTACTCTAACATTTGTGTAAGTTGCATGTCATATATTATTACTCTAACATTTGGTCAAAGTAGTATAGTGGAAGTGGATCCTCTGATGTAGGTATCCCTGCCTTACCCTCCCTTTCGGTCACTTACTGGCGGACCCCATGCTTGCTAGGTCCCGCATGT
Source organism: Aegilops tauschii subsp. strangulata (assembly GCF_002575655.3). Taxonomy (NCBI): domain Eukaryota; kingdom Viridiplantae; phylum Streptophyta; class Magnoliopsida; order Poales; family Poaceae; genus Aegilops; species Aegilops tauschii. The sequence goes on along the minus strand of NC_053035.3, from coordinate 58,132,741 downwards.
CAGTTACTCAATGGGTTCGGCCACGTCACGGGATCCTCATCCGTAGTATACTCCCTCTGTTTTTATTTACTCCGCATAAAACGGAGGGAGTGGTGGTATAATAAATGACGCGGGCGGGGGAGGGGGAGGGACATCGGTTTGCTCTCAACTGCGGTCCCACAAGCGAGCGAAAATGCAAGACGAAGCGCGTTCCATTCGGTGAGCGACATGGAGGGTCCAGCGTGCCGGGCTGCAACGCGAACGCAACAAGAGCGATGTACAGTCCAAACCAATTGACCGGTTGTCACCGGAACCACTATTCACACCAGAACCTTCGCTGCTCGGCCTACGCCAGCCACTGCCCTAAAACCACACCAAATCTCCAGCCCATTCCCCCACCTTTCGATCCCCTATCCCGCATCAAGCGTCCCCTAGTTCGCTGGAAAGCCATGGTGCGCTGCAAGATGACCTACTACAAGATGCTGACGCCGGAGCGCCGCGCAGAAATCGCGGCGGCGGTCGGCGCCACAGACCTCCATTCCCAAGCTCGCTTTGCGGCGGGCCAATCCCCGAGTTCTCTGGAGCCAAGCTACGAGGAGGAGGAAGCCGATCTAATGTTCATGGCGGAGGTCGCAGTGCAGAAGGCCCCCGATGGGTATGAGACGATGGACGTCGACTTTGTGCTGGCGTCCGTGTCCCCCATGGTGCAGGCGGACCAGCGGTTCAACATGGCGATACTAAAGGAGGACCGGGAGGCAGAGGCTCAACTCGACGTGGAGCGCGCGCATGCCGCTGCCATCAAGGCTCTCCTGTAGGCGGAACCGGATGTCGTGGATGTGAACCGGGCGGCGGAGGCTCAACTTGAGGCGGAGCGCGCGGATGTCGCTGCCATCGAGGCCCTCCTGCAGGCGGAACCGGACGTCCTGGACTTGAACCGGGCGGCAAAGGCTCGACTCGACACAGAGCGCGCGGATGCCGCTCTCATCGATGCCCTCCTACAGGCGGAACCGGACGTCGTGGACTTGAACCGGGCAGCGGAGGCTCGAGTCGACGCGGAGCGCGTGGATGCCGCTGCCATCGAGGCCCTCTTGCAGGCGGAACCGGACGTCCTCGACTTGAACCGGGCTGTGCTCTCGTCCGTGCAGAGCGCCCGCACGCTCCGCTTGAACGAGTAGCTGGAGACACACGTCGGCAGCGACGGCTGGTTCTCGCCGGCAGCCAAAGACGACGAGGCCGTCTCTTTCCGCGAGCAGTGATAGTTTTTCTTTATGTTGTTGTTTTTATGGATCTTTTGCTGTGTAAAAGCATATATTTGTTATGCAAGTCGCCTGACTTGGGTCAGTCTACCATTTCAGGCGGTTGGATCAATATCCTATGTCTCCTAACCCTTGTTTCCTTCTTCCTCACCTCTTCTTCTTCCCCAACAGACCACCGCACGGGCCGTACGGATAATCCCCAACATGCGGTTGGATAAACATACTCTATGAATGAAAATTATGTGTCAGCGATAGGATGGCTGAGTTTGGTTTGTTCACATGAGACAACACGTGTCAGTGAGGGTGCGTTCCCTTGGTTGGGTTTGCGGCGTGCAGGAGCGACTGTGTGAGGGTGCGGTGCGACCGCGGCGTGCAGGAATGGCCGTGTGAGGGTGTGGTGCGACCACGACAGCCGTGCGCAAGTGTACCTCCTTCTCATTTTGTAAACTTTAGGTAAGCTTGGCAAAAATGTGTGGCGAAGTTTGGCAATGCAAGGCCTAGACCCAAACAGGATAAGTACGTACGTACTAGGAGTACTAGTGTTAAAAAAGAAAGGCGGGGTTTTCCTTCGCGAGATTTCATCGATACAAATCCTTGTTTCATGTGTCAATTAATGCGTATTTTTTCTCCAAAGACCAAAGAGCTAACCATCTCACTCCTCATCGCTTGATTAATGCAGCTCCATGCAAACCAACCTTCTCACTTCCGCATGCATGCAGGGGATATTAATGTCCTTGGTTGCTAACCCCATCAATTTTGCCTCGATTAGTGTTAGTGGCCCTTTGCAAATTGTAATTTTGATATACTCGCCTTGTGTACAAAAAAAATGAAGGTAGTAACTATATTTGACTTCCTTCCCCATTGCGGTGACGTTGATGATATCTTTTTTTTGGTGGTTTGGCGAAGTGCGTTCGACGGAGAACACCATTGAGGGAGACCACAGTAAGTCGTTCGCAACTGCCGCCTGCAAGCTAAGACAACCGCCTTATTTGCATCCAGGAAGTCCTTTACTAGTACTAATAGGAGTACTAGTGCGGTGAGATGGTTTCTCGAAGTAGACGATGGAGAAGCGGTGTCAGCGAAGAGTGAAATGATGGTTGCTTCGTCCGTGCTTTTGTGATTTGACGCCTCACTGCTTTGTGATTTGTGATAGAAGGGACAGGGGAGTAGACTCTGTGCTCTATACTGTACTACATGCGTCCAAGCATGGGAGAAAGAGGAGAGACGTTGCATTTTTATATTCCTTCAATCAATCAATCAGGGAGCTTCGGTTCCATCTTTTTGGCTTTGGCAACACCGTCCACAATGGTTCCCACGATGCCAAAAGCTATTTTCACATTTGGCTACACATTGTGGATGCCCTTAACCGTACCACTTGGTTTTTCTCTTGTGTGATATCTATACAAATCTCAATTATATTGATCTAAAAAATAATAGAATCAAGATTAGTAAAAAGGAGGTGATTTTGCCGCGTGGATGGCGGGGGAGGTTTCTTATTTGAGCAATGCTACATCCACGTAATGGTTTACACAAAGTTATAAACTGATGTGATGTGGGACTATTTGATTGGATTAAAGGAGAGGATTTGGCCCACCCCACCAGAAAATCAGGGGGGCATATATAGATTAGATGGAAAGTATACGTAGCAGCTACGTAGCCCTTTGTAAGTCTAGGATTAGGCTTCTTATTTTTGGAGGACGTTGTCCTGGCGGTTTGCTAACATGCGGTCCCACGTGTCAGTGCTTTACCAAGCCGATCCGCGTCCCACATGAGGCAAAACAACAGCAGAAGCAACACGTGGTTAAGTTGAAGAAGATGAGGGAGAAGCGGATTCAGCAACGAGTGAAATGATGGTTGCTTCGTCCCTCCAACTTAACAGCGGGAAAGGTGCAGCTTGTGATTTGACGCCTCATTGCTCATTACTACGCCGGCGCCATGACTAGGGTGCTTCACCCCGGCTGCTCTGCACTGTATTTCGGTATGGCACGTGGACCCGGTAGCTTGATGTCCCACATGTCGGCGAAAGGGACTAGAAGATTTATGAAAGCGAGCACTCCACTCTTACGACGGAGGAGTAGACGACACGACGGCCCAGTGAACTGTCACTTGTAGTACTGTATAGTACTATAGTTTTGCTGTTTTGCACGATCCATCGATACAAACCCTATTAAATAGGAAAGGGCGGGATTTTTCCCGCGCGGTAGATGATACTGGCCATACATTTCAAAGGCAATTTTAATGTATGCAAACTAAATAATTATAAGTAACAATATGATATCTAGTAAAACTAAAAACACATATGATTTATTGTGTTAGAGTGTAGTAGTAGTGATGTATTGCATAGTTGTTAGATGTAACATGCGAGAACGTGTAGAGATGTAGTTTTGGAGGGCCTACTGAGAGAAAAGCGTAATACGGTCACCGAACTTTAGAATAAGCTGATTACAGTCACTATATACGTTTTGCGGTGATTATACGGTCACTTGCTCACAGTTCAGCATCGGATTGCACACTGTTGACCGGCCAAATAGTCTGCGTGGCGCCATGTTGACTAGTTAAATTGACCATGTTCCTTGTGGGTCCCACCTGTCAGTTCGCATAGGCAAAAGGTCAGATACACACAAATTTACGCAGGCGCGACAAGGTTCCAACCCGTGCGCGGGAATCACCTGGTTGTGTATGTGTCTGTCAGGGCCTGATGTGTGTGCATGCATGTGTAGGTTGAGCACTTGAGCGTGAGAGTGTGTGTTGGTCGTGTGGTGTACTGGCGTGTGCATGCATGTGTGTGTGTGTGTGCGTGTGAGTCTTGCGTGCGTGCGTGTGAGTGTTGCGTGCGTTCGTGGCTGCGTGTGTACGTGTGAGTGTTGCATGCGTGCGTGGGTGCATGTGTTTGTGTGAGTGTTGCATGGGTGCAGTTCGTGTGCATGCGTGCGTCTGTGTATAATCACCACACCAGCTCCTGTGTGTTAAAACAGACGGCTCAGCATACCAATACAAGGCCATCTTGTCCGCTGTGCCCGCGGTAATGACTTCGAACCACGTTCCAAATATTTTGTTGTTGTTTGTTTTCATTCTTACTAGCAAGATGCCCGTGCGTTGCACGTAACATCAAGATGCATTTGTATGCCTTGTTTATCTTGTGAGAGAAAAGGATGAACGAGGGAAGGCCTTATTTGCAAATGTGGAGAGGTGTGTGGGTACCTTTTTGCAAAATTGCCATAGTTTCTTTCCTATCCGTGAGATATAAATCGGACGGCCTATATTGCAGGATGGCAGGCACACCATCATCACCAACTCTGTCTTTTATAAGAGTGTATTTTATGTATTTTATAAGAGTGTAGATGTAGAGTAGATACAAGTCGACAGGTGGGCACGATGGTAGTGAGATAATGTGATGCAACACTAGAGGTGCCACGTGGAGCGTTTAACTGGTCAGCTAGTCATGTCATGAGCAAATACAGAGTTGTACGGTGAGCCCGTGACTGTATGATAACCACTAAACGTAAATGGTGACCTTAATGAGTGGATTCTGAAGTCCAATGTATGTATCGTGCTTTCGCTTCAAATACAATGATCATCATTGCATATATCGCGAGAGAAAGATGAAACATGCGTGAATTTTCTGGGGGCTTACTTTTAGAGGACCTGGAGATAGTTTTGTGTGCATACGTGAAAGGGGCGTACAGGGGGGTATGCGATGGAGAGAGAGATGCTCTTCGTTTCTCTTTATTATGACTAACTTCGTATATAGTATTAAAATATACAAATTCACAGTGCGGAATAAATATCATTGTGGGCACCATGCAATGCAAATTAGCGTTCGTACTCCTCCATATAACTTTGTAATGTTGTATATATGTAGAAACTCTAAAATAATTTTTGGCCACACTTTATTCAAAAGGAATGTTGTATGCAAAATAAACATGAAGAGAGGGCTTTTTAGATCAATGGGGTACGTGATGTAACATGTGTGAATGTGTAGTTGATGCATTTGGCGGGGCCTAGAGAGGTATGTGTGTGTATTACGTATTCGAGAGAGGCATGGATAGAGGGGCCGACGGGGGGGGGGGGGGGCGTGGGACGAGAAATGAGAGTGGTCTGGAGAGAGAGAGACGAATATGACGTCACGACAAGAGATTCCATTCCTTTGAGTGTGTATATGCAAGGGGGAGGGAATAGTGGCACCAGGAGAAATTTTCTGTGTGTGTGGTGTTTGTGTTGGTATGTGTGGGTGTGAGAAGATAATGAGACGTGGGGGCAGAGGGTGTGTCACCGCGTGAGGTCCGGTTGGTCGAGGTGAGGCCCTTCGTTCGGTTCCGACCTGCGCCACATTGGTCGGCCCGTGACGCATTTAGGAAGACCCATGGATGACTAGTCGTACAAGACAAAGATAGCCGAATTGTGAAGGACTCTGTGTCCACGGATAAAGACGGGTAGGATTTGTAACCCTAGGTTCTCGGACTAAGGTAACCCCTTTATCTCTGATATTACTATTCATCCAACCTAACTTTAAGGGGCATCCTACAGAATGCTCTGCTAGAATCATACTTGTCGATTAGGAAGAGAGGTGTGCGACAATGCGTGAGAGACAGGCGTAAAGATAATGTGCATACATGAGACACGTAGGCAGGTCCATGTATATAGAAAGGGTCGATGAGGATTGTGCGTGTGTATGTTTGCGAGAGGAAGAGTGCTTGTGACAAAGGTTAGTGAAAATAGTTGTAAATGGTTACGAGAGGGAGGGAGGGTTATATCTAGAGCATGTGTGCGAGAAAGACACCTCGGGAGAGAGTGAGTGAGCATGTGTGAGAGACCACCGATGGAGAGTGAAACTACACGTAAAAGACTGCTCTACCCATTGATTAAAGATATAAATTGTATCCAAATATTAGGATGGGATCATGATATTTGCAATTCGCGTAAGGAGCGGTCATTGATCCATCAGACATCTAGATTGTATCGAATTTGGGCATGTCTATATTATTATTCGACACAATTGATCCACATAGTTAGTATTTTGAACTCCAGACAATGCATCGCTTTAGCAATCGAATATAAACGTGAGTATAGTTCATGTTGTGTGTGTAAAGCACATTATACATACGAAAGTTACACAATGGACATTATAAATAGCTACCTATGAACTAGCATACATTTGAATTCAACTTAAGGTGGTTTAAAAAATCGAATTCAACATGAAGTCCATTCAATTATTTGAACTTGATATCATGGCATTTGTAAACCATACCTAAATTATGGGGGAACCAATCTTTGCTCTGATTTTGTACATAATAGCATATGTAGTCGTGTACAAAATAGATTCAAATTTAGCTCCTCCATTCCAAAATAATCGTAGTTATAGGATTTTCAAGTGTCAAAATTTCAAAAAGAAGCGGATAATTTAATGAGGTTTTCAGACATACTAGGTCAAATATAACGTTGTCTATTTAGGTCAATCCTCATAGTTCAAGAGTACTCTAAACATGAATGCTTGTGTTTCAAAATTTTGAACGAAGCGCCAAAAGAGCCTCTACTCGCCCGAAACCGCGTGAGACCAATGTTTGGTAGTACAAGGAAATTAATTTTCTAATAACTCCGACCCGTGAAACCTACCGGCCCGACGTCCAAAGGTCTAAACCGGGGTAGGTTTGTAGCTTCATCTAGACGCCACGCAACCGCATCCGAAAAACATTCATACACAATGGCCGCCTAAGCACACATGCGCGCGGCCGAAATCGCTCCCGCCCACTATTTGGGACACCTGGGATTACCATCCTACCCCCGACCCGCAGTAGGTCCGAAATTTAAGAGGTGGGCAAAGTTTGCACTTTCCCCAAATTTCAAACAAGCGTGTCCCATCTTCTGTTCAAAAAAGCCAAAAACAAGCGCGTCCCAGACCGAAACATGGTTCCCCCCCACCCGTCCGATTCCCCATTCATACTCCGTGGGTGCCAAAACTACCTCTCCACCAGCCGCGAAACCCCGGCGTCCTCCGCCCGCACCCCATCCCACCCATCAACCGCCGCCCTCCTCCATCACGCCGGAGCCGATACCCCGACGTCGTCGTCCACCGCAACCTCAACCGCAACGCCCTCCACGGCTAGTAGTTGAAGCCGAGGCCGAGCCGTCCGTACCCGAGCCAGTTCAACCACGCCGTCCTGCGCATCACCGCTGCCGCTCCAACTTCGCCACCCTCCACCGCACCGGAGCTGTTCCTGCTACGCCGTCCTTCGCCGCCTCGGATCTGCTTCCCCTCCGCCGACATACGGGCACGGCAAGACAGTCAACAATTTGGCCATGGGTTCATCCAAGCCTGCACCCTCCAGAACATCGGTTTCCCCGGTAAAAAGAAGAAGATCGGCGCGACATGTGGAGGTGAGCACACCGGCAACTGAAAAAGGTACTACTCTTCCCTTCTTCGTGCAAATCTTACGTCTCTGCTTGCACGGTATTGATCCCACAGAAGACACTAATTGATCGCTTCTTCTTGATACTAGATGTTCCTAGTAACTCGCGATGCACAAGGTTTCTCCTCATATACTATTTCACCTTAGCTAGAGGTCCGTCGCCCCCCTGAATTTCAATTTCTGGCCAGTTGATTCCCAATTAACGGAAGCATTCCCCGGCGTAACAGGCGCTAGTACGCCTATTACGCCGGGGAAGCAGTGCCTTGGTGTTTATCTTAGGGGCGTGTGCGGCCTAGAGCTACTTGCGCCCGATCTGGAGGTCAGCCGGGCTTAAAGGGATGGCCTGGGGGCGCTGCCAAGCACGGCGGTGGTGTGAGGTCGATGGGAGGGCGGGGCGGCGGAGGCAGGGGTCTGGGCCGGTGGTCGCTGGCGGTTCAAGAAAGATCATCAACAGTGACTGGCGGGAGGTAGACGAAGGCCATCTACCCGTTCCTTATAGATCGAACGGTTCATTAAAAAAATCGACTAACCTATTTATTTTCAGTCGACTGTTATCTTAGATATGACCACATGTGGTGGTGTGCTGGAGGAGTACCTGCATTTCCTGTGCTCATATATTACAAAATCATACGGAGTAGAATCTAATTTTGTTTGCCATGCAATGCTGTAGAGCTATCATATGTCTCCTGTCATTTATTATTCAGCCACCTGCTATCTGCTACTTTTACAGTGCACTAGTTCTGCACACACTTCACCCTTACTCTCACTATTGTGTTTGTATGCAAGGGTATTTCAGACTCTGCTGCCATGAGAGAAGCCAAAAAGAAAAGAGATAAGTCGCTCCAGCTTGGTGTGCGGGTAGGCAAGACACGTTACAGCGCTATAAAGGGTGCAGTGTCAGCAGATGGAGACGGTAAACGTAGCTCTGGAGTTGATGACCTCGCTCGCAATGAACCACCATCCCAGGTGCTTGCTTTAACTTTGCGGTGTCATATGTGGTTGCATGTTCCATATGGTGTCTAGCTTGTATTCGAAAGGCCGAAGTCGGTAAGATAAGGAAATATTTTTTTACATGAACCACCATCCCATGAGCACCAGAAGACAAATAGCTAGTCAGGGCACTGGCCGAGCCAGTGACAAGCCCAACAAAGATAGGCATCACTTGGAAGCCAACTAAAACACTGCGATGGTGGCGAAGCAGCCCGCCTCCCACCAGGCTCTCAGGTCCTAGATGATCATGCTCACCACTCCAGCCGGATGTCTAGCTTGTATTGCTTCCAATTTGGTTAAATTGCATCTGCTTAGCTTACACATTATACCTTTGAATATGACATGCCTTTCTGTTTTTGGTACATACTAGTACATCTGTGTATTAACCATGTTCGTACATCAAACTAATGTTCTTGTGTATCCCTCATCAATCACTTATGACGAGGCAGGCAGGCAAGGGGACTACTCCTCATTTAAAGAATGCAGCGTCAGCCTCCCGACATCATTCTCAAGAAACAGAAATGCTAGATGAAGATAGTGAACGTAGCTCTGTAGTTGATTACAGCATTTACCCTACACTAGCATCGCAGGTGCTTGCTCTAACTTGGCAGCGTGATATGTGGTTGCATGTTGCATATGGTGTCTAGATTGTAATTCTTCCAATCTGGTTAAACTGCATGTGCTAGTCTGCTTAGCTTATACATTATACCTGTTAATGTGACATGCCTTCCTGTATTTAGTACATAGTACATATGTCTATTAAGCATGTCCTTACATAAAACTATTGTTTTTTTGTATGCCGCATCAATCAACATGACGAGACACCTTTAGTATATGCAGTGCGATATTAGTTGCATCTTTCATATGATTTATAGCATGCGCTGCTTCTAATTTGTTGAAATTCCATTAATGATGGGATGCTTTTAACTTGGCAGAGTCATATTGGTTGCATCTTTCATGTGGTGTCTAGCTTGCATTGCTTCTTATTTGCTGGAATGGTTTCTGCTTAGTTTACACAAATAGTTGTGAACATGCCATGTCGTCCTGTTTTTCGTAAATATTCCATCCTGGTATCACGTGTTTGCCTTACATCAAAGTAGTGATTGTCAGTATCATGCATGAATGAGTTCTGAAGAGAGAATTTTATTGCTTTTTCTTGTCGGTTTTACTTGACAATTCAAAATCAATAAAGCGGAAGGAAGTTAGCAAGGCAGCGGATAAAGGTGCTCCTTCCGAACGGAGGGCCTCTACAGTTTCTACTCCTCCAAACCCCCAAGAAGATTTCGAAGACAACACATGCATAGAAACTCAACAAAGCTATGTTTATGATGAGCACGTCTCCCCTAGTGCAGCATCACCGGTGCTCCCTCTAACTTGGCACTGTTATATGTGGTTGCATGTTATGTGTGATGTCTAGCTTGTATTGCTTCTAATTTTGTTGAATTCCATCTGCTTACTTTACACATTATACTTGAATAAGACACGTGTTCCTGTTTCTAGAACATACAATATCTGTCTATCACACCATGTTCTTACATCAAATTACTACTGTTGTGTAACCTGCAACAATCACTTATCATAAGACACGTTTGACTTCGGAGTGTGATATAGGTTACATCTCACATTCTTTTCTAGCTTGTACTACTAATTTGTTGAAATGGCACTTATGACGAGACAGTTTTAACTTGGTAGAGTGATATTCGTTGCATCTTTCATATGGTGTCTAGCTTTCATTGCTTCTAATTTGTTGAAATGCCTTCTCCTTAGTTTACACATCATAAGCTGTGAATATGCAGTGCTGTGAATATGCAATGGCACTAATGACGAGAGACCTCTAACATGGTAGTGTGATGTTGTTTGCATCTTGCATATGATTTATTTCTTGTACTACTTCACATTTGTTTAAACGCCATTTATGATGAGACACTGTTAACTTGGCAGAGTGATATTTTTAGCATCTTTCATATGGTGTCTACCTTCCATTGCATTGCTTCTAATTTGGTGAAATGTCTTCTTCTTAGTTTACACATCATAGTTCTGGTTATCTCTTCCGTCCTGTTTTTCATACATATTACATCCTCCTATCATGTGGTTGTCTAACATCAAAGTTCAGTTCGTTTGCATCATGCATCAATTTGTTCTGAAGAACTAAATTGTTATTCGTTTTTATTGTCGGCTTGACTTAACATGGCACAGAGAAAGAGGAAGAAACACAGAATGGCAGGGAATGAGAAGCGGATGAATCCTGCAGATTCTGCTGGTACTGATGGTGCAATAGAAGGTCAAAGTCCAGCAGAAAATTCTACAAACGCGGCATCCCATGCTACACGAGTTGCAAAAAAAGCCAAACAGAAACAAATAGCTGCCACCAAAGAATCAGAGACAGCTCTAGTTCTTGCAACACCTACCACAGTACTACCAGCTGCACGACTTACTCGTCCGTCAACTGAGCTAGCAGCACGTTCCCAAGCTCCCTTGCCACTTGACACTACTTCCCAAGCACTCTTGACACAGGACGAGTTGGCAATATCAGATGAACCTTGTGAGCTTCAACAGCAAGAAGGTAGTTGCTGGAATGAAGTTACAGTTGCATGCTTCTTTATATGTAGTCTCACAGTTTGATGTACACTAACACTTCCTATGTTCGTTGTTGGACTAGCACCTAGGCGCAAGAGGAAACAAACATCAGGGATAATGCTCGATAGGTTAACTAAATCTAGAGGAGGAAGAATGGAGATCCGTTTTGAGGCAGGTTTAAAAAGGCCACGTGATGCTACAGAGTCACCCAAGTTAGTATCAGAGGTAGCGGTTGCCGTTAGGTGTCATGTACGTATCCTCCCAACATGGATTCAGTACAGGAATGACAAAGACGAAACCCAGTTCAACACCTTCCTCGACCATTTATTTGTAAGTATGGTTATGTATGGAAACTAGTAATATCGTCTTGCTCTGTCCCATACTTTCTAGGTTGCTGATAATGAGACTCCCATAATTTTCAACAGATGAGGTTCAAGTTGGATAGCCAAGATGATGCAACCAGACAAGCTTGCACCCATGTTTTCAAGTCTGCTCTGCGACAGTATCGGTATAACTTGAGGAAAACTCACTTTGAAGGCAAGGCTAACAGTGAACTTTCCCAAACATCTCTAGTGGAAAATATATCAGATGAAGACTGGAGGGGCCTTGTTAAACACTGGTCTGATCCGAAGTATCAAGTACATTATATATATGTGATCAGATCACATGTTGAAGTCCTATTTACGCATGTGCCACACAAATCTATCTTCTTGTAGGTGAACTGTTCAAAGAACAAGGCCAACCGTACGAAAGTGAAATTCCAACAGACGACAGGATCTCGTAGCTATATTGCACACTGCGAGGCTCTTGTAATTAGCTGTTGTTTCACTCTTTTCGCTGTACCATATTATCAGATCTATATTCACTTGTTCGAAATGCAGAGGAAAGCCCGCAAGGACCAAAAAGTACCTGAACCAAATGCTGTGGAAATCTTCAAGGACTGTCACACCAACAAGAAGAAGGGCATGACTACACCAGTCAAAGCCGCTGTTGTAAGTCCTTAATCCTCATGCCTTTTAACTACTACTTACTCTGACTTGTGCCTTGAACTGCATGGTTTGCAGCCAATGTCTATTACTCTTTTCATTTTTATAAACAATTGTCTTAGCGTATCATTGCACCTTACAAGGTTTAAAAGAGAGGAGTGATGTTCCTTTGATCTTGACCCGTAATCTAGTTCCGTGCTGGACTTGCCCACACAACATTACAATTGCCAGTTTGTCTGTTCTCTGTTGTTTTGTGATATGAATGATGTCATACTATGCTTACCATATTATAAACTTCGTCTTTTTATCCTTAGCCCTCAATACAATGTGTAGAAATAGACAATACATTAGCGATGGTACATGGTCATATGTTTGGAACCTCGTTTTATTATGTACTTTGGAATAAAATACAACTAATATTTTACATGGGTTCACCAGAATAAGTTCTGTATATAGACCAAAGCTATTTTGTTTGGTTTTGCTGCCTCCTTAATATCTTCTGTTCTGGTACTACTAATGTAAAACCTCAACTTTTCAGCAAGCTATGGAAAAAATGGTGGAACCGCCACCTTCTGAAGGTGGCGAGGCAACTATAACCGCAATGTCAGCTCTTGCTGCAGTGGGTCAGTACCTGTCCACTAACAGTGCCAAAAGCACGTTCCTGCGTAATACTGGGTTGGTTGTTAAGGCAATATCGTCCAAACTGCCTCATGATCAAGATATGCAAGCTCAAAGCAATGTTGTATCTGCGCTCCAGACACAAGTCCATTCCCTAACAGAGACCCTTTGCGAAACAAGGAGATACATTGCTCAATGTCGTCAAGATATGCATGGTTTTGAAACCAGACTATCAGACATTTGCTATGTTGTTCGGGAGCCTAGGGGAAATGAAGGCGAGGGTTATGGTGCTCCATCGGACAATACAGCATGAAAACGTAACAGTCAGGCCGAATGAAGTGAGCTTGTGAACTTCTAGTGGTGCATTTATCTGCTAGACTGTTATGTTTTATGCCAACCATCCTTTTGTTATATAGTTGTAATTTGTTTTGCTGCGATACAAAATTTATTCTTAACGTGCAGCCACCGGCTGAAGAAAACAGCAAGCCATTTTTGTATAGTGTAGGGTGTTCCCTATATTTGCACTGGTGGCGATCTTTGATGCCGAGTGGATGTAATCTGTGCAATCGCCTTAATAGCCTAGCGTTAGTTTCGGCCTTATTTATTTCCTAGTCTTCTTTTTCCCTGGTTTGCTAGTGGCCGCAACTACCATGGGCCATATACGGGCCGTAGGATCCATGGGTCTCCTACGGGCCATCGATAAATGGGCATGTAATCGGTGGGCCTCGGGCCGTCGGATAAATGGGTCTACATGGGCCGTAATCGGGCGTAATTGGTATCGGCCTAGCACGGTAACAGGCCGTAGGACAGCAAAGGCTTAATTCTGTCACAGGCATAACGGGTCGTTAATGGGCCAGAATATAGGACGGGCTGGAAACGGCGCAACGGGTTAACATGCCAGAAACGGGCCGACTCTTGCCATGGGCCGAATTTGGCCCATTAGGGTAACAGGCTAGTAACGGGCCGACTCTTGCCATGGGCCGAATTTGGCCCATTAGGGGAACAGGCCAGTAACGGGCCGACTCTTGCCATGGGCCGAATTTGGCCCATTAGGGGAACAGGGCAGTAATGGGCCGGAAGTAATCGAGGGCCGAAAAGGAGCCCAAGAACGTATGGGCCGTCAATAGGCCGAAAGCTAACACGGGCTGGAAACGGCCCATGTAAATCACGGGCCGTTAACGGGCATAAATAAAATTACTGTTCATTATGGGCTAGAGTCACCGTGGGCCTGTAAAGGGCTGAAAGGTACGAAGGCCTCATATGGGCCGAAAGACGTCGTGGGCCATACATGGGCCGAAAGTGAAATGGGCTGGTGTTATATTCGACGGCCCACATGACGTTGTTGGGCCGATTTCCTTTAGGGCCTAACGGGCCGTGAGTTAACGGGCCGTAAAATGGGCTATTTGTGAAGAGACAGTTAACAGGCTTTTCATGGGCCAGCCCGTTAACTTTTGACCAAGTCAAACGGGCCGGCTTTGTAAGCTAAATGGGCCAGTGGTGGGCCGTGGCACGTGTCGACATATCATAGGCGCCTATCTGACCCACTGACGAGCTGACACGTGTTTCGTCCGGCCAATAAGAATTTTACACATGAAAATTTCCATTGGTCGAGGCTGTTAACGGGTTATCGGATCCAAAACCCGACCCGATAGCTTAACGGTATTCCGTTATGGTGGATGCCACGTGTCGGTCACCCTTGACGAAAGCACTTCTGTGACGCGCGATTTATCGTCATGGAAGTGGACACTTCTGTGATGATAATTTTGGTAATGTCATGGAACACTTCTACGACAGCACAGGTATGACTATCTTCATTCTGTCATAAAATCGTCATGGATGTACATGCATGACAAAAAACGCGACCTGCTATGACAAACACGTATCATCACGGAAGTGTATTTTTTTGTAGTGTGTGGAGAAGACAAAAAGGAGGAGATAGTCTCACATCAACTAGGCGTATGAACGGGCTATGGAGATGCCCATTAATAGATATCAATGTGAGTGAGCAGGGATTGCCATGTAACAAATGCACTAGAGCTATAAGTTTATGAAAGCTCAAAAAGAAAACTAAGTGGGTGTGCATCCAACTTGCTTGCTCATGAAGACCTAGGGCGTTTGAGGAAGCCCATCGTTGTAATATAAAAGACAAGTTCTATAATGGAAAATTCCCACTAGTAAATGAAAGTGACAACATAAGATACTCTCTATCATGAAGATCATGGTGCTACTTTGAAGCGCAAGTGTGGCAAAAAGGATAGTAACATTGTCCCTTCTCTCTTTTTCTCCCTTTTTTTCTTTTTTTTCTTTCTCTCTTTTTTTATTTCCTCACATGGGGCAATGCTCTAATAATGAAAATCATCACACTTCTATTTACTTACAGCTCAAAAATTACAACTCGATACTAGAACAAAAATATGGCTCTATGTGAATGCCTCCGGTGGTGTACCGGGATGCGAAATGAATCAAGAGTGACATGTATAAAAAATATGATGAACGGTGTCTTTGCCACAAATACGATGTCAACTACATGATCATGCAAAGCAATATGACAATGATGATATCCGTCATAATAAACGGAACGGTGGAAAGTTGCATGGCAATATATCTCGGAATGGCTATGGAAATGCCATGATAGGTAGGTATGGTGGCTGTTTTGAGGAAGGATATGTGGTTGGTTTATGGTACCGGTGAAAGTGCGCGGTACTAGAGAGGCTAGCAATGGCGGAGAGGTGAGAGTGCGTATAATCCATGGACTCAACATTAGTCATAAAGAACTCACATACTTATTGCAAAAATCTATTAGTCACCGAAACAAAGTACCGCGTGCATGCTCTTAGGGGGATAGATTGGTAGGAAAAGACCATCGCTCGTCCCCGACCGCCACTCATAAGGAAGACAATCAAAAAACATCTCATGCTCCAAATTCGTTACATAACGGTTCACCATGCGTGCATGCTACGGGACTCACAAACTTTAACACAAGTATTTCTCAAATTCTCAACTACTCACTAGCATGAATCTAATATCACCATCTTCATATCTCAAAACAATCATAAGGAATCAAACTTCTCATAGTATTCAATGCACTATATATGAAAGTTTTTATTATATCCCTCTTGGATGCCTATCATATTAGGACTTATTTTATCACCAAAGCAGATTACCATGCTATTCTAAAGACTCTCAAAATGATATAAGTGAAGTACGAGAGTTCATCAATTTCTATAAAATAAAACCACCGCCGTGCTCTAAAAAGATATAAGTGAAGCACTGGAGCAAATTTGCCTAGCTCAAAAGATATAAGTGAAGCACATATAGCATTCTAATAAATTACGATTCATGCGTGTCTCTCCCAAAAGGTGTGTACAGCAAGGATGATTGTGGCAGACTAAAAAGCAAGGACTAAAATCATACAAGATGCTCCAAGCAAAACACATATCATGTGGTGAATAAAAATATAGCCTCAAGTAAAGTTACCAATAGACGAATACGAAAGAGGGGATGCCTTCCGTAGGATCAAAAGTATGTCTAGAGGGGGGTTATTAGACTACTTGACCAAATAAAAATCTAGCCTTTTCCCAATTTTAAGTCTTGGCAGATTTTAACAACTTTGCACAATTCAAGTAATCAACCTACACATGCAATTCTAAGAGTATAGCAGCGGAATGTAAAAAAATTGCATGTGAAGGTAAAGGGAGGAGTTTGGAGGGAGCAAACGCAATGTGGACGCAGAGATTTTTTATCCGTGGTTCCGATAGGTGGTGCTATCGTACATCCACGTTGATGGAAACTTCAACCCACGAAGGGTAATGGTTGCGCGAGTCCACGGAGGGCTCCACCCACGAAGGGTCCACGAAGAAGCAAGATTGTCTATCCCACCATGGCCATCGCTCACGAAGGACTTGCCTCACTAGGGTAGATCTTCATGAAGTAGGCGATCTCCATGCCCGTACAAACTCCTTGGTTCAACTCCACAATCTTGACGGAGGCTCCCAAGTGACACCTAGCCAATCTAGGAGACACTACTCTCCAAAAGGTAATAGATGGTGTGTTGATGATGAACTCCTTGCTCTTGTGCTTAAAATGATAGTCTCCCCAAGACTCAGCTCTCTCTCATAGGATTGGATTTGGTGGAAAGAGGGTTTGAGTGGAAAGAAACTTGGGGAAGGCTAGAGATCAAGATTTATGTGGTTGGAATGGAATATCTTGACCTCAACACAAGTGTAGGTGGTTCTCTCTCAGAAAATGTATGCTGGAAGTGTAGGCATGTTCTGATGGCTCTCTCCATGAATGAAGAGTGGGTGGAGGGGTATATATAGCCTCCACACAAAATCTAACCGTTACACAAAAATCACCAAACTCGGTGGGACCGAATCAAAAACTCGGTCAGACCGATTTAGTTCAAAATGTGAATGTTAGGATTTTCGGTGGGACCGACATGTCAACTCGGTGGGACCGATTTCATTAGGGTTTGGGGCATAACATAATCTCGGTGAGACCGATTACACAAACTCGGTGGGACCGATTTTGGTAATAAGAAAACACAGAGTTGGTCAGGCATACTCGGTGCGACCGATTCGCTCATCTCGGTTAGACCGAAACGTTACGAAGGGGAAACAGAGAGTTTGCATTGCAAACTCGGTGGGACCGATCGCTCATCTCGGTTGGACCAAAACGTTACGAAGGGAAACAGAGAGGTTGCAATCCCATCCCGGTGAGAGCGAGATACCTATCGGTGAGACCAAAGCGACTAGGGTTTGTGGCAGTGGCTATGTCAAGTGAACTCAGTGGCGCCGGATAAGAAATTTCGGTGGGGCCGAGTTTGAGTTTTGGTTAGGGACATATGTGGATATGAGAAAGTAGTTGAGGGTTTTTGGAGCATATCACTAAGCATTTTGAGCAAGTAACTCATTAAGCAACACCTCACCCCCTTTTAATAGTATTGGCTTTTCCTATGGAGTCAATGTGATCTTGGATCACTAAAAGTAAAATGTAGAGTTTTGTGTTTTGAGCTTGAGCCAATCTTTTGTCCTTAGCATTTTGAGGGGTCCACTTTCTAATCCATGCCATGCCAAACATTGAGCTTTCCTGAAATATTTATCTTGAAATAGCATTAGCTCAATGAGCTATATGTTGTTAGGAATTACCAAAACCACCCAGGGATAGTTGCACTTTCAATCTCCCCCTTTTTGGTAATTGGTGACAACATATAGATCAAAGCTTCGACAAATGATCATAAGATAGAAAAACATCGTCGCTTTGAGAAGTATGTGGTAAGCAAGAGCTCCCCCTAAATTTGTGCATTATTTAAATTTGCTTTTGAATGCAAATGCACAATTGATTAGGATCATGGGTTACTCTTCCATGTCACATACATCTTGGTGGAGCGCTCAAAATAATAGAAATTAAAAGCATGCACTCATCACCAAGCAAGTGAATGATCATATATGAGATATAAAAGATAATATCATCCAAACAAGCATTAAGGTAGCAAATGATCAAACACATGATCAAATAAGTATCTCACACAAGGACATAAAGTATCTCACACAATAAAAAGTTCAAGTAAAGGCAAAGAAGCAAAACACTCTCTCGAAGCCTATGATCTACACATATTTCTCCCCCTTTGGCAACAAGTTACCAAAAAGTTCAAATATGCATAGTTGTATGCGCCTCTCAGGCTTGGTCTTCGGGAAGTGGTGTAGAGAGAACTCCAAGGACGAAGGCATCTGTTGATGTAGTTGGAGCTGGTGGAGTGGCTGCTGGAGGTGGCACTGGAGCTGTTGACGGAGTCCTGGACTAAGGGGTCCTTGGGCCGGACTGATGGGCTGTGAAGACATGAAGACCAAAGATTGAACCCGTGTCCGGATTGGATGCTACGTGGCATGGAAGGCAAGCTAGGCGACCGACTATGAAGATTCCCTCTTATGTAACCGACTCCATGTAACCCTAGATCTCTCCGGTGCCTATATAAACCGGAGAGCATAGTCCGGATACGGATACTCATGACCATATGCTCATAGGCTAGACTTCTAGGGTTTAGCCATTATGATCTCGTGGTAGATCAACTCTTGTAACACTCATATTCATCAAGATAATTCAAGCAGGAAGTAGGGTATTACCTCCATAGAGAGGGCCCGAACCTGGGTAAACATTGTGTCCCCCGTCTCCTGTTACCATCGGTCCTAGACGCACAGTTCGGGACCCCCTACCCGAGATCCGCCGGTTTTGACACCGACATTGGTGCTTTCATTGAGAGTTCCACTGTGCCGTCAACGAAAGGTTTGATGGACCCTTCGATCTTCAGTAATGACGTGGTCCAGGGAGAAACCTTCCTCCCCGGACAGATCTTTGTATTCGACGGCTTCGTACTACGTCGCAGCCATCTGGAGCAGATCGATAGCTACGCCCCTGGCCATCAGGTCAGATTCAGAAGCTTGAACTACGTCGCAGACATCTGTGGAGACTTGATCTTCGACGGATTCGAGACCGCAGCAACCGCTCCCCTTCGCCCCGACGAACATGGCCTAAACCTGTCATCGGGCCGCATCCAGGGGACAGCTCCTGTGACAACTCTGGCCTTAGATCCAGAGCAGATCAAGTCGTTCGAAGACGGGAAACTCAACCCCATCACGGGGGCTACCGATTCGGTGGCGTTGGAGCCGCATGCAGATTCCACTTCGTACGACACTTGCATCAACGGAACCCCGGATTCGTCTCCGGTATCGAGTTCTGAACCCTGTGAGCCCGCGGATACCGAACTCGATCGGCTATCGATCTTCAAGTTCAGCGCCGTAGATAACTTCCAACACTCACCCATGGGCGACCTACTAAACTCACTAAAAAACCTATCCCTGGCAGACGGCTCGTCGCCGAACTATGTTCGGTTCGACCTTACGGCAGATGATGGAGAATTTCGCTTCCCACCTGCCACCCACTTCATAGCCACCGTCGAAGACCCAACCAACACGCCTGACCCATGCTCCAAAGAAATCAACGGTCTGGACGACGATGAGGGGCAAGGCCAGAGCTTGCTACCCGCTAGACGCGGGACGACCACTTCTTGGTATGACGTGTGTATGGTAGACACACCCAACGACGATGACAAGGAGGACCTAGTTGACGATAAACCTCCTGGTACACAGTCCGAACACAGGAGCCCCCTGTGCCCCTCTCAGTCACGTCACTTAAGAGAAAACAATACTAGCACCGGAGGTGATAGTACTCCGGACAACGAAGACCCTGTCGAGACAGGATCCGAACAGGGGGACCAGGAAAGCGGGCAAGATAGCCCTGATGAACAAGTCATATACGGAGACTCGGAGGATAGTAATTATGTCCCACTCTCCAAGGAAGAGGAGAGCCTCGGCAACAAGGAATTCATCGTGCCTGAGGAACCTCTCAAACAGGAGCACTTTAAACGCCGGCTAATAGCCACGACAAGGAATCTAAGAATAAAGCAGCTGCAGCTTCAAGCAAGCCAAGATCTGCTCAATGATAAATGGACCCAGGTCCTAGCCGTCGAAGAATACGGCCCTAGTGGCCCGGACAAAAGCCACCCCAAGTGCAGGTGGCTCCCTCCACATGATGGCAAGACGCTGGAGCCCGTACCACCATCGAACAATGCGCAGGTCGACCACAATTCGGCCCGGATAAAGCAGCAGCCCAAGCAGAACACCATACGAACCAATCCGGCCGTAAAAACAAGAACAAGACGGTTCGGGAAAACAATCGCGATATCCGCCAAAGCTTAGTGGGCAGAGCAGGACAGACAAGATCGACGTACAGATCGCGGGGATATGCCCCGACCGGCGATGATGGCCAATTAGCGGGACATAACAGAGCCAACCACTCCCGAAGCCGCCAACGACATCCAACGGAGGTGCTTCACAGTGTGGCCCAACATAGAGGAGCCGCACACCCTCTTTGCTTCACCGATAAGGTAATGGAGCACGAATTTCCAGACGGGTTTAAACCCATCAACATCGAATCATACGATGGAACAACAGATCCCGCAGTATGGATGGATGATTACCTCCTCCATATCCACCTGGCTTGCGGAGACGACCTTCACACCATTAAATACCTGCCTCTCAAGCTTAAGGTGCCAGCACGGTACTGGCTAAACAATTTGCCAGAAAATTCTATTGGCAACTGGGAGGATTTGGAAGACGCCTTTCGTGAGAACTTCCAAGGAACATATGTCCAGCCACCAGATGCCGATGACTTAAGTCATATTGTCCAACAGCCCGGTGAGGCAGCCAGGGAGCTCTGGACTAGGTTCTTAGTCAAAAAGAACCAAATTGTCGACTGTCCGTACGCGGAAGCCCTTGCGGCCTTCAAACATAGCGTCCGGGATGAATGGCTAGCACGTCACCTCGGCCAGGAAGGACCTGAATCCATGACAGCCCTTACCGCTCTAATGACTCGCTTTTGTGTGGGAGAAGACAACTGGCTCGCTCGTAAAAGCAACAACGCCAGCAACCCAGGCACTTCCGAAATCCGAGACGGCAACGGCAAGCCACGACTAAACGAACACAACAGTCGCAGCAATAATAAAAGATTACGCGACACATCGGTCAACGCCGGATTTCACAATCCCAAACCCAGTCAATGGAAGAAGCCATTTAAGGCCAACCAGGATGGACCATCCGCCCTCGACAGGATATTAGACCGACCTTATCAGATTCACGGTCACCCTGATAAGCCAGCTAATCACACCAACAGAAACTGTTGGGTCTTCAAGCAGGCAGGCAAGCTTAACACCGAGCACAAGGGGAGGAGACCATCAAGCGATAAAGACGACGCAGCAGCTCGCCAACCGAACACCAGGGGCCAGAAACAGTTTCCCTCCGAAGTTTGACCACTCCCCGAGCGGAAATAGCAGTTCGGCTTCCGCCACCCACCCACTATGCTGGCAAGATTTACACCACGCGTACATCAGTACGCGCTCAAGATACCATGGGCATCGGCGGAAGCACAATACGGACAACCCTGCAAGCATTCCCGTAATGTTTTTTATCTGTTTTCCTTACACTTTTTTAATATAACTTAAAAACAGGTGATCAACAGGCCAACATCTACAATGGACTCTATCGGAGTTCGGATCCGTACATTCACCTAGGGGGCTACTTTCGTTAAGGACTCCCCTCCCTGAGGACGGGCGGCGCAGACGTGCGACAGGAGGTCCAAAACAGCTTTTTGTAGACCGCACTCTTCATTCTGAGCCTACGCTATGCCTTTTTTCCTCCGTTCTCGACCCCGAGCATGTCAAATAGCCAGGTTGTGGTTTTTCCTTTTTATATATGAATTTATCATTGGCTTATTGCTCCACTCCCAGTAAAATATATCCGAACTAATCTTCCATACTCTTCCTACAATGAGTACGACCGTAACAGCTGTGTTACAAGACGCACCTCGGCATAACCTGCCAGGGGCTCGGTATGGGAACAAATGCGTCGCCAATAAAAGTTCGAACAACTCTATAGCGTACTTCGGCGTCGCAAGTTTGGCCTTATATGCATCAGCTCCGAATCATTGTCTTTGGTCAATAGTTGGGTTGCCCGGCTCCTGTGCTTGCTACCCTACGTTCCGCTCTATCGACTAGGGTAGTAAAGGGAGAACTACTGCGATTGTTCCCTGGCTTTGACCGGATGAGCACCTCAGTAGAGAAAGCCGAATACTGACCGTCATGATGCGGCGAGAGCTGGTCAACCACTTGACGACTTATTCGAATCTTTAGCGATTCTCCGTGTCACACGAAGGATCTTTTTTAGATCAAAACGTGTAAGGCATAAAAATTATAATACGCCGCATACATACCAGGGGCTATATCGTAGCCCCGCCATAAAACTCCTATGGCTAAGTGAAAGTGTTAATGCCCTATAGTCCGATTGCCTGGTTCGCCGCATTATCACCTCCTTTATGGACCGAGACGTTGGATAAAGAGTGATTCAATGCTTTTTCGAACACCCCCGTATTTCCTACGAGGGGGCTAAAGCCGACGACTGGAAAACTTTCAGATTACATTAACACGGCCGCACAGGAGGAATACAAGCTTTCTAGCAAAACATGAAAATAGATTAAACTATAAAGTTGTCTGTTACAACCCTTGTAGACATCACTCGAACATTATGTTTTTCGAGCACTGACCCTCTATCAAGCGGGCGGCCTCTAGGACATCTTCAAAATAATGCTCTGGTTCTGGACGGTCCTTGCCTTCGGGTGGACTCTTCGCCACAACATCGATGGCCTTCATCTCCCCCCAAAATGTCTTCACTCGGGCAAAGGCCATCCGTGCACCTTCAATGCACGCCGACCGCTTCACAGCGTCGATACGCGGCACTGCGTCAACAAGCCACTGCACCAGGTCGAAGTAACTACTTGGAACAGGTCCAGTCAGCCACAACCGGACTATGACGTCCTTCATGGCAGCGCCGGATATCCTATGCAGCTCGGCCCACTGGGACATCTGCTCATTCAGCAACAGAGGGCGCTTCGACGCGCCAAATTGTGACCAGAAAAGCTTCTCCATTGCATATCCCTCTTGCGCATGGTAAAATTGCGCCGCATCGGAAGAACTCTTCGGCAAGTCTAACAAATTGTCCGGCGAACTCCATACTTGGTTAAGCTGAGCATAGTTCTGGTCACCGAACTTGGCCTGTAGAAAAAAGGGCTTGCCAGCCACAATCTCCCCAGCTTGCCGAATCTCCTCACGGGCTGCTCTGGATTCAGACCGCGCTTCTCACGCCTCGCGTAAGGCCTTGTCAAGCTCAGCCATTTTGGCTTCATTTTCCTTCTCAAGAAGTTTACAGCGGCTAGCCGCATTCTCTAATTCGTGCGCCATGGTGGACATCTTCTCCTGGTCTTGGCGCCGTGCAGCTTGTTCGGCTTTCAATTCAGCAGATGCCTTTTCGGCAGCCGCATTACTAAGCCAGGCCTGACCCTTGGCTCGGGCTAGCTCCGCCCGAAGGGCCTCTACGGCAGCGGCACCATCTGCACTCATGCACATTTCATATAAAACTCTTTTTAGAGTCAGGCTTAAATTACAAGCACATTGGTGTAAGGAATGCTCGGAATATATACCTTGCGAGTCGTCAAGACGCATGTTGATCAATGCAATGTCATCCTCCGCAACGTCCAGCTTTCGCTGCAGTTCGGTCACTTCCGCATTTCGGCCAGTAGCAGGAGGGGCGGTAGCCTGCATTACAAATTAAATCAAGGTTAGTACCTAGGCATATCTTTTTGATCCTCCGATTGCTTCCTTCGGAAGACAATTCGAGTCCCAGGGGCTACTCCATACACAACAGGTGCATTCTGTCAATATCATTCAGTTGGCAACATTACATGACAAACCTCAAAGCCTCTTAGAAGGCTCATAAAGGCCTCGTTCAACCCGCTCTTCGCGGAGAGAACCTGTTCGACCACCGAAACCATTAAGGCACGGTGCTCTTCCAAAACAAACGCTCGTCGCAGCATGTCCGTCAGCGTCTCTGACACTCCTGGGTCTTCGGACACCGGTGCCGGAGCACGACACTCCTTTGAAGGAATTCGCTTACCCGCCTCCAGAATCATCTCCGGATGTAAACTGGATAGTTTGGGGCCGTCATTCTTGATCCCCGAATCCTGAGTGACAGAGGCGCCACCTTCGGGCAACTCCTTCCTCGTTTCCTGCGCTACTTGCCGGTTGGGAGGATCCCTCCGGGACGACACCTCAAGATCATCCTCCCTATTGGGCAAGGAGGCCGGAGAAGGTGTGTCACTCTCCATCATCTCCGGCAGAAGGTCTCCCGAGGAGGAGGACGATTGAGAAACACCAGGCGTTGACCTGCGAGGACGTACATATGTCAGAGGATTACTTCAGTAATAAGAAAGGAATGAGGTATGGTTAAAGTACCCTGTGTCACTTATGGTCTGGTCGGAGGTTCGTCCTCATCATCAAGCTCTACATCGACATCGCTTGCCCGGCCCAAGACGCCCGACGATGGCATTTTCCCTTTCTTGGAAGGTTTCCTCTCCTGACCTCTAGAAGCGGCCCTCTTCTTGCTATGGAAGGCCCCCTCTACACCTTTGCCCCTGGGCAAAAGGGTTTCGGTTTCCCCAAACACAGAGTATGAATCGTCCTCAGGGCAGGCATCTCCTTTGGGCTCCCCGCTCTCACCCCCTCTGCAGACACCTGGTACGGCGTCAGAGTTAACATCCGCGTCAGCAGGGCGGACGCGGGGTCTTCGGGAAGGGGCACCAGACACCAGATCATCACCGCTTTCTTTATCCAGTCCTGTATAAGGACGGGTTGTTTAGTATCTTGTCAAGAGACGCTTGAATGAAACGTGCTCGGAGATCGAATACTTACCGGAGTTTCTGGATGATTGCAGTCAAGGCCAACATCTTCGGTGGTGTCCGGCCATTGCTCTCGCTCCCCGAAGTATAATCTCCACATCCCTTCGTGCGTAGCACCGAAGAAGTGCTGAGGAGTCCGCTGCCCCTCCGGATTAAACTCCCACATACAGAGAGTCGGCCGCTGACATGGCAGGGTCCGGCGGACTAGCATTACTTGAACAACGTTCACAAGTTCGATGCCCTTCTCGCTAAGGCTTCGGATGCGGCTTTGCAGAGTCTGCACCTCGTTGACGGATCCCAAGTCCAATCCTTTGTTGATCCATGAAGCGAGCTGAATTGGAGGGCCGGGTCGGAACGCAGGCATAGCCACCCACTTGGAGCTTCGCGGCTCGTTGACATAAAACCACCCTTGCTGCCATAGGTCGGAAGTCTCGGCGAAAGATCCTTCAAACCAAACCACGCTGGCAAGCTTACTTATCATAACGTTGCCGCACTCTGCCTGCTCCCCCTCTGTCGCCCGCGGTCTCACGTCAAAAGTCTTGAGCCACAAACCAAACTGCGGAGGAGTCCGGAGGAAGGCCTCACACGCGACGATGAATGCCAAGATGAGAAGAATCGAGTCCGGGGCCAGATCGTGAAAATCTAGCCCATAGTAGAACATGAGCCCCCGGACGAAGGGGTTAAGCGCGAACCCTAACCCATGGAGGAAGTGGGACACAAATACTACTGTCTCGCCGGATTTGGAGGTGGGAATAACCTGCCCCTCGGAAGGAAGCCGATGAAGGATTTCTGGGGTCGGATACCTCGCCACGCGGAGCTTCGCAATATCCTCCTCCGTGATAGAAGAGGCTACCCACCGGCCTGAACGGCTGGACCCGGACATGATTGGTGCTGGTGGCGATTGGAACCCGAGGGCTAGAACTCGAGGTGGCTGGGGTTGAGGAAGAAGCAAACGCAGAAGAGAAAGACAAGTTTGGGTCCCTATATATAAAGGCCCGGAATATCGAGCGTCCCCTCCTGGATCTCGAAACTTACCTATCGTCAAAGAGTTGTGCCCAGGGGACGGTTGGGTTACCCACACCTCCATTATTGAAAATCCCATAAATAAGGGGACAAGATCTCTGCTTTGACAAGACGTGCCAACAAAACCGCTCCCCGAGACGTGGGGCGACGGGCTAGCCAACTGTTGGAAATAATAACCGGGCAGGCGTGATACAATGTTATAAACAGTTGTCAGCAGATTGGACTCGTGGAGTATTGTATTTTCTGCATTTACATACATAAGTCCGGATATATTTACTACATCCGAAGACTATCTTGGAGTTCAGAAGAAGGAACCCGCCTTGCAATGTCGAAGACAATCTGCGCGCCGGACTCCTCGTCATTGAAGTCAGGTTCAGGGGCTACTGAGGGAGTCCTAGACTAAGGGGTCCTTGGGCGTCCGGTCTGTTATCCATTGGGCCGGACTGATGGGCTGTGAAGACATGAAGACCGA
This sequence comes from Aegilops tauschii subsp. strangulata, assembly GCF_002575655.3. Taxonomy (NCBI): domain Eukaryota; kingdom Viridiplantae; phylum Streptophyta; class Magnoliopsida; order Poales; family Poaceae; genus Aegilops; species Aegilops tauschii. Next base: position 58,106,094 of record NC_053035.3, on the reverse strand, counting down.
AGATTGAACCTGTGTCTGGATTGGATGCTATGTGGCGTCGGAGGCAAGCTAGGCAACCGACTATAAAGATTCCCTCTTATGTAACCGACTCCATGTAACCCTAGATCTCTCCGGTGCCTATATAAACCGGAGAGCATAGTCCGGATATGGATACTGATGACCATATGCTCATAGGCTAGACTTCTAGGGTTTAGCCATTACAATCTCGTGGTAGATCAACTCGTGTAACACTCATATTCATCAAGATCAATCAAGCGGGAAGTAGGGTATTACCTCCATAGAGAGCGCCCGAACCTAGGTAAACATTGTGTCCCCCATCTCCTGTTACCATCGATCCTAGACGCACAGTTCGGGACCCCTTACCCGAGATCCGCCGGTTTTGACACCGACAGCTGTAGCTGCTGGTGCTGATGCTGTAGCTCTAGAATCTGTCACTGGCACTGCAACAGACCTCTGACTCCTTGGCACTCACTGAAATGCATCAGTAGTTGCCTTGCCTCTCTTCTCTTCTGCTTCCTCCTGAAGCTACTCAACTGTTGTTTGAATCTCAGTTACCTTCAGATCAAGATCATAAAATTTGGTCTCTATGATCCTCTCCAAGCTCTCCTGGTTTTGAGTCAGGGTGGACAAGCCCTTCTCAATTCTCAGTGTAGACTAGATCAGATATGCAAGTTGATCTTGCTTGCTCTTCAGGAAAACTTGAGATGCCTCTTCAACACTTGGCATCTTGGCAGCTTTCGTAGCCTTTGATTTGGCTCTCTTCTCCTGTGCTTGCTCAGATGTGGGGTCTTCCTCATTCATCACAACAGTATTATCTTCAAAATCAGGATACAGGGGTAGATGCTCCTTATCCAATAGATATGTTCCTGTGCCCATCTTGGAGTTGATGAGCTCCTGAATGTTGGAGCATACCCACAGCTTTTCTTCTGGTCAGCAGCAGTCCTCTTGATTGTTTCTACAATCAAACTGATAACCTTGAACTTCTGAGGGACATCAAAAAGCTGTAGCAAGTTGATAGAATGCCCTCTGATCATCTTGTCATCTCCTGACTTGGGTAGCAGAGTGTGCCTAAGGATTTGTTGATGGTAGGCAGACCAGACAACAAGAAATGTACATATCCAAGCTTGTGAGTCTCCAAAGCCTTATCTGGGATCTCCTGGTACATGTTTGCCATAGTGTTGTGGTCCTTCTTCTTCTTGGCATACACATCCAAGTCATCTTCATGTTCTTCAGGGGCATTTATCAGCTTGGCCCGCTCCTCAATTGTGGATTGGTACCTAGTACCTTCTGACATCCAAACTATCCTCCCATCTGGATAGAAGTGGGTAGGGGAGTAAAACTGCATGATCAGCTCATCATTCCATTTGGTGAACTTCTGTCAAATAAATTTGTCAACTCCACATGCTTTGAAGCTGTCATAAACTCCCGGGAAGTGATCTTCATTCTCCTGGATGTATTCCCAATCCACCCATCTCATGTCACAGACAATGGGCTTCTTGTCAAGCAAAATAGTTTCATAAAAGTATTGTAGTTCCTTTGTGTGAAACCTATAATCAACTACTGTCCTCCTCCTCACAGCATATGGATCAGACTGTCTCCACAATCTCAGTCTAGCATCCTTTCTGATATGCATGTCTTCAGCCACTGGATGAGCATCATTGTGGTCAGGAATCTTGGGCTTCAACTTCCTCAAAACAAGTGAATCATCATCCTCTTCTTCAACTTGAGGCACTGGGCCTTGTTCTTCTCTTCAGCAGGTATGTTTCTGGTGTTCCTCTTGGGCTTACTGGGCTTCTGAGCTGGAGCTTTGGGAGCAGACCTGGGCTTTGATGGAGCAGCCCCTGCCTTTATAGCATCTCCCATAAGCTTCTGAGCTTTGGGTGCTAGTGTAGCATCCTCTTCCTCTTCCTCTTCTTCATGAGAAGAGTGTTTTTCAAATTCAGCCATGGGGTCAACTTTCTTGCACCATCTTCCCCTTTTTCTCTCTTTCTTTTCCTTTTCCTCAGTAGCATCATCTCCTCCTGTTGACTTGGAGGGTTTTTGAGTGAGTGCTCTGGCTTTAGACATTGGAATTATCCTTGTTGGTGCCTTCTTATTCATCCCTGGCTTAATTGCAGCAGCTGTTCCATATTCCTTTTTCAGTACTTTCTTCTTGGAGCTTACTTCCTCCTCAGTGGCAACATAATCCTCATCCTCAGATTCTGAGGTTCTGTTCTTCCTGGTTCTGGTGGCTGCCTTTGGCAAGTTGCTTGGAGTGCTCCTGCTACCATCATCAGAAGTGCTTGAGGGATATGAACCCTCACTCATCTGCACATGTTCCTCAGACCTGTTCTGACTATCACTCTGATCAGACATCTCTGCAAACTTACTGACAGCAGACCCTGTGAATAGATGTAGATGAGGTAGAGTGGATGAGCATCACAAAGTGCAGAGTTTTTGCAAAACCGATGACTTAAAAAACTTAGTTTTAGTTCTCCACAGAAAGCATTTCCGAGCTACGGATTTGTAAACTCGGTGATACCGAAGCAGCTTCTGGAACCTAAACTAGTGAACTCGGTTAGACCGAGTCACAGTTCGATGGCACCGAGACTGCTAGGGTTTCACAGAGAATCGAACTCGGTCACACCGATTTGCAGTTTTCGATCAGACCGAAAATCGCAAGTGCTATGGCCTAAGCCAAATCGGTGAGACCGATTTCTACAACTCGGTCGGTCAGAGATGGGTTCAGCGGAGACCTAACCCTAAATTTCAAAATCAAATCTAACCTAAAGGATGTTTTCAATGGATAGAGTGTTTGCATACGTGGTGATGATCATGGCAGGGCAATGTGCTACGAATCAGAGTTAAATGAATAGCACAAAGAGACGAACTCGTACCCTACTTCGGCGGAGTTTGCTACGGCGGCAACGGAGGAGCAGAATTCCGTTGACGGTGATGGAAACCAGTGGCGGGAGGTCGCTGGCGGCGAGGAGACGATCCGGAGACACGAGGCGGCAGAGCAGGATACGTACGGGCTGAGAGGTTTCGAAGAAATTTCCAAAATCTCACCCGTGGGTTTATATATCGCGACCCTGTCGGTGTGACCGAGTGGAACAACTCGGTGGCACCGAGATGTAGAATCGCAAGCGGTTACTGCAACTCGGTGTGACCGAAAAGTCCAAATCGGTTGCACCAAGATTGAAAACCTAGATCAACTTAGTGATCTCGGTGTGACCGAAATGGATGACTCGGTCATACCGAAATGCACAAAGAGGTTTTGGAAGTTTAAGTCTATGGCGAATCGGGGACTCTGAGTGCTCCTCACACAGAGTGGTTCGAATCTGACTTGATCAAACTTTGTGATGTAGCATGAATGGAGTTTGAGACGAGAAAAGCATAGATAGCTAGAGGGAGTTCTTAGGCATTCTTGTCCATGCATTTGGCAAAAGAGAAAAGCCAAACAATCAAAGCAATAAATGGATGTCCTCGAATGAGTAAAATATGCATCCAACATGCTCACACAATAAAATGACAAATGAAATATGTGACAAAGCATGCACAATCACTCTAGCATCTATCAAGCAGTTTGGCGATGACTAGGTCATCTATATATGAGTATATTGACTTAGGAGTCAAATGAGAACATTTGATCATAGGTCATACTCATCGTTTAAGCACAAGTGGGGTTACCACTTTTACATAAAGCATTGTTTTGTTCACATCATTAGAGTTGCTTTATCTCAATTGATTAGAGTAAAGCTCCCCCTAGATGTGATATCCCCCCTAAGAGGGATGAATTAACCTTGGGTTTTCTCGATGATGACTTCATGTAGGTGTTGAAGATGTAGATGCTCAATGTTGATGTAGATCATTCGGAGCAATCCTTTGGAGTGAGTTGCACTTTCAATACCTACACGGGTTAGTCCCACAAGGAACACACAAGGATATCCATAGACATAGATATTCACATGAGATGATGTCCATGAATGCATTATGTTACCTTGTCCCTTGTCTTACCAACAAGAGGGTTTGTGACTCCTTGAACTAGTGCAAGATATGGAAGTTGTTTGCACTTGTCCTTGCCAAGATGATAAGAGTGAAGTATGTTGGCGGAGTCACCCTCAAGAACAATCTAGTTCTTCTTCTTCGGGATCCACACCATCTTGATGGGAATCCTTGGAGTTGTAGTCGTACTTGATGGAAGTGGAACTTGATGTAGTCTTGGGAACCCACTTGACTAAGGCCTTAGGAGCTTCTTCAAATGCACCAATCTCCTCTTGAAGCTTGTCCTTGCCCTTTAGCTTGTGGTCTTGTGGTGGAAGATCATCTTGAGCTTGTGTTCCTTGGAAAAAAGTAGGATCATACTTCTCTTGTTGAGGAACAAACTTCGTCTTGGGGTATTGATCTTCTTCCCACTCAACTCTGTCGGCATTGAACTTTCGTTCAAAACCAACACCTTGATTCTTCTGGTGTCTTCCTTGCTTGCGTACAATTTCCTCAAATTGCTTACTTCCGGCAAGACGCTTGTAAACACCTTTCTCTATAATCCCCAAGCTTAGGATTTTTTACATCCTTGAATATTACCTTGAGTTGCCTTGGGAATCCCCAAGCTTAGGCTCTTGCCACTCCTTATTCCATAGTCCATCAAATCCTTACCCAAAACTTGAAAACTTCACAACACAAAACTCAACAGAAATTCTCGTAAGCTCCGTTAGTATAAGACAACAAATCACCACTTTTGGTACTGTTGTGAACTTATTATTTATTTATATTGGTGTAATATCTACTGTATTCCAACTTTTCCATGGTTCATACCCCCCGATACTAGCCATAGATTCATCAAAATAAGCAACAACACACGAAAAACAGAATGTGTTAAAAACAGAACAGTCTGTAGCAATCTGGAAAGTTCGCATACTTATGTAATTCAAAAAAAAACTAAAAAATCAGTAAAGCAAGGGAAATTTGTATATCAATCTACTGGAAAAAATCAGGATTTTATCGCGCATCTGTGATTTTAAACAATTCTGGGACTGAGCCCAAAGTTTCTCTTTTTTCAACAAGATTAAATCAACTATCACCGTAGGCTAACCCAAAGGTCTTACTTGGCACAAACACTAATTAAAACACAAAAAAACATCTAACCAGAGGATAGATGATTTATTCAAAGCAAAAGAGAACTTAAAAAGCAAAAACATAAAATACAATTGGGTTGCCTCCCACTAAGCGCTATCGTTTAACACCATTAGCTAGGCGTAAAAAACACGAATAGATCTAAGTGTAGTCGTAATAATGATAAGGTAGATCTCAAAAACTCATCTCATACTCCCTATGTTCAGCAGCAAGTTTTCTTTGTGGCAAGCAAAATTAATCATAAGGGCTAAATTTAATAGGATAAGAATCCCCAAGATCGATTTCGGGAGGAATTGGTTCCTCCTTCGGCCCTTCGTATTGTATGACCAATTCATCATTATAAGCATTCTTTTGGCAAAAAGTAATGAGTTTGTGTCCAAGAGAGAAACCCAAGCCGTTGCTTTGTATAGCAAAATTATCATTAAGCTCAGAAATCTTATCAACTAAAACATCGGTAGGAACTTTCTTTCTTAAATTTTCATTATAAGCAACATGATCTAGGGATCGTAAACGCATTATGTCCTCTTGATTAAATAGAATTCCCTCTATGGGAGGACGACCACCATCTACTTTATAATGCGAAAAAGTTTCGCTAGCCTCTTTCATATAAATCTAAACTCGTGAGCTAGAAATATAGTGGCGACACGTTTAACAGAAGAATGCTCAATATTTGAAAAATCTAAAAAGATCCTTTGTATGGAAGGATGCATATGAATGAATTGTCTTTCAAGCTCAACTATAAGCAAAGATATAGCATCCGCAAGGCTACTAGTCTTATGGAGAATAGATCCACCCAAGGTGGGGAGTGCACCGACACAAGTAAAGCAATCTCGAATAACCCCCTTTCCAATAATATTTCCGCTACCAATGCGGAAAAAATTGCATGCAAGATAGTAGATTCTTCATGAGGATTAGAATTAGCAAAAGCATCAAGGTTTCCCCCATTGTTACTACTATCCTTTTCAACAATAACCTCCCCGGTTTCAGACATGGTGGCAACTGGCAAACGAGCAAGAAAAATAAGACGAACGGAAGAGGGGCGAAGAAAAGGCAAATCTTTTCGAAAATCATTTTAGAAGTGGGGGAGAGGAAAATGAGAGGCGAATGAAAATAATGTAATGCGAGGGATGAGAGTTTATGATGGGTACTTGGTATGTCTTGACTTGGCGTAGATCTCACCGACAATGGCGCCAGAAATCCTTCTTGCTACCTCTTGAGCTTGCGTTGGTTTTTCCATTGAAGAGGAAAGGGTGATGCAGCATAGTAGCGTAAGTATTTCCCTCAGTTTTGAGAACCAAGGTATCAATCCAGTAGGAGACAACGCACAAGCCACCGAATACCTACACAAACAACAACCAAGCTTGCACCCAACGCAATAAAGGGGTTGTCAATCCCTTCACGGTTATTCGCAACGTGAGATCTGATAGAGATGGATAAACGACAAAGTAATATTTTTGGTATTTTTGGTTTATGGAACGGAAAGTAAAAGATGGCAAAGAAAGTAAATAGGAAACTAGAATTGTAGATCGGAAACTTATATGATGGAAAATAGACCCGGGGCCATAGGTTTCACTAGAGGCTTCTCTCGAGATAGAAATTATTACGGTGGGTGAACAAATTACTGCCGGGCAATTGATAGAAAAGCGGAAAGTTATGGCGATATCTAAGGAAATGATCATGAATATAGGCATCACGTCCGTGTCAAGTAGATCGAAACGAGTCCGCATCTACTACTATTACTCCAGACATCGACCGCTATCCAGCGTGCATCTAGAGTATTAAGTTCATAAAGAACGGTGTAACACATTAAGCAAGATGACATGATGGAGAGGAATTAACTCAAGCAATATGATGAAAACCCCATCTTTTTATCCTCGATGGCAACAATACAATACGTGTCTTGCTGCCCCAACAGATAAGCTGATCATAAGTCCACAATTCATCGGATCTCGACAAACACATCGCAAAAGAGTATTACATCGAATAGATCTCCAAGAATATCGAGGAGAACTTTGTATTGAGAATCAAAGAGAGAGAGAAGAAGTCATCTAACTACTAGCTATGGACCCGTAGGTCTGTGGTAAACTACCCACGCTTCATCAGAGAGTCAATGGTGTTGATGTAGAAGCCCTCCATGATCGAATCCCCATCCGGCAGGACGCCGGAAAAGGCCCCAAGATGGGATCTCACGGGTACAGAAGGTTGCGGCGCTGGAAAAGTGGTTTCGTGGCTCCCCTGGATGTTTTTGGGGTATAAGAGTATATATAAGAGGAAGATCTAGGTCAGGGGATCCTCAAGGGTCCCATAAGGTCGGGGGGCACGCCCTACCCCTTGTGGCCGCCACAAGGCTCTTCTGACTTGCACTGCAAGTCTCCTGGGTGTCTTCTGGTCCAAGAAAAATCATCGCGAAAGTTTTATTCCGTTTGGACTCCGTTTGGTATTCCTTTTCTGCGATACTCTAAAGCAAGGGAAAAAACAGAAACTGACACTGGGCTCTAGGTTAATAGGTTAGTCCCAAAAACATATAAAATAGCATATTAATGCGTGTAAAACATCCAAAACAGATAATATAGTAGCATGGAACAATAAAAAATTATAGATACGTTGGAGACGTATCAATAGACCGCGAGAAAGATATTGTTATTGTTGGTTTAGGGGATATCTCTCATGTTTTTAATTTCTCTAAATTTCATAGACAACCCCATGATAAAGAATTTCCTAGTAAGGATGAAATTATTGGTCTTGCTTCTATTGTCGTGCCTCCTACTGATCCTTTAGAACAATATTTGCTAGATCATGAGAATGATATGTTTATGAATGAAAGAAAGGAATTAGATGAAATAGTCTTTCATCAAGGGCATGTTTTGTAGCACAACTTGCCTGTTGAAATCCTTACGGATCCTCCTCCACCCAAGGGTGATCCCGTGTTTGAGGTTAAACAATTACCTGATACTTTGAAATATGCTTATCTTGATGAAAATAAGATATATCCTGTTATTATTAGTGCTAACCTTTCAGAGCAAGAAGAAAAGAAATTATTGAAAACTCTGAAGAAGCACCGTGCCGCTATTGTATATACACTCTTGATGATCTTAAGGGCATTAGTCCCACTCTATGTCAGCACAAGATTAAATTAGAACCTGATGCTAAACCAGTTGTTGATCATCAACGACGATTAAATCTTAAGATGAAAGAAGTGGTAAGAAATAAAATACTAAAGATTCTGGAGGCAGGTATAATTTAGCATGTTGTTGATAGTAGATGGGTAAGTCCCGTTCATTTACCCTTTGAAATTATGTGCGATGCTAGTGATTATGTTGTTGGCGTTGTTCTAGGGCAAAGAGTTGATAAGAAGTTGAATGTTATTCATTATGCTAGTAAAACTCTAGAAGTGCCCAAACAAATTATGCTACTACTGAAAAAAGAATTTCTAGCACTTGTCTTTGCTTGTGACAAGTTCTGATCTTATATTGTTGATTCCAAAGTAACTGTTCACACTGATCATGCTGCTATTAAATATCTCATGGAAAAGAAAGATGATAAACCTTGACTTATTAGATAGGTTCTCTTGCTACAAGAATTTAATTTGCATATTATTGATAGAAAGGGAGCTGAGAACCCCGTTGCAGACAACTTGTTAAGTGTGACAGCCTGGATTTGCCTTCTCTCTTTTTCCGGACTTTCTTTTGCATTTGCTTTGGATTTGGAGTTTTGAATCAATTCAAATGGACTTGATCACTTGGTCCTACCCTTGATTTTCACCCAAGTGACCCATCCACCCCTAGCTCATCTTTCCTTCTCTGAAAAACTCCAACAAAAGCCCAAGGAATAGTTTTCATAAAAGAAAAATATTCATTTTCTTCCCTGAAAATCACTTCAGAGAAGTATGCTCCAAAGCAACCCCTAGTTCTCTTGCTCCTAAAATCATGAATAAATTGACAAATACTCTTTGAACCCTAGGGCACCTCCCTGAGCAAAAATATTGCATAACTTTTTGGAATATTTTTGCTACAGAAAATCATTTCTGTTCTGGACAAAATGGCCACATTGCACAGCAAGTAAATTTTTCCTTGATCTTTTGGGGATGATCTTTTCTGAGCTTCATTACCCTCCTAAGAGATTTCTAAAACCCAAAGCACAACCTTTATTTCCCACTAGATTTTTCTCAGTGAAGCTCACAAGTTTCTACCCAGAAACTTGCCAGGAAGAAACCCACTCACACAGTTCACCTGTGACCCAGCCAACCGTGCAAAACAAACAAAACCACTAAGGACTATATGCCAGACATGGTGTTTGCGCTTAGCTCAGCCTGATGCCAAAGTTCACGCGGTGACCACGTTCATCCAAGGGGGCTGGCATGCGGCTAACGCGATCTGCGGTGCGCCAGCGTCTCTGTCTCGCGCGTGCTCGATGTCCCGGCCACTGCACCTTTCCAAACCGTACCCCCATCCTCGTCTGCACCTCCTTAACTCCGCCCAGGCGCTCGCCGACGTCGGAGCTCGTGGCAGCGAGCACGGGCATGGCGCGGCCAAGCCAATGGTGCGCCCGTGCCCCTATGCTCGTCACGTACCGTGCTCCTGTGCTCGTCGCTGCCCGCCTACAGTCCCCGCGTGATCCACGGTGCCTTCTCCCCCTCCCACTAACGCCATTTGTCACCGGGCGCCACTCTAGAGAGCTCCGGCGAGCTCTCGATCCCCGCCTCGGCCTCACCTATAAATAGAGCCCCCCCGAGCTTGTTTCTCTCCACACACGCTCTCAACACACCTCCACAACGCCGTAGGAAGCCGCAGCCCAGCCGGGTAGGCCTCTGGCCGCCGTCCCCGCACTGAGCTCGCCGGCGATCCCCGTCCACTGCCCCTCCCTCTCCAGAGCCGCTCGAGCTCTACTGACTTCTCCGGAATGTCCGTGGTGGTCCATTGGTGCGTGCTGGTGCCGTTGGAGCTGCTGGACTGGCCCTGCCTCGCCGGAATCACCATCTCTGACGAGCTCCGCTCGCTGCCGCCGCTGGAGAGCTTCGTTCCGACCCCGTCCGGCCACCCCTAGCCACACTACGGGTACGGGCAGGTGCGCCTCGATCTCCTCTCCATTCCTATCCTCTCAGATCTCATCGCCAGGCACTCCTTGCCGGAGAAAGCGTCGTCGTGGCGCCGCCCGACTCTGCTTCTCTCCCCCTCCCCCTCCGACTTGACTGCTGGGGCCCGCTGACAGCTACTCAGGCCGCGCCCGAAGCGGTATGAGTGGTGGCACCCTACTGGTTTACGCCTTCGACGTCACCCCCTCTGGTTTTTCTCTTATTCAAATTTGACCAGAACTTTGACTAGTTGTAACTTTTATTCTACAAGTCCAAATGAGTTGATTCTTTTTGCATTGTGTTCTTACTGGAAAATCCTAGGAGCACACCCAAGATAAGATTTTTCTGTGCTGTCTAGCATTTCTGGTAATTTTCATAAGTGTTCTTGATATTTTCTTTTTGCCATTTGATTTATTTTCAGAAGGTGAAGCTTGTCTTGAAGGCATCCAGGAGGAGTTTGAAGCTCCTCTGCACTAAGGCAATCCACAACAACATTTTCATGGTGTCTTTGCAATATCCATGATTTTCCACTTGAATATATATGATATTCATTGCATATAGTATTAAATAAATAATACTTGTGTTATTTTGTTTGTCTGATCAAGATGGTTAGTTAACAGGAATGAATGCTTGAACTAGTGAGATATAGCTTGAGTAGTTGAACTAAGTGAGTTTGTCATGACTATGGTAATATGAGCATCAGTATTATTTTCCGTATATGCATGATGAGTTTCGTAGGATAAATGCCAACTAAAAAGTGATGAATCCAGATGACCAGTAAGTAAGGACCAGAAATGTTGAACGATGAGTTTGTGCAAGTAGAACTTTTAATGAGGTTGATCTGTTGTTTCTAAGTGATATGTGATGCATTATATATGGTTGCATAAGCATGGCATATAGTGACTCGAGCATTTTATTTCAAGTTAAACCTGATGATAATTGAACTTGAACATAAAGTTGGTCGGGTCATGGTGCCCCTGAATCGGGCTGACAAGTGCAACCACATTTGCCTTAGTATGGGGAGGCCGTTAGTCGTCATGTTGTCATGCCTTTTGTCGGTGCCTCCAACGAGGGAAGGTTATGGGCGTGCGTTACCCTGGCCCGGTAAGCAGAGATAACCTTGTGAGCCTGTTGTTGTTATGGTACCTTGTCCCCGTTTGGGACCGTTTATTTGCCACGACGGTGGTCGTTTTGCCTTTGGTAGGCTGGGGCCACCCAGGACTAAGCCCAGTGGGGAGTTGGTCGGAGTGGCCGAAAGAGTGTCATGGCAATGGGAGAGTTCTGTCGGAATGCCGTTGGTCCACCCGAATGGGAGTGCAAGGCCATGGATTCCGTGCTGTGGGTAAAGTGCGCTACGTCTGCAGAGTGTATTAATCTATTGATAGCCGCACCCGCGGATAAGGGCCCAGTTCATAAGTAAGTCACACCATGGATCAACTTTTATAAAGAAATCTTGCACACTAAGTTATTTGCATTGCACTGGTTGAATCATGATGATGTCAGCGAGGCTGACTGTTGTGGTATCATTTGTGATCCGTGAGTAATCACCGTTTGGTTACAAGGTAACCCGTTGAACCGAGTATGGTTCCGTTTGTGATTCGTCATGATCACCGTTCGGTTGCGAGGCAACCTGTTGGTAAGAGAGAGTCCGAGTGGCTCAGTACACAAGTTTGGTTTCACTGCATGAGTAGCATGTTGCTATTTGCATTTAACTTGATTAAATGTCATGATATTGTTTGTCATTGTGGTTATGCTTGCTGTGAGCTTGCAAGTACATTCAATGTATTGACCTGGCGTGTTATGCCAGATTTCAGGAAAGTCTAACTGGATCGGAGTGCTACCGTGTGTAGATCGTCTCCACATCGGTGTCCCTGTGCCATGGAGTCCTGCTACGTTGTTGTTCCGCTGCCGTGTAGATGTCGTGCTCGAGGCCCCTCTATGTTCACTAAATAATGTACATATTGTTCAGCCGCACCGAGTGTGGCGCTGGGCCTCGCTACTTGATGTAATATCGCACTATGCTTCCGCTAGTTTCAATAAAGCGGTGATTTTCTGTACCAAGATGTTGTGTATTGCCAGAAGACATGATCTCTGGGTTGGCAATGCAAGGTAAACCGGTTGCTCTGAGCCGGGGTGCCACAACGCTTGGTATCAGAGCCGCGCTGACTGTAGGACACGCTAGGCCCCGGCAAGCGAAGTAAACGCTAGTTAGTTTGCTAATTGAGTGTCATTACTGTTTGCATCTGGATGCTGCATTACATGCATTAGACTTATTGTTATTACTAACTGGTTAATGTTTGTGAGTGTAGATGGGTCCGGTGCCGTATCCGTGTCAGTTGGAGCTAATGCCATACACTTCACCGCATCTTCTTTGTAACGTGTGGCGTCGATTGTACGCTCATGGTGACGACCCAGCATATCGGGTGTACCGGGAGCGTTCAGCCGACTCCGTGTATGATTATCATGTCGTGGTTACTCTGCGCAGCAGTTCGTCAGCAGTCTCTTACACTCGTACCTCTCGGAGCCGTTATGCATCCACCGCCGCTCAGGCCGTCCAGTATGCTACATTCGAGATTCTTGTTGAGTTACGCTATACAGAGGCTCGGATGCAGAACCACCCAGGTTTTTGCTTTTACCCATCTTTGCATGATGATGGTCGTATTCGCTTTCATTCCGTTGATCTGGCGTCTGTTAGTGACACTAGCCACCTTTCTCGACATATAATTGCTAGTTATCTTCTGATTCACGAGTTGGCTCGAGAGCTGAATCGTGCTCGTTCTGCTTTAGCCGCCGCTAGATCCTACCCTAATTCACCTTCTATGGAATTTACTCCTTATATTGTGCCTAGTTCTAGTTCGCCTATTTCCCCGGTTAGTCCCCCGAGTAGCTCGGGCACCTCGACTGTGAACCCACACTGTGCTCATGCTGAGTGGGCATCTCTTCTTGCTACCCCCGCAGCTCCCATGATCCCTTCTCATCCCGCGCCTACGCCTGAGGGAGAGCCCTCGAGGCAGCGTCGTCGTGTTACCTTTAACGCGGAGGTCTTGGTTAGTGTTGTCAGTTCAGGATCTGGGTCTGACTCAGGACAGGATCTGGCAGCACCGGCAGAGTCCTAGAGCATCTGAGTATCCACAGTGTGGTCATGTGATGTACGAATGTAGTTGTATGATCAATGATGTATCGTTGCATGTATGCGAGTAGTCGCACCAGCCATGATGTATATCTTTCATGTATGAGTCTATGTATAATTATGTGGGAGCTTTCTTTTTTATTCGATCGCCGTGTTTCTTGGTTCGTTCGTCACACTCTTTCGGGTTTGTCACTGGCTTTTCTTCCCACGTTTGGATGTTGCTCATCGCGGTTGCTCTTATTGGGGAAAAATAAATAGTAGGATGACGCGGGGAGGCAGCAACACGCAGGCTAGTGAGGATGTCCCTGTTCGTCGCTAAGCAAGACAAGCAGGACACTCCCCCGAGTCGTATCCGCAGCCACCGCTTCCACCGCCAAATCCACCCTCCACTCAACAAATTATGCGCATGTTTGAAGAAAGAAGGAACAATGATCTGATTGAGCTATTAAAAAGTGTGCAAGCTACGGTTGGGCAGAATGGGAATCAAAATGGCCATCACTCCAAGCTGTCAGATTTTCAAAGGACTAAGCCTCCCAGTTTCAGTCAAGTGGTTGACCCTTTGGAAGCAGATGATTGGTCACGAACTATTGAGAAGAAACTTGAAAATTGCTCGCACCGACGAAGCTGACAAGGTTTTGTTTGCTACCCACTATCTTGAAGGAGCCGCCGCTATATGGTGGGATAATGCTAAAGCTCTGTGGCCTGCGGGAGAAGAGAACACGTGGACTAATTTCAAGGACCAATTCCTCAAGTACCATATTCCAGCTGGTGTCATGAAGGTCAAGCGACGCGAATTCCTTGGTCTCACTCAAGGAAGTCTGTCAGTAAGCGAATATTTGCACAAGTTCAACCATCTGGCCCGTTATTCCCTCTATGATGTGGCCACGAAAGAAAGGAAGATTGGCGGGTTCCTTGGAGGATTAAATCAACACCTCAGGAGTGCTCTATGCATGCTCGACTTTCCAGATTTTCAGTCTCTGGTAAACAAGGCCCTCATCGCAGAAAGAGAGTACAAGCCTATGCAAGACAACCGACCCGCAAACAATGACCACAAGAGTAAATTCGAGCTGAAGAGGGACGGACATCCCGTATAGAAGGCCCGTACCTGGCAACAGACTCAAGTGGAGTACAAACCAAATTGGCAGCAGAATGTGAACAAGACCACTACTCAAGTCAATAATGTCGTGACCAGTCCAGTGCACGAGGAGCGTCAGCGCAACAACGCCTGCTTTAATTGTGGATAGACCGGACATTATGCCAGGCAGTGTCCCAAGTCAAATGCCCTGTTCCGGCCGCAAGTCAATCACATAGGGCCATATCATACCCAGAAGATCGTCCAAGGGCAAGTTCATCACCTCTCCGCAGACGAGGCCCAGGAAAACCCCAAAGTCGTCATTGGTATGTTTTCTATTAATAACATACCCGCAATAATTTTATTTGACTCTGGGGCTTCCCACTCTTTTGTTTCTCGGAGTTTCATTGCCCGAAACAAATTTCCTTGCTCGCTTTTGGGAAATAGTATGATGGTTCAGTCCCCGGGATCTGTGCTCAAAAGCAATCTGGTCTGCCGAAATTTGGAAATTGATATCAAGGGAGTCCGCTTTGACAGTCATCGAGTCTGCCAAGTTGGATGTTATTTTGGGAATGAACTGGTTGACCCAATATCAAGTATGCATAAATTGCGTGACCCGAGAAGTCACCTTGACAAATCAGGAAGGGCGATCCATAAAATTCTATGCCCGCAAAAACATACCCAAAGGAGAACTGGTCTTCATAGCAGTAGCCGAAGAATCGGATCTGATTCAGATGGTCAGTGAATTTCCCGATGTATTCCCTGAGGAATTACCCGGAATGCCTCTAGGCAGAGAGCTTGAGTTCACAATTGATCTTGTACCTAGATGTGCACCATTGTGCAAAAATTATTGTCTAATGCCTTCATCTGAACTCGTGGAATTGAAGAAACAGTGGGATGAGATGTTGCAAAAAGGATATATCCGCCCAAGCTCGTCACCATGGGAATCACCCGCAATATTTGTAGACAAGAAAGACGGCAGTCTCAGAATGTGCGTGGACTACCATCGGTTGAACGATGTCACCATCAAGAACAAATACCCGCTACCAAGGATTGATGATTTGTTCGATCAACTCAGTGGGGCAAAAGTATTTTCCAAGATTGATTCAAGGACTGGATATCATCAGCTCAAGATCAAGAAGGAAGATATTCCTAAGACTGCGTTCACTACCCGTTACGGTCTCTATGAACATACGATGATGTCTTTCGGTCTCACAAATGCTCCAGCCTTTTTCATGCATATGATGAATAAGGTATTCATGGAATTCTTGGATAAGTTTGTGGTGGTTTTCATCGATGATATTCTCATATACTCTAAAAGTGACAAAGAACACAAGGAACACCTCTGAGCAGTCAGATACTCCGTGACCATCAGCTTTATGCAAAATTCAGCAAGTGTGAGTTTTGGCTCAAACAAGTCGGATTTCTGGGACATGTTCTATCAGCAGAAGGCATCGCAGTGGATCCCAGCAAAGTAAAGGATGTGCTCGATTGGGTAGCACCCACAATGGTATCCAAAATCCGGAGTTTTCTTGGATTAGCCGGATACTACCGTCGGTTCATCAAAGGATTTTCCAAATTTGCCAAGCCAATGAAAGAACTCCTCAAGAAAGAAAAGAAGTTTGAATGGACTGAGGATTGCGAGAAGAGATTTTACGAGTTAAAACCCCGATTGACATCAGCACCAGTACTGACTCTCCCAGACATTTACCGCAGCTTTGATGTGTATTGTGACGCATCCAGAATGGGTATTGGGTGCGTACTCATGCAAGAGGGCAAGGTGGTAGCTTATGCACCTCGCCAGCTACTACCTCACGAAGGAAATCATCCTACACATGATTTGGAACTGGCCGCTGTTGTGCACTCTCTAAAGATTTGGAGACATTACCTCATTGGAAAAAGATGTCAAATATTTACCGACCACAAGAGTCTCAAATATATATTCACCCAGCCAGATTTAAACCTTCGACAGCGAAGATGGCTCGAGTTGGTCAAGGACTATGATCTCGCAATAAATTACCATCCGGGAAAAGCCAACGTGGTTGTTGATGCCCTTAGTCGCATGCCTGCCAGTTTAACTGCCATGATGGAGTCCTTGCCTCTGGAACTCCAACAAGAGATCTCTCAGCTCAACTTGGAAATTGTAAATGTCGTTCTTGCAAATATTTTTGAAGTAACTCCTACTCTCAAGGAGGAGATTCACATGGCACATGCTGACGACGAGATTCTGCAAGGACATCACAAACGTCTGCGAGAAGGCCAGACTCAGGATTTCTCTGAGGACGCACTAGGCACACTCAGGTTTCGAGGACGGATATGCGTACCTGCGCAAGCAGACACTACAAAAAAATACACTTCTGTGATGATACGTGTTTGTCATAGTAGGTCACGTCTTCTGTCATGCATGTACATCCATGACAAATTTATAACATAATCAAGATAGTCATACCTGTGCTATCGTAGAAGTGTTCCATGACATTACCAAAATTATCATCACGGAAGTGTCCACTTCCATGACAATAAATCGCGCGTCATAGAAGTGCTTTCGTCAAGGGTGACCGACACGTGGCATCGACCGTAACGGGTCGCCGTTAAGCTATCGGGTCCGGTTTCGGATCCGATAACCCGTTAATAGCCCGGACCAATGGGGATTTTCCACGTGTAAAGTTCTCATTGGCCGGAGGAACCACGTGTCGGCTTACTGTTGGGACAGATGTCATCCACTCATTGGACAGGAGGCACCTATGATAGATCGACACATGGCACGGCCCAACAGTGGCCCATTCCGGTGAAAAAGGCCCAATAAGAATTAGCAGGCCGGCCCACATAAGGCCTACTTGTGTCAGGTCCATTTAATCCCACGGCCCATACGAGATGTGCGAATTTGGCCCGTCAATGACCCGTTAACGATTTGACACCATTGCAGCCCATCGTCAGTTCTAGCCCGTTAACAGCCTGCTATATATTTAGGTTCAATATCGGCCCGATGTGGTTTCGGCCTGTTAACGGCCCATTCAAGGGTTGGGCCAATTTTCAAGATGTACATCTTTTGGCCTTTTAGCGACCCATTTAAGTGTTGGGCCAATTTCCGGCCTGGTGTGTCTTTCAGCCTGGTGACGGCCCATAAGTGAGTTGGGCCATTAGTAGTTGAACCTGAGTTTTGGCCTTTTAACGGCCCATGCTCTTCATGGTCCAATACCAGCCGGGTTTCTCTTTCGGCCTGCTAAAGGCCCACAACACAGTTGGGCCATTTACAGTACGACCTGACTTTCGGCCTTTTCGCGGCCCATGCTCTTCATGGTCCAGTACGAGCCCACTGTCACTTTCGGCCTGCTAAAGGCCCACGGTATAGTTGGGCCATATGTAGCCCGACCTAGCATCGGCCTGTTAACGGCCTGTGAAATCAAATGGGCCCGCCTGTTGCCCGCTTTGATGTCGGCGTGTTAACGACCCGGGAGGTAAGAGGCCGACCACTAACTTTCGGCCTGGTAACGACCCATTAACTTAATGGGCCCATTAACTTAATGGGCTCATTAACTTAATGGGCCCAATAAAGTTCGTACATGTCTTGGGGACCAATTAGATAATTTGAGCCCATTACGACGAGCAATTATGCACAGGACCAAAACCGATCAAGCAAAGGTATGGCATACAGGGAAAAACGTTGCACATCCAGCATATATTACAGGAAATTACATCCACTGGGCAATCAAAGATTGACGCCAGTGCAAATAAATGAACAGAACATAATGATCTACAACGTCACAATCTGCAACCTCAGCACGGATGACGCCCATAAGCATGTGCGCAAGTTCTTGCTGCTTTGCTACATTGTCTCTGAAAACATTGATCAGTTGTTGTTGCGCACGAATGTGCACCTCTAATTCCTCCACCATTTCCATCATCGCTTCAGCCATTAATTGGTTCACAAACATACATTTTTTCCATTGCATTCGAGACAAAGGAAACTGGACAGATTCAGATGGCGATTTTGGCAGGCTTGTATTATTGATAGTGGAGAGTGTCTCGACCAGTGCATCATAACATAAATTAGTAGGGGAACCGAATAGATTAATCAAGAGTTATTGCCATATTACCTGGCCTAGATTTGTTGGAAACAAACAATGGGGTTGCCTTGTTCTTTTCAGAGTTTGTCTTCTTATCTTCAGCAGCCTGCACCAAATTAACACACTAGCGTTGCTATCATTGGCCAGGTCAGATAATAGGAAAGCAACATTGACACAATGAACGTTCGGGCAACCAGACCACAGCAGCCTACACCAAATTAACACAACTAGTCGTCAACCCGTGCATCCGCACAGGCAACTTTTTTTTTTGAAAATTTTAGCTTGACAATAACAATGGTTTGAATATCATCTCATAAACCAAATCTATGGTTACATTGTATCATGCATTGCTAATAGTTTCTATTGATCCTACTTATGCTATTTCTTTAGAAATTATGGAAATATGCCAAGATTTGGAAATTATGTATGCTTGGAGCATAAACCGTCCCCAACTTGGGGAGAAAGAGGTGGCAAAAACACTTATTAATCGTCAATGGAAAGTAAAATTACAATTGAACACAAAATAAATCCTAAAATAAATGATGGGTAATTTTTGATAATAATTATTTAGCAACACACACTCAAAGAAGGCTTACAAAAGATATCCATATATGACCATCATCACAAATTACATGAGTTTATGTTCAATACCGCATCCAAAGTCTTACAAAGGTGGCTCAATTCGGTACCACATAAAACATTTGTTTGGAATGTTTCATAGTATAGAACTTGCATATCTCTTGGTTTCACGTATCACATGGATAAACTGATCTACATGCCTCAATAATACCACCATGAATTAACATGCATGTTTGAGTTGCTTGGCTTTCCTAGGAACTTGAAGAAAACCACGACATTCTTTTGAATAACCTACTTCATTACGGGTTACTCGATCCATCACAACACCATCACACAGTTGGTGTGATTGTCCTTGCTTTCGACATTAGCCTTCTTCAAAGGCTGATATATTATTCTTCATCGGTTAAGACAACACCATGTGCACCAGTTTCTTAATGGCACAATTGTAATCATGGTGGTGGAAGATGGATGATGATATTGACTATATACGATTGGGCATCGCGATACCTTGACAATAGAAACTTGCCAAGTAAGAGTAAAATACCATTGCAGATGCATCTTTGTTCTGGCTGGAAGGTCAATGTTCAAGTACATCTTGTTTATTAAGACCTCAAATGTACCTTATTGACAGATAACTAAATAAGGTATCAACTGGTCAGACTTGCTTACTGAAAGCATAAGCATCGTTACCCAAACAATGTATACAATAATCCTCTTCCACCTGTTTCAGAATATACTCGAAACAGCTTAGCACATCTGGTCATGAGTCGTGCAAAGATAAAGCAATCTAGAATTTCCAGCAGTATATTGTGACTTTGGCCCAACATAACGTCCGGAGTATCATAGAATAAATTATACACCCGATAGTTAAACTGTAGAAGTATGCAGTACACACTCAGACATGCCAATATAAATGAACCAATTTGTACTATTAACCCTGTATAATTTGCACACTCAGACATGACTATACAAATGAACCGATTTGTACTATTAACCCTGCATAATTTGTGTAGGAACGATGTCAATAAGAATTCACCAAGAATAGGACTTATTAATTAAGCAAAGAAGTAGCAGGTCAACTCAGATACTGCCGTCAAGTCAGTATCAACACTTTGTCAGACAAAAAAGTAAGTCTGTCTTCAAATAACACAGCCATATATTGTCTATTATAAACTTCTTGATTATAAATGGAGCACCACGGACATAGAAGAAGTTAATAATTATAAAGTTGCTTATTTTTTCAAAGTAATATAATATAAGCTTCTACACAGAAGGAAATACTTCAAACATCTTACTCACGCTAATCCATTATAGTAACATGATTTTACGGCCATTCGAGCAAGGGATGCATACCTCTTACGTGCTCCTACAAAGAGATTTAAAGATGATTTAGGACATGTGACAACAGATTATTTATTCAGCCTATAGGCAAATCAGATCCACATCTGAGCTGTACCAAGAGACCGTAGACATACAGCAAGTTAGCCGAGATAATGCGAGAATTTCTACTGTTTTTACACCTTACAATGAGAAGAGAAATATAAGAATACGTTCCACTTGCTAGCAGCTATCTAGAGCATGGTAATGGGATTAAAATTAGATAACTACTATAAATCTGTAATTTCATTATCTTAATTACGCGTACCAAATTAGCTACATTAATGCCTCTTTGCAAGCTTTCTTCTACCATGGAGGTACCAAACATTAATTATAGGATTTTAATTTACCTCCATTAGCCCAACTACACTCGTCCAGTCACGATGCCATGATGAAACGAATCGGCAACCGGGAGGCTGAGATGCTTAGACGATAGTTGCTCAACAACTGCAATCGTGCATGACCATGGGTAACATCCAAATTCAAGAAATCAGTCTGTACTTTGGAGAATTCTTCCCTTCCTAAAAATCTGACAAACATGCATTCGTCTAGGATTCTCTCTTGTCTGAAAATCTGAAAACATACACCTGTCTACTTCCAGAATAAGAATTTATGACCTTTAAATAAGAAATTATAACTTAATCGTGCAAATTTAGATGAGAAATATTGAAAATCACCATTGCCAATTGCTAACTTACTCCACTTGGAATCGGAGCCTGCTACATGTCTAGTTACGTGGTGCTCGGTGCTCCTACGGTCAGTGCACACATGCTTGCGATCAGTTATCGACTACTGGGCGACGTCGAAATGTTAAGTTGTCATGGCCAGAGGCACAACTTTGTACAGGTTCTATTGATAGCGTTAACCTGCAAGGGAATTGGAAAAATAATTAGACCGAATATTCTGCAAATAATCTAGTTTCTTCGTCTTGGTGAACATGAAGAAAGAAAAGGAACGGGAGTGAAGAATCTTCAGCTTGCCTATAATTGTTCCATCAAGTTTTATGTGGAAAAACTTTAGTGCCGCACTATGGCCATAGTACACGAAGACAACGCCAGTGGGCGGCGCCTGCGTTGCAAGATGACGTGATTCCTTAGACATGCAAATGTGATGTTACTTGTAGACCCGATTGAAAAGGAGCAACCATGTTCCTTATGCGCTTTATAGATGGATGGCCGGTGGGCACCCAAGCAAACCCTGCAGCTGGTGGAAGCACATGCCATGTGTTGCGTTGGGGAAAACTTAATTCGTCACAGATTCTTGGTCACGATGCCGGTGGGAGCAGCTCCTAACTTCTTCTTCCTTCACATGCTTGTCTCACATGATTGATCTTGCACATCTACACCATGAGCGATAAGATTTAATGGGCGAGGCACATGGAGGTGTGATTTGCACGAAGGGACATAAGCGATGAGGAAGATTGTCGATGATGGAGGACAGGAGAAGCACTTGGGAAGGCCCTGATTGGAGGAGATTGGAGAAGTGAAAGATTAATGCAAAAAGACCTGACGCGGCGGCGGTGGCAGTGGCGTGAGGAAGATGATCGGAGGCACCATGGTATTTTGGGATTACGGGACCTAAAAACCAAGGTGGAGGAGACATGTGTGTTGTGGACATTCTTTTGGCAGCACATGTTTTTTTGCCAAAGAGGGATGAGGGAGATGATCGGAGGCACCATGGTATTTTGGGATTACGGGACGTAAAAACCAAGGTGGAGGAGACGTGTGTGTTGTGGAGATTCTTTTGGCAGCACATGTTTTTTTTTGCCAAAGAGGGATATAGCAGTTTTTTTCCTTTTGTTACATGGGGAAGGGGCAAGTTACGTGCTAGTATTTGATTGTGCACGTCTCTTATGGGCTGACGTATGTGATTTTATTTGTACAAAAGGATTTTTGGGTCTTTTGAGTAAATTTTTTGTCGAAGATTATATGGTTTAATCTACACCGTAATAATTCGGTCCCACCAGATGAACGGTTAGTATTTTCTAATTAACGTGGCAATTTCTTGGGAGTCTCTAATTACTATAGGTAGGTATAGATAGATAGATAGATATGGCACATCTATCATCAGCCAGGTAAAGTAATACGAAATCAACATTGACACAATGAATGAATGGGCAACCAGAGCAGCATTACAATTCAATAATGTGCATGATATGAGATACTACACTCATGCAGCTCAGTATGCAAAACTATCAGCCAGTTTTCCTTACAAAAATCAACATTCTCGCATTTAACATTTTGCTACAACTGAATTTAGATCAGATAAAGGTTGGATTCACACCGATTAACAAAATACATGCTGATGTAAAAATGTAGTGATATACAGCAGGTACTTACATCAGCATTGGAGCACAGAGAATTCCTGCAAGATACTTTCCTTAAATACAATCCCAGTACAGAAAGTCTTCTATCCTTTAAGCTTATTTTCTAAAAGAGAGATGGGTAAGAAACATGTAGAAAATATGATCAGGATGCTATAAAATTTCATGATGCGAGGATACACACACGCTTCTTAGAATGGAGTTGACATATTTTTGCTGGACTGGAGCGGACTAGTTCTTTGGCCACTGGAATCTGCTTATTATCAGTGGGAGTTGGCTTTCTCTGTGCTGGAGCAGTATCTATGAAAGCTGGAGTTGGTTTATTATCTCCTGGCATTTGGATCTTTTGCAAAGACCTGGTTTGTAACCCTTCAGATTCTAACATAGCCATCTTCCCCTTGCATGCCTTATATAGAAGAATGGTGCTTCAATTATAAAACATGCTACAGCAGAGATGGAATAGGTACTAAAGAATAGAAAGACATGACATATTGACATGTATTCCCTCCATCCGGAAATAAATTGTCGGTGTACAAAAAGAGGGGTGTGTTTTTGTACCCCTTTACCTGTGCACGGGCAGTCGGAGCCGCGCCTACGGTCACGCCAAGCAGAACAGGGGAGGTGAGCCAAGGTAAGACCGAAGCCCAAGATAACAAGAGCAACGCCAAGGCCAAGACCACAAAGAGCAGAGGGACGAAGCAGGTTCCCCCGGCAAGACCCTTGCCGTGGCAGCTCGCCCCACACCAACAGAGCGAGCCACCCTTGAGCCCACAGTCCCCAACGCCATCATCCAAGTGGGGCCAGGGCTCGGGAAGGCACCTCTGTGGTGGCATGCAGATCTTTGTGAAGACATATTCAAGATCAGATGAGGATTAGAAGACGAGATCCTCGGCAAGACCCTTGTTGAGGAAGGCCACCAGACCCCCGCCAAGGCCCTTGAAGGGGACGACAGCGCGCCGCGGCAAGACCCTTGTCGGGCCGCATGGCAAGACCCTTGCTTTGGCCACCCGGCAAGGCCAAGAACGACAGCAGGACCACCGGCAGGCCCGCCGGCGACCAAGCTTCCACCGCCGTTCACATGCAGCTGCCAGCCCAACCAGCTGGGCGGGCACCTGCGTGGCAACATGCAGTTTCCAGGCCAATTCATTGAGCGCCTGCGTGGCGCATGCAGATCTTCGTGATGGCTCCACCACCGCGCCACCTCAGCTGCCTGCCTGCCTACATGGCACCGCACGCAACGCTGGCAAGGCGCGTGTCAAAGCGAGGAGGAGCGGCGACGGACGGGACGAGCCTCGCCCCCGTCCCCGATAAAGCAAGGGGACACCTAAGCTACGCATTAAATGCGTCTTGTTATGTAATACGAGCGATAAGCTCAGGGCATTGTACGCCTTTCCACCTCCTGTGTGCCACTATGGCGGCCCCTTTCGACTATAAAAGGAGGCCCATGGCATACTGGAGAAGGATTCGGCTCTTTCGAGCCACGCACTGACCACAGCTAGTTCGGGAGCTCAAGAACTCTCTGAAATACACCCACCAAAGCAGGACTAGGGTTTTATGCATCCTCGCAGCCCGAACCTGGGTAAACGATCCTTGTGTTGTCTACTGGCCCTGCTCTTCTCGCAACCCCGCGCCCCGGCAACCGTAGTAGGGATTCTTGTGATCCCATAGGTGTCGTTCCACACCGACATCTTTGGCGCGCCAGGTAGGGGGCGCAATTGTGAGAATCTGGTCTAGTAGTTAGCCTAGCAGTTCTTCATCACCCTTGGCTCCTGAGAAGAAGGCGGCCGGGAGAACGACGCCGGCTCGGGAATAGAAAAGCTAAGTCATTCAGAGCTTTGAGTTATTTCCTCCTATACATAAGGTAATCGTCCTCGGAGATCTTGCCTATGTATGAGAAACCTGCACGCAAAGGGGCCCTCCCGCAATTGGCAACGCCCTTTTTCTGTTTCGAGTCCGCTGAACAGCTCAAAGCGGCCGCGTCGAGAGTGGCGGGGTAGCCTTCCGCACTTGGCAACGCTCCCGACTTTGACTCGAGTCAAGCTCGACAGTTCGGGCGACCGCGCTAAGGGCGGCAAGGTGGTTCGCCCGGCAGCAAGCACACCCGGCAGGCCAATGGGGCTCCGTCCCCAAGACGCTGCCTTGTGTTTACGCGCCGGCGAGCCTACCCAGTAACGTAGGGAGGACATACAAAGGAAAATCGAACAGGAAAATAACATGCATAATACTGAAAGTGCTGCAGAGTTATATTACATCAAATTGTTGTTGCGGTTCTAACTAGAGATAGCAATTGTCTTGGTTGTGAACCTGCAGCGGCGATAAAGAACGGGATGCCTAATCCCGGCGCTGGCCCTCCACCCTCTGGATTTCGCCGACCCGGCTGATGATGGGCTTGATGCGCTCCCTGAGCGGCGCGAGGTCAGTACCCTCTGGCAAGCTCTCCAGCGCGGCGTCGACGTCGAGGTCGGGGTACCAGTGTGCCACCTTGGTGAGAACCTTGGTCATGGCACCCTGGCAAAGCCTCCGGGACTCGTCGGCTAGTGAGGTCGCCCGGTTGGCGTGGAGCCGCTCCAGAGCGCCAACGACCTTCTCAAAGAACATGGTCAGGCTTCAATTGGCGCTCACGCTCCACTCCGGGACATACCTCATGTCCGGCATCCCCATGATGGTCAGCTGCGCGGCGGCCTGGTTGGCGACGGTGGCGAGGCGATCGAGCCAACAGTTCTCGCCCACCACGTGATCCGCGAAGTTGAGGCCCTCGTTCTTCCGCAACAGCTTCTCGCCCTCCAGCTCCTTGGCCAGGGTCCCTTCTCGGGTTTTGGCCTCCGACAGCACCTTCTCGAGACCCTCCAGCTTCAGCTTGAGGTCGTTGATGGAGTTTTTGGCCTCGGAGAGCTCCCCAGCCTTGCTGACGACCGCGCCCTGCGCCTCTGTCAGGGCACTGTTAAGCGTGTCCTTCTCCGAGGATAGCTTCAGGGCCTGCTCCTTCAGCCCGTCGCGCTCTGCCTCCAACTCCTCCACCTTGCCGGCCTGAACCTAGGCCTGGGCATTGAGTGCCTCTTCGTGCCTCTGCTCCAGCTCACTGGTCAGCTGCAAGACAAGCTTCTCCACCTCTGCATCCTTGCCGCGAAGCATGGCGGCAAGGTTCTCGCGTGCGGCGAGGTCCTCCTCCTGGGAGTGCAGTGCGGCCTCGTGCTCGGTGCGGGCGGCTTCTGTGGCCGCGGCCAAGTTCTTCGCCGTCTCTTGAGCCTTCTCGACATCGGCGAGCTTCATGGTGAGCTCCACGTCGCGCTTGGCCAGCTCTCCCTGAGCAGCCTTGAGCTCCTTCTGGGTCTCGCGGAACCAGTCCTGCGTCTCGGCAACGCGCTTCTGGAGGTCCGCCTCCGCCTTCTCCACCACCGCCGTCCTGGACTTAACCTTGTCCAGGCGGGCGCGGTGGAGCGCCTGGAGCTTCTGGAACTGGCACCCATGGTGTGGAGGATCCGCTCTTCCCGCGAACCATCGCCGCCAACGATTGGCTCGTCGAAAACCTCAAGCCCGGCAGCGGCAACCACTTCGTCGTCGAACACCTCTCCCTCAACGGGTGTCCTGGTGCTCGACGCGCCTGGAAGGTGGACGAACAAGTTGTCGCTCACCCTCAGGTACTTGCCAGAGCCGGAAGCAGCGGAAGAGGAAGGCTGGTCCTCAGCCACCTCCTCCTCCTCCTCGGCAGCGGCCCCGCCGGCCTCCCCGGCAGGCCCCTTGCCGGCTTCCTCAGCGGCAGCCTTGCCGGCCTCCCCGGTAGGCCCCTCGGCGACGTCCTCGGCGGCATCCTTGGCGGCCTCCTCGGCGGCGATCTTCTCAGCGTCCGCCTCGGCGGCCTTGGCAACGTCCTCGATGACGGCATCCATGTCCTCTGGGTTCACCGAGGAGGAACCTGGACGCCGAAGAAGTGTGTGAGGCAAGGCCAGGACCATGAGCCGGAAGGAAAAAGAAGCAGGGACGAACGGCGAATGACTTACCTATGCCAGTACTCGGCTGGGGAACGGAAGTCCCCTCCCCGCCAACATTTGGCATCGAGGCAAAGCCGCCGGCACCCAAGTTCTCCTCCTCCTCCTCCATGTGCGTGGGCTCGGTGCTTGGCGCCCTTGCCGGGGATGCCCCTCGGTGCGGCGTGGTTGATGGGGGAGGTGTGTTGGGAGTAGCCCTCTGTGGCTCCTCCTGCTGCTGCTCTCCTCCTGCGTACCTGGCAAGGTCAGCACCAAAGTATCGTGCCCCTGACACATGTCGACAGGGGAAGAGTGATGAACTTACGCTGGGGGCTATGCCGGGGGCTGCTGTCCGGGCTGCTCAACACCACCAGTGGCGCCCCCGAAGTACCAACTGGGGGCTGGCCACCCGCCAAGACCTTGGCCCTCTTCACTCTCTGGGCCAGCATCTCCATGTCCCTGCAAAGATGAAGACAAGTCAAGACGAGCAACACAGATTGAGGAGACAAAGATAACGAAAAGGAACCAGATACTTACTCGTCGTCCGCCTCCTCCTCTGTTGTTTTCCTCTTCCTCCTCGGGCTGAGGGATCCATAATCAAAAGTGACCTCCGTACCAACATCCGCCGGAGGAGGAGAAGGAGGTGGTGTTTGGACATGCGTGGATTAAGTAGGGGCGGTTGTCTTCTTCTTCACCGCGACCTTCGCCGGCTTCTTTGCCGCCGCGGCCCTCGTGTGGCGCCCGGACCCCTCCAAGGTCAACTGTGGCCGCGCAGCCCTGCCGGGCCGGACCGGCTCGCCGGAACTGGCCCGCCGCAGGACTCGCCCTCTCCCCGCAGCTGGCGTCGGGCCTGGGCTCGGCCACCTCCTCCGACGACTCGCCGGTCACATCTTCAACCAGAGGAGCCTCGGTGCCGGCGCTGCTGGCTCCCTCGGCGGCCGCCGCCCACCGGGCGAGCTCCTCCTCTTCCGCGGCCGTCGTGGCCTTGTCCTCCACACCGCTGGTGCTGCCGGCCTCCTTGGCAAGTTGTGCCTCCCTCGCCCTGGTGGCGATGTAGTCTAGCTCTGCCTGGGTGGTGTCATGGACAAGCAGCCGCTCGGCGTCGGCGTTGACGTACCCCTCGTGCAGGGTGTCGAAGAATTGCTGCACCTCGGCGTCCTCCGGCTCCTTCCAGCTCGGGTTGGGGCCATGCGCGTTGCAGTCCGGCATCATGGCAATAATATCGGACCGGCGCGAGTTATTGCACAACGGGACCACCCCCGTCGGTAGCTTGAACAGAGGCCTCTTGAGGACCTTGCTGGCCCTCGCGACCTTGCCGGTCCGCTCGACCTCGCTGTCGCGGCCCACGTCAAGCTGGAAGAGCCGCTGGCAGAAATGGGCGTGCCCCATCACTGTGAAGTTGTGGTCGAGGCCGCGACGAAGCCGCATGATGTCGGCGGGGTTCGTGAAGAGCCAGGCTGGCCTCCCCTTGTTATGCAGCGGAGCAATCTGGCGGCGGATGAAATCCGCCCCGATCATCTCAAGGGTAAGGCCGGCCTCGGTGAGCCGGAGGATCCTGGTGGTGGCGACCGTGAGCTTCTCGTCGTCAGCATTGACATCGCTCCAGTCGCTTCTGCAGACCGGCGGCGCCCGGCGAACTTCGCAGAACGCCGTGTCCTTCTCCTCGATCCAGCACCACCGGCCCCGCCATTCTTCCCACCTCTCCTTCATGGCGCCCTCCGGATACGCCCCCTTGGATCTTGAGACCCAGGCGATGCAACTGGAGATGGCGGCCCCTGGTTAGATCCGAGGGGAGAAGTAATGGCGGAAGAGCGTCGTGTTGGGGTGCACTCTGGCGAAGCCCTCGCAAACATGCGCGAAAAGGGCCATGCACGCCACCGCATTCGGAGTAAAATCCAGGAGGCGGAAGCCGAAGGTATGCATGACGTCGCTGAAGAAATCGGAGAAGGGAGGACAGAGCCCGCAAGAAAAATAATCGACAAAGAAGGGGTACCGATTTGGGGCAGCCTCAGCGCAGTCGGCGGGGATGACGCGCGTGCCTGGATGCCCCGAATTCTCCCCCCCCCGTCTTCACTCCCCACGGGGGCCTGAAGGAGTCCCGAAGCTCGAACACGTCAACTGTCGAGGGGAAGAAGGCGGACTGCGTCCGCTGCACCGCCAGCGCACTCTCCGGCGGCTCCGGCGTCCTTGGCCACTCCCTTGCCCTTGGTGGATTTTGGCGCCATGGCGGCTGGGGGAGGAGGGCAGGACAGAGGGCGGCGGGAGCGCAACGGCGGCAAACAGGAGCGAAGCTTGGAGAAGAAGAGGAAGGCAAGCGGAGTTTTCCGAGATTGGGGTTGCGCGAAGGGTAAAAGGAACAGTGCGCCCACGGTTATCCCTTTTTATGGGGAAGCCGCGGGGCGCGCTGCCCATTTACTGTGATGTGACGCATGCGTGTGGAAACCGCCCCACGCATGCCGCCCACGTCACGCACACCCCTCCATGTCGCGCCGCGCGCGCGGGTCGTGGGAAGCGCCGCGCGCGCGGGTCGTGGGAAGCGCCGCGCGCGAAAAGTCTTACCGCGGTAAAAACCGCCCCGCCTGCCCGCGCACCGTTTTGGGCCTGGCCCAACAACGTGTCGCGCTTATGTGTGGCCCAGGCCCGGGGGCTCCTGTCGGTGTACAAAAAGAGGGGTGCGTTTTTGTACCCCTCTACCTGTGCACGGGCAGTCAGAGCCGCGCCTACGGTCACGCCAAGCAGAACAGGGGAGGTGAGCCAAGGTAAGACCGAAGCCCAAGATAACAAGAGCAACGCCAAGGCCAAGACCACAAAGAGCAGAGGGACGAAGCAGGTTCCCCCGGCAAGACCCTTGCCAGGGCAGCTCGCCCCACACCAACAGAGCGAGCCACCCTTGAGCCCACGGTCCCCAATGCCATCATCCAAGTGGGGCCAGGGCTCGGGAAGGCACCTATGTGGTGGCATGCAGATCTTTGTGAAGACATATTCAAGATCAGATGAGGATTAGAAGACGACGATCCTCGGCAAGACCCTTGCCGAGGAAGGCCACCAGACCCCCGGCAAGGCCCTTGCCGGGGACGACAGCGCGCCACGGCAATACCCTTGCTGGGCCGCACGGCAAGACCCTTGCCGGGCCACCCGGCAAGGCCAAGGACGCCAGCAGGACCACCGGCGACCAAGCTTCCACCGCCGTTCACATGCAGCTGCCAGCCCAACCAGCTGGGCGGGCACCTGCGTGGCAACATGCAGTTTCCAGGCCAACTCATTGAGCGCCTATGTGGCGCATGCAGATCTTCGTGAAGGCTTCACCACCACGCCACCTCAGCTGCCTGCCTGCCTACATGGCACCGCACGCATAGCTGGCCAAGGCGCGTGTCGAAGCGAGGAGGAGCGGCGACGGACGGGACGAGCCTCGCCCCCGTCCCCGATAAAGCAAGGGGACACCTAAGCTACGCATTAAATGTGTCTTGTCCTGTAATACGAGCGATAAGCTCAGGGCACTGTACGCCTTTCCACCTCCTGTGTGCCACTGTGGCAGCCCCTTTCGACTATAAAAGGAGGCCCGTGGCATACTAGAGAAGGATTCGGCTCTTTCGAACCACGCACTGAGCACAACTAGTTCGAGAGCTCAAGCACTCTCTGAAATACACCCACCAAAGCAGGCCTAGGGTTTTACGCATCCTCGCGGCCCGAACCTGGGTAAACGATCCTTGTGCTGTCTACTGGCCTTGCTCTTCTCGCAACACCGCGCGCCGGCAACCGTAGTAGGGATTCTTGTGATCCCATAGGTGTCGTTCCACACCGACATAAATGGATGGGTCTAGGTGTATTTCAGTTCTAGATACATCTAGTTTTATCAATTTCTGCGACATGTAATCCGGACGAAGGGAGTATGATGTAAGAGCTAGGGATACGACAGGACAACAGTGTAAAAAAACACTACTTGACTGTAAAATTGTATGCTAGTGGAATACATTACGGAAAAACACTAAGGCAACATATGCGTGTATGATTGGGAAACTAAGATGGCATTGCAAGAGACCACTGGAACATCACTTCAATGTAAAAAAACATGGTATGGTAGACAGATGAAGTACATACTGATGAATACCAATGCATAAGATATTGAGAAGCATGATGTCCAAACTAAGCAGATGGCATTGCGATAGAGTAGAATGACAGTATTTGAATTTGAAAACATGTTATCATTAATGGAATAGGTACTGAAAACAGGAAGGCATGCCATATTTACATGCATGATCAGCAGGAGAAGCACAAGGCATTGCAACAGAGTAGATGCATTCCAGGACATTATCTGCATGTTGTACCCATATCAAGGTCCAAGTTAGAGCAAGGACCTTATGGGGTGAATAGGATTCATCATCTTTTTGCAAGTCTTCTGAAGAACTGCCTTTACATGTTCCATCATATTGGGTATCATTGACGTCAAGTTTGTTGGCCGTTACATTGCTCCGTGAGGTTCTTGTGAATAAATCAGTGTGTGCAATTATATCTGACATGCATGGAAGACAACTAGTAGTTCGATTTATGTAATGAGTGCATGAGGAGACGACATCAATAGTAGAACTGGGGTTAACTAGCAGCAACAGGTCTCAAAAACTAAAGGGAGAACATAGATGAAAGCTACAGAATATGTATCGTTTGTACTCGAGATTAACTAGATGGAACACAAAAGTATTAAAGAACAACATAGGTTATACTAGAAGTGGTATAATACTATAATCACCAGCTTGTGGGATAGCATTGGCTGATGGATGATAACTATGGAACGACGTTACCCAAAGAACAAGTCTCTTAGCTGAACTATGGAACAGCGTTAACTCCTGAACAGGACCCGTAAGAGATCAGCATGAATATACAGTGAAATGTGATAATCTATTTTCCATGCTTAGATGAATAACAAAGCCATAAATGTTGCACACAAGTAAGATGAGGGTACAACCTATCTGGCCGCCATCCATAGGAGTGAGCATCGTGTCCTAACTTGTCGATGCCCTGCAGTTGTTGTGGCTGTCCATGTCGGGCACGCGCATTCAATGCAGGGAACTGTTGAGTGGGGACTATAGCTCCCTTCTGGTGTATGCTTCCCTTGTTGGAGCAGCTGCGGTGAGTCGGAAGACGGTGTGGCTGAAGATGCAGAAAACACATAATGTTAAGAACGACACATCTCTCTGATCTGAAGAAATACCCTAAGAGATCAATATCAAGGTACGAGAGTAGTCATACGTCTGTTGACTGAAGACTATATTGGGGTCACACGATTTTATTTTATTTTGGTATTGTCTGATCTACGTCGGATGGCTTGATGGCCGTCTTGTGCCTCCCGGCTGACACTGTTCGGAATCTTCCTCGAAGAGCCAGCGACCACCGGCAGAGTAGCCTACCTCCATCGTCCGTGGCCCCAACCAAAACCCCGCTCCCCGCCCCACCGCACTGCCATGGTTGCGCCGCCCTCAGGCCAATCCACAAAGACTCGCCGTCATCCAGATCCCGCGGCGCCAGTACCTTCAACCCACGCAACTCTAAGATAGCCATCTAAGTGTTGCTTCCGCGGAGAACTTGCGCCCCTGCACCCTTACGTTAGACACCAGCCAATCGGCAGCCTAGGAGCTCCGCCGGCTCGAGGGGTGTTGCTTCCCATTGGGAATCGATTGGCCCAGAATAAAAATTTAGACAACTGATGCCTAAATAAAGTGATTTGAGATGTGGGAGCGACCTATCTGGCGGCCCGGTGAAGTAGGTAGCTCAGCTGCCGAGTCGGTGAGGTCGGCGCGATTGCGGTGGTTACCAGCGGCAGGGAAGCAGAGATGTCGTGATGGTCGACGGCTACGGGGAAGCAGCGCCGGGGCTCTCGACGGGTCCAAAGTTAGAGCCGCTCCGGTGCCGTGAACAACGACGGGGGTGAATTGGCTCCGGTACGGTTCACGCGATCGTCGTCGAGGCAGCTCCGGCAGCACGGAGTAAGAGGCACGCGACCTAGTGCACGACGGCAAATGGACAGCGTCTCCGGGATTAGAGAGGAGGGCGACTGTGAATTTGGTGCGGTGGGGGCGCCATGGAGGAGGGGCTGAGGTTTCGCGGCTCGGGAGAAGGGAGCTTTCGGGGAGAAGGTGATTTGGCGCCCACGAGGTATGAATGAGGAATTGGGAGGGGGAACCATGTCTTACGGACGCATTTGTCTGAAATGTGGGGGGAGTTACAGTTCTACCCCTGCCTTTAGGCTTCTCGGCTTGGGTCTGTGTACTGAGGGTCGGGGATAGTAGAGTAACTTTGCTTCTGCCAAATAGTGGGCGCGAGCGATTTCGGGGGAGGAGGGCGTGTTTTCAAATATAGTGGGCGCGAGCGATTTCGGGCGAGGAGGGCATGTTTTGAAATATAGTGGGTGCGAGCGATTTCGGGCGAGGAGGGCGTGCTTTAAAATATAGTGGGCGCGGGTGATTTCGGGCGAGGAGGGTGTGTTTTGAAATATAGTGGGCCCGAGCGATTTCGGGCGAGGAGAGCGTGTTTTGAAATAGTGGGCGCGAGCTATTTCGGGCGAGGAGAGGGTGTTTTGCCGACCATGGTTTATGAATTATTCGGCACATGTCATTTCGGCCAAGGAGAAGGTGCGCTTGGATGAAGTTACGAACCTACCCTCGATGTACGATGCGCCAATTGATGCATGTCCAACACAGGCCGGTAATTTTGCATCTCTCATTTATTTGCTAGGGCGAATTCCACCGAGCAGAGGGTGTTTAACGGTTCATTCAAATTTTCGGAGAACGAGCACCCACATCTACTTTACCAAGTCGATTCGAATCAAATTTTGAAATATTAGCTTGCCACTTCTTTTTTAGATGGAGAGATGATGCTCAGGAGTAATGTGTTTTTACATGCTCGTTGCTAACGATTTACTATATGACAGATAGTTGACCCACTCAAAAATGGGAATCAAACCAAAAATGAAATATCTCGATTCAATGAAATAGCTCATTCACCAGGACAAAATAGTGAACTAAATCCAAATTGAACACCTCAGTCGAGTGGCATGTTGTACAGTATTATAGTACTGCATGAACAAGTTGAAAGTCAAATTAATGAACTTGTTTGATATACGCATATCTCCATTCATGTGTGGATTGCACACAAAATTTTCTCCAATTTAAATATTTGAATGCAAGTTTATATCGAAACATGGTTTATATCAGTCTTTGATGCATAAAACGCGACCTCCCCCTCTCCCGGACTCCTCTCTCTCTCTCTCTCGCCGACAATCTTCAATTCTATCGCACGCATCCAACAAACAAACCTTGTTGATCCCTCTCCCTCTCTCTCCATCTCTCTCTCTCTCTCTCTCTCTCTCTTTATGTATGTGGGGGGGGTCTTCCTAGTTCGCATGCATATATACTCCATCTATAGGTCTCTCTCGCACACTATGTATGATTCTCTAGTCCAAGCTAAATATCTTGGGTGCACTCATCGTATGCACACAAATTCCTTGGCTCGTTGCCCGTAACTCTCTCACACACCACTCTATCGTCTTGTAGCTCTTCCCCCTCTCTCTCAAACTCTCCATCTCCCTGGGTCACACATACACATGCATATCTCACTCGCACTCGATAGACCCATCTAAAACTCTATCTCTCTCCCTCGTTCTCTCCATCACCACACACACACAATCTCATGCCTAGCCAAGTATGATGGTATCTTACTCAATTGTAGGCACACGCAGTCCCCCCTATATGTAAATGACTAGCTAATCTTAGTCTCCATCACAAACATGTGCATGGTCTATCTCGATTTCTCTCGGGGCATCTTTCTATCGCGCATGCACCTCCCTCGATCTCCCACCCATATAGGCCCCTCACGATCTCGAGGGGATCTCTCTATCACAAACACACCCTCTCTCCCTCCCCATGCGTCCCTCTCGACCTTTGTTCCTTGTTGGCCAGACCTCTATTGGACATGTGCTATAGGGGTGTCTCTCTCCGTTGCAAACAATCACGCACTAGCTATCTTCGTGTATCTCCTCACCTCGCTTTTCTATCTCGGAGATGCATGCGTGATATGTTTGCATAAGAAACAAAAACACACACACACACACTCTCTAATTGATCGTTCGTTGTCCCTTTCTCTTTCACACACATACTCTTTTTGCACACTCACTCATTCTCCTCCACGCGCACTTGACCTCTCTCGACTTAGGCACTCTCTTTGCGGTCCATAGCATATAGATTTATTGAATAGTCGAACATCACAAAGTTTGACCATGTACATGGAGAAAAACATTTACATCTAGAACGGCGAACATATACAATGAGATTCATCATGAGATGTGGTTTCGTATGATGTATCTTTGGTATTGTAGATATAAATAACATTTGTATAAACCTGGTCAAAGTTTCCAAAGTTCGACTTCTAAAAAATTTACATTCACTGCATTATTGAGCGGATGGAATATCCCTTTCCCCCTCTCAGCTATTTGACGCACCACTCAGCCTTATCGGGTCTCCTCTATCTCTCTCAAACTTTATATCTCCCTGGTTCACACATACACATGTCTCGCTCGCGCTACATAGATCCATCAAACACTATCCGTCCTTGTTCTCTCTCTATGTGACACGCACCCCCCTAAGTACCGTAATCCCTCACTCCATCATAGGAGCACGCACTCCCCCTCTAAGTATGATTATCTCTCTCTAGCCATCAGGAACACACGTATTGTCTGCTTCCATCCATACATCTATCTCGATATCTCTCGGGGTATCTTCTATCACGCACACACCTTGTCACTCGATCTCCCACCCATGTAGTTCCATCACGATCTCCAGGGGATCTCTCTATGACAAACATACACTCTCTCCTCCACATGTATGCATTTTCTCCGTACGTCTCTCTCGACCTCTCTCCCTTGTTTTTCAGACCCCTCTTGGCCACGTGCTAGGGGTCTTTCTCTCTCGGTTGAAAACAACCACACACTATCTCCTCACCTTGCTTCCGCTGTCGAAGATGCATGTGTGATATGTTTGCATAAGACACACACGCTTTTTCTCTACTTTTATCGTGTGTTGTCCATGTCTCTTTCACACACGCACACACACTTTTTTCAGTCACTCTTTCTATTTCACACACACTCTCTCTAGTTAGGTACTCTCTCACGTCCATAATCATATGGATGTTTTGAAAAGTCAAACCTCAGAAAAGTTCGACAAGGTATACGTGGAGAAAAACATTTACATATGGAACGATCATTAGATTCATCACAACATGTACTTACTTCATGCTGTCATTTATCTTTGGTATTGTAGATATAAGTAATTTCTTTATAAACTTGGTCAAAGTTTCAAAAGTTTGACTTTAAAAAATGTTGGCACTACATTATCGAACGGAGGGAGTAGCTCTCTCTCTGCTATCTCTCACGTGCCTCCCCTCTCACTCGAACTCTCTATACCGATGGATTATACGGTCACTGTGTCAGCGTATAGCTCCGTATATTGTTTAGTTGACCAGTCAACTAGTCCATATGCTGCCTTGTCAGCTCGTGTTGTCTATCTAGTAGTGGGTGAAAATAAGTAAACTAGAGGCCCATCTGACATGCGGTGAAGTAAACAAAGTTGAAACCACTCGGGGTAGCACCCCACACGCTAGTAAATTGAGGGCACATTGAGGACACACTTCTTCCACGTGAAGGACGCACTCTCGCACAATTCACTACTACGTGGCGGCATGCACAGAAGGACGCATTCGCGCACACCCAGCAGGCCAGCACACAACACACACCAGCACATGTGTACACCGGCATCGCCGCTGGTTGAGATGGACGACGAGGCAGACAAGAAGCGGAGGTGGCTCGAGCCGAAACCGCATCCGGCGAGCCTGGACTTCATCAGCAGCCTCCCCGACGACATGTTGCTCGTCATCATCGGCCTCCTCCCCACCAAATCTGCCATGCGGACCGCCCTGCTCTCCCGGCGGCGATGCCCCCTCTGGCGCCGCGTCCCCCTCAACCTTACCGTCGGCAGCTGCCTCTGCGATGGGGATTGCAAACGCATGGCCGCAGTCTCCAAGATCCTTTCATCGCACCCTGGGCCAGCCAGACGCCTTGACATCCGCATTGACAAACAGTAAAACGAGGCGAGCTACAGCCATCCACAGTGATTTGATGCTCACAGCCATCGGATCACTCTCACCTACGCACATGATTTGTTTGGCCGTCCAGCGTACTGTTTTCGGGCTGCTGCTCTGGGGAACGAGTTACGCTAACTGTCCCGAATTGGGCCGTTAGGTAGAAGGCCCAAGAGTTTTCCAGTCGAACGGACAAAGCCTCCTAGATTCGTATGTTATCCATCTAACATGCCAGGTCGCCTAACCTATCCTCGAGCTGCTCCCCTGTTCTTCTGTGTTGCGCCGCCGCCGACCTTCGTCCCGGCGGCGAGCTTCTATTGCTTGTCGGCCTCGGCGTTGATGCCCTCTACTCATCCTCCGCAGGACCCCACAGCGGGTCTCATCTTCGCAATGTCGTGCCCTGAAGTGTTCTTCCATGGAGGTTGCGGGCCAGAGCACGCACGACCAACGACCAATGCGCGGCTGGACGATTAAGGCCACGCGTGTAAGTGCATGCCAACAAGCCACCATCTCGAATGCTACCTTGGCGGCAGCAACTCTAGGAGAAAGAGGCCAACAGTTCCTCAGGGTAAGAGGTTGGGCAACAAAGCCGTCCTGAAGGTAGCTATTCATCAGTCCTCATGGCGCAAACAGTCCCAAAGGCTAGGTGAGCTTTTCTCCCCATATTTTAAGTATATTTTAATTTCTTTACTCAATGATTTATATGAATTTCTGCCTTAAAATTTTCAGTTCACGCATACCCACTCATGGAAGACATTTTGTATCAATAATTAAAATTTCGGTAATGATGTTCTAAAGTATTAAACCAACAGCTGATGTAGCAATGTCGTTCATGTTGTAGAAGGAGATAAATATGAGCCTTCTTATGAATTATACCTTCACTTTTCTCTTCTGGTAGATGTATGTCTTCTGATACATGTATGTCAATAGAGATTATCCCTGAATCTCTGAGTACATTGGTTGAGCGAGGCAGTTTGAACAATACGAATCTTTGTATGCGTTACTGCATGTTACCCAAGCAATTTGCAAGCATGCAAATCAGCTGTTTAGCTTATGTTATAGTACTAATCATAGCTACTTAGCATGCCATGTCTTTTACAGTATCAACTGTAGAATATGTGCAGAGAGAAGTTCAGGTAAATAGCATACAAGAGCATTCTGAAAACTAATTTGTGGTGGCACTTGCTAAAGAGGTGTTAGACAGTTTTTTGTCAGATTGTTGTTTCCGGACTTGTTCATTGTTATATACAATGATTACCTTTTAAGTAAAAAGTATGTTGAATGTTTGGAATGCTTGTGAGGATCCTGATTTTGAATACCGTTTGTGCCTTGCTGCAGCATGCTCATTTTACCTAAGAAGATAACTAATTCTATTGAGATATTCCATTGAATAACTCTCGGAGAGTTCAATTATGTGCAAAGCACACAAGACTAAGATAAAATGGTGTATGTTTTTTGTTATGTCTATTTCTGGAACATTCTGATGATTGTGATATAGGAAAACACTAACAAATCCCACTGTCTTTGGCCCTAAAAAAGCACTAACAAAGGATTTAAGTGATTAGTCAAACAATTCTAATAAATGACCGAGAATTTTTCCCCATCGCAATATTGAAGCATTGTAATCTGAGTCATTTAAATTTTATCAAACATTTCTTTAATTTAAGTATCCTTTCTTAAGGATGAACGGGCGCGGCAACGCGCGCCTTCATGGTCTAGTGTTCAGTAAGAAATGCAAGGTCCAAGCCAAGTTCGACAAGTGGTTCATCCCCCGCCCTAGATCAGCTCGAGGAGCTCAGCTTTGAAGCTGGACGATGTCGCTCTCTGCCGCTGTCCACGCTCCGCCTCACACCAACGCTGCGCCGCGCCAGCTTCAGCTCCCGCTATCTTCCCCAGATTAATGTTGCGCCCGCCCTTCTTCTCCCTCAACTCAAGCAGCTCGACCTCTTCGACGTTGGCATCTCAAAGCAGGCTATGGAGCACCTGCTCCGCAGCTGTACTGCACTCAAGTACCTTCGTCTTCAGTAGATCCACGGGTTCATTAGCCTCCACATCACCTCGACAAATCTCCGATAGATTTATGTGTCTTGCTGGCCCCGCAACAAGACATCAATTGGGAAGCGATCACTCCAACTGTTCCACATTATGGTTATTGAGAATGTGCCTTTCCTTGAGAGATTGCTTGTATCTGATCTAGAAGGTCCAACAAAAATCAGGGTCATTGGCGCGCCAAAATTGACAGCGTTGGTCTACTCCTCTGCCAAATTCTCCGAACTCTTTATTGGATCCGTAACCATTTAGGTACAACACTCATCTTCTTCTCCGCCTTCTTGAAATTCACATTTTTTAATTTCTTCTTGATGTATTTACGACTGTCTTCCAGAAAATGATTTCCACAAGCTTGACCCAGTCTATGCGCACAGTGAAGATCTTGGCAATAAAATCTATCGGCCCCAATCTGGATCAAGTTGTTGGATTCCTTACATGCTTTCCGTGCACGAAGAAGCTACTGATCGAGGTGAAACTTCTTTCCTATTAGTAAACGGTAATCACAACGTAGCTCAATTTTTTTCATAATTTTCCCAAATTATGATGACAAGTGTAGTGTTCAAAACTGCATCTACGCAGTGCACCAAAAGAAATGTTTTTAGTATTTTTTTCTCACGTGATCACCTGCATCGTTTTTTGTTGTTGTACTAATATAGTAGCCTAGGCTAGTCATAGTGGAAAGTAACTTAGACTAGTAACTCAATGGTTACCCTAAGAGCAAGTACTACCTCCGTCCTGGTTTACTCTTCCTATTTTGTAGTATCAAAATTAGACCATAGATTTAACTGACAAAATGTTAATGCATGTTACTAAAAATTATATCGTTGGATTCGTATTTGAACATAATTTCAAATGGTATAATTTTTTGTGACATGCATCGGCATTTACTTAGGTAAATCTATGGTCAAAA
This sequence comes from Aegilops tauschii subsp. strangulata, assembly GCF_002575655.3. Taxonomy (NCBI): domain Eukaryota; kingdom Viridiplantae; phylum Streptophyta; class Magnoliopsida; order Poales; family Poaceae; genus Aegilops; species Aegilops tauschii. Next base: position 58,066,317 of record NC_053035.3, on the reverse strand, counting down.
TTTTACACTAAATGTGAGGTAGTGCAAAAGTGGGCTATAACGGCCCTCCACTATGTAGGCCAAAACACGTGCCAAATTCACTTGTGATGCATTTGGCATCGATGCCCCTCCATTTCTCAATTGGTGCCCCAATCTGGATCGCCTACTTTGCTCCGGTGCCAAATGAATTCACACAATGAAAAAACACTTGCGTGGGAGAGAGAGGACTGAGGCAATAAAAAAACACTTGTTTGGGAGAGTGAGAGGCTGGGGTAGTTGGTTTGATTGATTTGTTTATACATGTGGGTCTGTGTGCACAGCGGTGCCAACTCTCTCACATCATGAGAGCGGTGGCAAAATCTTTTGATTTGACATTGATGCGTGTTATGTGGCATACTTTTGAGAAATATGGCATCGGCCACATAGTGGAAGGCAACAAATGCCCAAGCTCTTCACGTGCTCCTAGGTCCATGAGAGGAAAGAGAAAGAGAGAGAGAGAGTGGAAAAATATCACTAGCCAGCCAACCCTATCGTATGAGCAAATGATATTGGTACCTCTTGATGACACACGGCAATCTTATACAGCCAGCTGCTCTAATATGTTCTCTTCTTTTGCAGATAAAAAAAGACCTGGAAGTGAAAAAGGTGCTGCACTATAACAATCTCATTGAATGCCTTGATCTCCATCTTACATAAATTGATTTGATCGACTACCGAGGCAGCACATCTGAGATTAAATTGGCCAGGTTCTTCGTTCTGGAGACAAATGTGCTCAAGGTAATGAGGTTTGGCATTCTCTGGCGCAACAATGAATGGCGTGCTGATCACCGCAAGCGTCTAAGCCTAAATGACAACGTCTCCGCAGAAGCTGAATTTGTTTTTCAAACATCAAGTGGCCAGAGACTCGAAAATTTAATTGCCCATTAGTGACTTGTCAGGGCGGTGGATTTTAGTTTGTACGATAATGCTGCATCCACCTAAAGTAACAAAAGTTCTTACGTCCTAGTAATTCCCTCTTCGTAGGTGCAGAATTACTCCTAACATTTGTAATATCAGTTTGAAACTTGTAATATTGCCGTGTCCTATTCCCGCGTTTTCAAAATCCTGCGAATCAAAGAGGTCATGAGTTGGTGATGATGTTGTGCCTGCCATCTTTCACCAATAGCCGTCGGATCTAGATCTGACGCATACAAACCAAACTTTTCCAGTTTTGAAAAAAGATGCCCGCACTTGTTCCCTATTTACAAACAACTCCTTATCTCTCACAATCAGCCTTATCTCCTCCCCACCACATCTAGAAGGCCATGGGAAAATCTGGCGCGATGGCCGCTTCCGGCGCCGTCCACCCCCAATCTTGGTGTTCCGTGCAATGCACGAGCATCTACGCACGGGAAATTATGTCGCACAGGACTAGTTGTAAGCAGACTAGCTCTACAGCCATGATGATAGTGACTGCAGACAGTGAGGTAACCACTGCAGACAGTGAGGTAACCTCGGACATTGCTTTGCTTCCCTACAGCCATGATTAATAGGATTACATGCAATCAACTAACCACTGCATGTCATGTTTGGTAGTCTCAAGTCATTGAAAGCATGCACGCCCCACATCTCTCATTGGTTGATATGTCACGAAATAAGAAACGAGGAGGGAGTTAATGTACCGTGCCAACATTTTAGGTTACATGCATTAACATTTTATTAGTTAAATCAAAGGTCAAAACTTGGCGCAAAATGCAAAGGGGACCAATAAACCAGTAAACATCAAAACATGACACGAAGGGGGATGCAACTTCATTGACTTACTGCACCTGCATTTGGGTGAATGACACGTGGGCCCAATAGGTGGCTGGCCCACCTGTCATACAGCCAAAGGCGGGTGCAGTAGAGGGCCAAGGAGTAGATGGCCAACACACACGTGAATGCAACGCAATCTGTACTTCTCATATAAAGGCTCCCCAGCGTCCCTGCCAGTCCAATCTACGAAATCCTACGCACCTACGCACCCTAACCAAGGGCAAGAGTGATCACTCTAATCGCAAGATCAGTTGACTAGAAGCTAGACCCATGGAGGCGATGAGCGCGAGCATCCGCCGGCTGTGCCAGATGGTCCACTCCGCCGGCCTGCAGCCCGGCACCGAGGAACGTCTCCAGGTCGTGCTTGAGGCCGCCAGGGTGAGAGGCCGCTTGGACGACAGCTTCGTCTCCTTGTTCGACAAGGTCCTCGTCGGCTTCCTTGGCAAGTTCACCATCGTCAAGAAGCTTGCGGACGACATTGACGTACACCTCCAGCCAACGTGCCCAGGCTCTGTGATGCCCGCCACCCTCAATGGCCTCTATGGTGACAACCTCTTCGACGCACTGGTGGCCCTGCGACTGCCCGTCGTCACGCCGGAGAATGTCCACCTCGAGGTCGCGCTCGCCGCGCAGCGCCTGGCGCAGCAAGACACCGTCGACATAATCACCCATGTCTACGCGCAAATCGTCCACAAGGACTACTACGTGCAGGGCAACCTTGGACGGCATTGTTCAGAAGCACGTTGAGCTCACCGCCAACGCCGCTACTCCAACACGTCGGTTGGTGACCCAACGCACTAGGGCGTGAGGATGTCGTTGATGGATCCGTATGTATCTTTATCTTTCCGTAAAATCCATGTAGTAGTATATGGTACTACTAGTAATTATCTTACCTTTCGCATCAACTTCATAATTTTTGTACGTACTCCATGCATGAACCGCGCCAGAACCAAACTTCTCATTAGTCTAGGGAAAATCGTTATTTCTATCTATCGGACGCGCCATGGAGCAGAACCAAATATTACAAGTTACAAGTTCAAAAGGAAAAGCCTACCGTGTTCACGTCGCACCCCCACACGGTTGGTCCGGCACGCCGCTCAAGGGGGAATGCGTGCTGTGTTGCATTTTCACTTACAAGTGGGACCATAGTTGAGCAAAACCGACTATCGGCAAACCCCCACCCCACCGAGCGCGCGATGGCTGGGAAAACAGGAGGGAGAAGAGATGGATGTAGCACGGACTCCAAGAAAATTGGTATCGGATGGGACTCGTGTGGGTGGCGTGTGCCGTACTGCTAGACGTGAATGCTAGTTATGGCCCATGCCACCCCACTATATCATGCCTATATCGAGGTGCTGGTTACGTAGAACAAATTTCCTGGAGTCCGTGCTCAGCCCTCCTCTATCTCTCTTCTCAGCCAGCCAGCAGACGCGGAGCCCATCGTCTGTTTGCTCACATGTGGTCCCACATGTCCGTGAAAACGCAAGAGGACCAACTGAACTTGCACATCTTTCACCTCAACGTGCTGGTGATGAAAAACAAATCCAATAAAGATCTTCAGTGGCCACTTTTGGAGTTACTCAAGAGAAGTAGATTCTATTTACAGTTTAACCCAAGATGCACATCACGTGGCTTCAACTAGCACTCCATTTTCTTGCATGACACGACCTGGATGCTGGATGTCCCATGTGTCGGCAAAATGAGGCAGACCGGAGGAGTAGGAAACATGGCAAGCCCTGTGCCTACATCATACTACGTACAAGCCCACCTTAAGCAGTCACCCTATCACCATATTTCTCGGCCTCCGTGCGACACCTAACTATTGGTTGGCTCTATGTGATGTGGCAACTTCATACTACTATGGATGCTGCCTATACTACTACGGCACTAATTAACACTCCAAGAAGTGAGTCGAAAACCATTTATAAATTAAGTTTATGACATGCATATGCAAATGTACCATTCATTACATTCAAAAATTCATCAACACACAATGACAACGAGGATATATGTTGGATTATAGATTAGTTCCAACAAAACATTCTAGTAAATACTAAATTTTTCATCACACAACAAATAACAAGCAATGAAATGAACTTCAGCTCAACCACTCCTCGGCGTTGGAAACGCTTGCTTTGAACCAGAAGAGTTTGTCTCGGAAGGGCAGTTACTGTCCATCTCGAGACCAACGCAGGACAGATCATCCAGGCTGAAGCGGCCTATTTCATGACCCATATTGTGATAGCCACGGTAGGGAAGCAAAGCAATGTCCGAGGTATAGATACAATTGCTTCTCATAAATGGTAGTAATGTTGTGTCCACAGCAGCTGGATCGCCTTTCACCATGATCGGATAGTTTTGTCCAAGGAAGAGTGAGTTTCCTCCAAGAGTATCAATACTAAACCAGGGAGAAGGTGTTGGCGCTAGCACAGTAGTATCCATCCTGAATACCCTGCAACGGATGTTGGAATAGGTCCGGAGAGTGCGACCATGGGAGACAACACCTGCTTCCTTAGTCACATCAGCGGTGCCCTGTATACAGACAAGAAGAGGTGATCCATCAGAATAAGTTGCCAGGCGCCACTAAGTATATGGGTCCTCATGCTCGTGATCATCATCATCGTCATCTCCCCCTTGGTTATTAAATTTTTCAAGTATAGGTGGTGCAACGTTCACAGGACCTTGGAAACACAAGAAGGTTAATTAGTAAAGGGAAACTAGCTAACCCGCATGCATGTGGATGAAACAATTATAATTACGGTGGAAGACAAACGTACCGAAAGCATAAGGATTCCATGCATAAACAGTGCCACGAGTGGTGGCAGCAAGCGCAAGACCCTTGATAACTCACAAGTATAGGGGATCAATTGTAGCCTCTTTGGATAAGTAAGACTGTCGAACGCAACGAGGAGCTAAAGGTATAACAAATATTCCCTCAAGTTCTATCGACCATCGATACAACTCTACGCACGCTTAACGTTCTCTTTACCTAGAACAAGTATGAAACTAGAAGTACTTTGTAGAATATCAGTAATGAGAAATGGTCTGTACATTTTTAAAACACATCAAACCGGCAATTAGTTTCAATTTTTTTTCATTTCGAGATTTTAAATTGCATTGATTTTTATGCGTGGACAAATTGTTGGATTTTATATTGATATACATTTATTTTTTAAATCAGTTTGAATGTGACTCAAAATTTCGGTATTAAAAACAGTTCGGACCGCACCGAAATATGAAAATTTTCGTATAACTTTTTAACCGTGGCCACAATATGGGTTGTAATGCTAACAAAAAGAATATGGGCTCCAAAAAAACCTTAAGAATTAGCAAATGGGCTGTAAATTATTAGAAATAATGACAGATGGGATGTATGCTGTTTTCCACGGATTTGAGGCTTTCCTAAAAAAAGGTTGACGCACAAGCAGTGACTGTTGGATGTCCATCCAATGGCCGTCGTGCTTCTTCAATCTCTGCTCTTCTTGCTCCAGCCGATCAAACAAGCGCCGACGGAACTGCCTGCTTCCTCCTCCCGTGGCCGGCTGTGCTGCTGCGTAGGCCTCACCGCCCCACCGTACTCCCATCCCTGGCCTAGCCATCCCTCTACTCACCCACACCTGCTGTTATTCTCCAGTGACGGCAGATGAACCAGTAAACCCTCGTACTCCCCTCCGCGTGGGAAACAACTGCCGAGTCTTCCCTGGCTCCGTGTCGTTCCCTTCCTAGGCCTCGCCGTCGTCAACCGCCCAGGTTCTCTCGGCGCGGCGTGGTCAACGTGGTCAACGAATGACATGCATCGGAAGTGGACTGTACGTGGAGAGGCAGACAGCTGGGTCCACAGCCGCACGCAAGGAAATGCCTCCTTATTACGTGCTAAATAATGATTCCTGCACCTGATATCTGAGACCCACCGGAAGGGCCTCTGTATTTTGCAAAAAAAGAACGTTACCCCGCTGGCAGGTCGGACCCACGAGCTATATTTTCGCACGCAAGGAAGTGCCTCCTTATTACGCACAAAAAAATGAATACCCCCCCTGCTAGCTGGGACCCACCATAGTGGCAGGCTGACTTGTGGGCCTACTAAGATGACGGGGACGGAGGGCTTTGTCAACTTAGTCAATATGAACGATTCTAGCTCCAGTGACCGTACGATGTCCATCCAACGGCCATAGTGCTTCTTCAACCTCTGGTATTCTTGCTCCAGCCGCCCAAACAAGCATCGGTCGTGCCGCCGGCTCCTGCCTCCCGTTTCCGGCTGTGCTGCCACCGCTGGCCATGCCATCCCTCTATACTCACCCACACCTCCCGTTATTCTCTGGCGACAGCAGCCTCACACCGCAGCCGAAGCAGTCAACCCACGTACTCCCCTCCGCGTGGGCATCCACTGGTGCGTCTTCCCCGGCTCTGGGTCATCCCCTTCCTAGGCCTCGCCGTCATCCACCGCCCTGGTGCTCTCGGCGTGGCGTGGTCAACGTGGTCAAGGAACGACTTCCATCGGAAGAGTACTATACGTGGAGAGGCTGATAGCTGGGTCCACGGCCGCATCAAGGAAGTTCCTACTTATTACGCGGAAAATAATGATTTCACATAAAAACGCTTCCCCCCTGACTGCTGGGACCCACCAGCTAAATCTTCGCACGCAAGGAAGTGCGTCCATATTACGGGCAAAAAAATGATTCGCCCCCTGACTCCTGGGACCCACCAGCTAAATCTTCGCACGCAAGGAAGTGCCTGACAGTCGGCACCCACCCAGTCGAAGCGTACGTAGCGTTGTCATTTTGGTCGCGGACGTACATACTGGTCGATCGGTCTGTCTACAGGATGCAGCGATGAGCCCTGGTCGTGTAGGGAAGGGCACGTGTGGTAGTAGAGGCGCACACGTGTGGTAGTAGAGGCGCGTACGTACAGCGGCCAGGGTGCAAGAAAGTAAATACGGCCACGTATGTACATACGGGTGGTGTCTCGAACGCCTACTCATGCATGCGTACGGCCAGGGCTTGTGTACATGGTTGTGGCTGGGTCGGAACAGAGAAACTGCGTCGTCGTCGTGTTCATGGGGAGGCAACAAAATGCGTCGTGTTCATCGGGAGGCAACGGAATGCGTGCTGTTCATCGGGAGCCAACCGGCTTGGATGGAACAGCCAATGGAAACGAGGTCTGGCGTACCACAGAACGGAGGAAACGGCCTTGTGTTCGACCGGCCACAGTGGAAACGGGATCCTGTTCATCGGGAGGGGTCTAGCATACCGCAAAACGAAGGAAACGGACCTCCTACGGTCGAAACAGGGTCCTGTTGATCGGGAGGGGTGTGGCGTACCACAAAACGGAGGAAACGGACTTTTGTTGGAGCACTACGGTCGAAACGGGGGTCCTGTTCATCGGGAGGGGTGTGGCGTACCGCAAAACGGGACTCCAAGCGATAATGTTCATCTCCACCGTCGACCTCCTCCAGCCTCCACGAGCTATTGTTCATCCACCGTCGACCTCCTCCATCCTCCACTCGTGACTGTTCATCCACGGGCTCCTGTTCATCCAGCCTCCACCGCGCACTCCTCCACCGGCTACTGTTCAACCAGCCCTCTCCACGCGGCCCTGTTCAACCACCCCTCCACGGGCTACTGTTCATCCAGCCCTCCATCGGCTACTGTTCAACCAGCCCTCCACCAGCTACTGTTCAACCTGCCCTCCACGGGGTCCTGTTCATCCAGCCCTCCACGGGGTCTTGTTCATCCACCGGCTGATCGATCGGGGTCCTGTACATCCAGCGGCAACGGCCTCTACTACCACGGGGTCCTGTTCATCCAACCCCCACCGGGAACCGTTCATCCAAACCCCCAACAACGCTCAAAGTTCATCAAGAGGCAGCATCGATCGGCTTCAGTTAGCAGCAGTAGCGAAGGAATCACTCGGGTTCAGTTAACAGCAAGGGATCGATCGATCGCTCGGGTTCAGTAACGCGTAGCCTGCAGTGCAATCGCTCGGGTTCAGTTAGAGCGCAACGCCTCGCACACACGCGTGTACGTATGAGAGAAACGCGCATCGCTCGGCCCCCTACCACCCACCGTAACCGGGAACTCCCCCGATATTTTCCTCACCCTCGCTTCTACCATGGTTTTCTCTATCATGGACGGCCCAAAGAATGTCATGCAGCTGCGTCTCTGGCCCGCCCAGGACGAAAAGCCCATTTTCTGTCATGATTTTTTGTCATAGAAGTAGGAGCCCACCACATCTATGATGATACCGGGTTTTGTCACAATTATCGTCATAGAAGTGTCATAAGCATGACAAAAAAAATTCGTTCGGCCTAAAATGTCAAGGATGTGTCCTTTTTTGTAGTGAGACTTGAGAAAGAAAATTTTGGTAGAAGCACACAAGTCCTCATATTCGATACACCCCGGAGGCACTAAAATGTACGAAGACCTTCGACAGATATTCTGGTGGGATGGCATGAAAAGGGACATCGCATATTTTGTCGCTTGTTGTGACATCTGCAACAAAGTAAAGGCGGAACACCAGAAACCTGCCGGACTTCTCGAACCTCTACCTGTCTTGCAATGGAAATGGGATGATGTCTGCATGGACTTTATCACCGGTCTGCCCAGGAATCACCGAGGCAATGATGCTGTATGGGTCATAGTGGACACGCTGACTAAAGTGGCTCACTTTATTCCCATCCACACCACATTTCGTGCTGATATACTTGCACAATTATATGTATCCCGGATTGTCAGTTTGCATGGAGTGCCAAAAACAATCACTTCGGGCCGAGGTTCACTGTTTACCTCCGCATTCTAGTCCCGACTCCATCAAGCTTTGGGGACCGCCCTCAAATACAGCACCGCCTATCACCCCCAGACAGACGATTAGACTGAGCGGGTAAATCAAATCCTTGAAGACATGCTTCGAGCATGTTCCTTAGCCCATGGGCCCAAATGGGAAGATTGTCTTCCCTATGCAGAATTCTCATACAACAACAGTTTCCAAACCAGTCTGAAGATGTCACCATTTGAAGTTTTGTGCGGCCGTAAGTGTTGCACTCCCTTAAATTGGTCCCAAACCGGAGACAGCCGTATCTTCGATAATGATTTGATATTGCAGGCAGAGAAACAAGTCAAGGAAATTCAAGATAGACTGCAACTGGCTAAGTCACGGCAGAAGAGTTATTATGATGCCAAACATCGGCAAGTCAGTTTTGAGCCTGGTGAACACGTGTATCTCTGAGTCACACCCATGAAGGGAATCAAGAGATTTCAGACCCGAGCAAACTGGCACCGAGATATATTGGTCTGTTCCCAGTCATGATCCAAGTTGGCACAGTCGCTTATCAGTTGGGATTGCCACCAGAATTGTCGGAAGTCTACAACGTGTTCCACGTATCACAGCTGAGAAGGTGTATTTCACCACCCGAGAAGAGGACTGATATGTCAGAGATTGAGCTTGCCAAGGATTTAACTTATGAGGAGAGACCGTTCAGAATCTTGGATGAGGCAGAAAGGTTCACACACAGCAAAACAATCAAGTTTTACAAGGTCCAGTGGGAGCATCACACCGGAGAAGAAGCAACCTGGGAAAGAGAGGAATTTTTAAGGAAAGCCTACCCAGAATTGTTTTCCCAAGCAACCGAATCTCGAGGACAAGATTCATCTTAAGTGGGGGAGGTTTGTGACAGCCTGGATTAGCCTTCTCTCTTTTTCCGGACTTTGTTTTGCATTTGCTTTGGATTTGGAGTTTTGAATCAATTCAAATGGACTTGATCACTTGGGCCTACCCTTGATTTTCACCCAACTGACCCATCCACCCCTAGCTCATCTTTCCTTCTCTGAAAAACTCCAACAAAAGCCCAAGGAATATTTTCATAAAAGATAAATATTCATTTTCTTCCCTGAAAATCACTTCAGAGAAGTATGCTCCAAAGCAAACCCTAGTTTTCTTGCTCCTAAAATCCTGAATAAATTCACAAATATTCTTTGAACCCTAGGGAACCTCCCTGAGCAAAAATACTGCATAACTTTTTGAAATATTTTTGCTACAGAAAATCATTTCTGTTCTGGACAGAATGGCCACATTGCACAGCAAGTATATTTTTCCTTGATCTTTTGGGGATGATCTTTTGTGAGCTTCATTACCCTCCTAAGATATTGCTAAAACCCAAAGCACGGCCTTTTGCTCTCACTAGATTTTTCTCAGTGAAGCTCACAAGTTTCTTCCCAGAAACTTGCCAGGAGGAAACCCACTCACACAGTTCACCTGTGACCCAGCCAACCATGGAAAACAAACAAAACCACTAAGGACTACATGCCAGACATGGTGTTTGCGCTTAGCTCAGCCTGATGCCAAAGTTCACGCGGTGACCACATTCATCCAAGGGGGTTAGCATGCAGCCGATGCGCTCTGCGGTGCGCCAGCGTGCTCACTGCCCCGACCGCCGCACCTTGCCAAACCATGCCCCCATCCTCGTATGCACCTCCTTAACTCCAGCATGGCACTCACCGATGCCGGAGCTCGCGGCAGCGAGCACGGGCACGGCGCGACCAAGCGAACAGTGCGCCCGTGCCCCTGTGCTCGTCGCGTACCGCGCTCCAGTTCTCGTCGCTCCCCGCCTACAGTCCCCTTGTGATCCCCGGCGCCTTCTCCCCCTCTCACTGACGCCATTCGTCGTTGGGCACCACTCCAAAGAGCTCCGGCGAGCTCTCGATCCCCGCCTTCGGCCTCGCCTATAAATAAAGCCCCCCCGAGCTCGTTTCTCTCCACACACGCTCTCAACACACCTCCACAATGCCGTAGGAAGCCGCAGCCCGGCCGGGCAGGCCTCTGGCCGCTGTCCCCGAGCTCGCCGGCGATCCCCGTCCACTGCCCCCTCCCTCTCCAGAGCCGCTCGAGCTCTACTGACTTCTCCGGCATGTCCGTGGTGGTCCACTGGTGTGTGCTGGTGCCGTTGGAGCTGCTGGACTGGCCCTGCCTCGCCGGAATCACCATCTCTGACGAGCTCCGCCCGCTGCCGCCGCTGGAGAGCTTCTTTCCGACCCCGTCCGGCCACCCCTAGCCATGCTACGGGTACGGGCAGGTGCGCCTCGATCTCCTCTCCATTCATATCCTCTCAGATCTCGTCGCCGGGCACTCCTCGCCGGAGAAAGCGCCGCTGTCGCGCCGCCCGACTCTGCTTCTCTCCCCCTACCCCTCCGACCTGACTGTTGGGGCCTACTGTCAGCCACTCAGGCCACGCCTGAAGCGGTATGTGTGGTGGCGCCCTGCTAGTTTACGCCTTCGACGTCACCCCCCTCTGGTTTTTCTTTTATTCAAATGTAATTCAAATTTGACCAGAACTTTGACTAGCTGTAACTTTTATTCTACAAGTCCAAATGAGTTGATTATTTTTGCATTGTGTTCTTACTGGAAAATCCTAGCAGCACACCCAAGATGAGATTTTTCTCTGCTGTCTAGAATTTCTAGTAATTTTCAGAAGTGTTCTTGATATTTTCTTTTTGCCATTTGATTTATTTTCATAAGGTGAAGCTTGTCTTGAAGGCATCCAGGAGGAGTTTGAAGCTCCTCTGCACTAAGGCAAGCCACAACAACATTTTCATGGTGTCTTTGCAATATCCATGATTTTCCACTTGTATATATATGATATTCATTGCATATAGTATTAAATAAATAATACTTGTGTTATTTAGTTTGTCATGATCAAGATGCTTAGTTAACAGAAATGAATGCTTGAACTAGTGAGATATAGCTTGAGTAGTTGAAGTATGTGAGTTTGTCATGACTATGGTAATATAAGCATCGGTATTATTTTCCTTATATGCATGATGAGTTTCGTAGGATAAATGCCAACTAAAAAGTGATGAATCTAGATGACCAGTAAGTAAGGACCAGAAATGTTGAAAGATGAGTTTGTGCAAGTAAAACTTTGAATGAGGTTGATCTGTTGTTTCTAAGTGATATGTGATGCATGATATGATTGCATAAGCATGCCATATAGTGACTCGAGCATTTTATTTCAAGTTAGACCTGATGATAATTGAACTTGAACATAAAGTTGGTCGGGTCATGGTGCCACTGAATCGGGCTGACAAGTGGAACCACATTTGCCTTAGTATGGGGAGGCCGTTAGTCATCATGTTGTCATGCGTTTTGTCGGTGCCTCCAACGAGGGAAGGTTATGGGCGTGCGTTACCCTGGCCCGGTAAGCAGACATAACCTAGTGAGTCTGTTGGTGTTATGGTACCTTGTCCCCATTTGGGACCGTTTATTTGCCACGACGGTGGCCATTTTGCCTTTGGTAGGCTGGGGCCACCCAGGACTAAGCCCAGTGGGGAGTTGGTCGGAGTGGCCGAAAGAGTGTCATGACAATGGGAGAGTTCTGTCGGCATGCCGTTGGTCCACCCGAATGGGAGTGCGAGGCCATGGGTTCTATGGTGTGGGTAAAGTGCGCTACCTCTGCAGAGTGTATTAATAAATCGATAGCCGCACCCACGAATAAGGGCCCAGTTCGTAAGTAAGTCACACCATGGATCAACTTTTATAAAGAAATCTTCCACACTAAGTTATTTGCATTGCACTGGTTAAATCATGATGATGTCAGTGAGGCTGACTGTTGTGGTATCATTTGTGATCCGTGAGTGATCACCATTTGGTTACAAGGTAAACCGTTGAACCGAGTATGGTTCCGTTTGTGATTCGTCATGATCACCGTTTGGTTGCGCGGCAACCTGTGTTGGGGAACGCAGTAATTTCAAAAAATTCCTACGCACACACAAGATCATGGTGATGCATAGCAACGAGAGGGGAGATTGTAATCCACGTACCCACGTAGACCGTAAGCGGAAGCGTTATGACAACGCGGTTGATGTAGTCGTACGTCTTCATGATCCGACCGATCCTAGTACCGAAAGTACGGCACCTCTACAATCTGCACACGTTCGGCTCGGTGACGTCGCATGAACTCTTGATCCAGTTGAGTGTCGAGGGAGAGCTTCGTCAGCACGACGGCGTGATGACGGTGATGATGAAGCTAGCGGCACAGGGCTTCGCCTAAGCACTGCAACGATATGATCGAGGTGGGTTATGGTGGAGGGGGGCACCGCACACAGCTAAGAGATCAATGATCAACTTCTGTGTCTATGGGGTGCCCCCTCCCCCATATATAAAGGAGTGGAGGAGGGGGAGAGGGCCAGCTTCCTAGGCGCGCCCAAGGGGGGAGTCCTACTCCCGATGGGAGTAGGATTCCCCCTTCCCTAGTTGGAGTAGGAGAGGGAAGGAAGGGGGAGAAGGATAGAAGGAAAGGGGGGCTGGCCCCCTTCCCAATTCGGATTGGGCTTGGGGGCGCCCCCATCTTGACCGCTTCCTCCTCCTTTCCACTATGGCCCATTAAGACCCATTGAGTCCCCGGGGGGTTCCGGTAACCCCCCGGTACTCCGGTAAATGCCCTAACTCTCTCGAAACCTTTCCGATGTCCAAACATATTCATCCAATATATCGATATTTATGTCTCGACCATTTCGAGACTCCTCGTCATGTCCGTGATCACATCCGGGACTCTGAACAACCTTCGGTACATCAAAACACATAAACTCATAATACCGATCGTCACAGAATGTTAAGCATGCGGACCCTACGGGTTCGAGAACTATGTAGACATGACCGAGACTCATATCCGGTCAATAACCAATAGCGGAACCTGGATGCTCATATTGGTTCCTACAAATTCTACGAAGATCTTTATCGGTCAAACCGCACAACAACATACGTTGTTCCATTTGTCATCGGTATGTTACTTGACCGAGATTCGATCGTCGGTATCACTATACCTAGTTCAATCTCGTTACCGCCAAGTCTCTTTACTCGTTCTGTAATGCATCATCCCGCAACTAACTCATTAGTCACATCGCTTGCAAGGCTTATAGTGATGTGCATTAACAAGAGGGCCTAGAGATACCTCTCCGAAATTCAGAGTGACAAATCCTAATCTCGATCTATGCCAACTCAACAAACACCATTGGAGACACCTGTAGAGCACCTTTATAATCACCCAGTTACGTTGTGACGTTTGGTAGCACACAAAGTGTTCCTCCGGTATTCGGGAGTTGCATAATCTCATAGTCATAGGAACATGTATAAGTCATGAAGAAAGCAATAGCAATATACTAAACGATCAAGTGCTAAGCTAACGGAATGGGTCAAGTCAATCACATCATTCTCTAATGATGTGATCCCGTTCATCAAATGACAACTCATGTCTATGGCTAGGAAACTTAACCATCTTTGATTAACGAGCTAGTCAAGTAGAGGCATACTAGTGACACTCTGTTTGTCTATGTATTCACACATGTACTAAGTTTCCGGTTAATACAATTCTAGCATGAATAATAAACATTTATCATGATATAAGGAAATATAAATAACAACTTTATTATTGCCTCTAGGGCATATTTCCTTCAGTCTCCCACTTGCACTAGAGTCAATAATCTATATTACACAATAATGATTCTAACACCCATGGAGTTTTGGTGTTGATCATGTTTTGCTCGTGGGAGAGGCTTAGTCAACGGGTCTGCAACATTCAGATCCGTATGTATCTTGAAAATCTCTGTCTCCCTCCTTGACTTGATCATGGATGGAATTGAAGCGTCTCTTGATGTGCTTGGTTCTCTTGTGAAATCTGGATTCCTTTGCCAAGGCAATTGCACCAGTATTGTCACAAAAGATTTTCATTGGACCCGATGCACTAGGTACGACACCTAGATCGGATATGAACTCCTTCATCCAGACTCCTTCATTTGCTGCTTCCGATGCAGCTATGTACACCGCTTCACACGTAGATCCCGCCACGACGCTTTGCTTAGAACTGCACTGACTGACAGCTCCACCGTTCAATATAAACACGTATCCGGTTTGTGACTTTGAGTCATCCGGATCAGTGTCCAAGCTTGCATCGACATAACCATTTACGATGAGCTCTTTATCACCTCCATAAACGAGAAACATATCCTTAGTCCTTTTCAGGTATTTCAGGATGTTCTTGACCGCTGTCCAGTGATCCACTCCTGGATTACTTTGGTACCTCTCTGCTAAACTAATAGCAAGGCACACATCAGGTCTGGTACACAGCATTGCATACATGATAAAACCTATGGCTGAAGCATAGGGAATGACTTTCATTTTCTCTCTATCTTCTGCAGTAGTCGGGCATTGAGTCTGACTCAACTTCACACCTTGTAACACGGGTAAGAACCGTTTCTTTGCTTGATCCATTTTGAACTATTTCAAAACTTTATCAAGGTATATGCTTTGTGAAAGTCCAATTAAGCGTCTTGATCTATCTCTATAGATCTTGATGCCCAATATATAAGCAGCTTCACCGAGGTCTTTCATTGAAAAAACTCTTATTCAAGTATCCTTTTATGCTATCCAGAAATTCTATATCATTTCCAATCAACAATATGTCATCTACATATAATATTAGAAATGCTACAGAGCTCCCACTCACTTTCTTGTAAGTACAGGCTTCTCCAAAAGTCTGTATAAAACCATATGCTTTGATCACACTATCAAAACGTTTATTCCAACTCCGAGATGCTTGCACCAGTCCATAAATGGATCGCTGGAGCTTGCACACTTTGTTAGCATCCTTTGGATCGATAAAACCTTCAGGTTGCATCATATACAACTCTTCTTCCAGAAATCCATTCAGGAATGCAGTCTTTACATCCATTTGCCAAATTTCATAATCATAAAATGCAGCAATTGCTAACATGATTCGGACGGACTGAAGCATCTCTACGGGTGAGAAGGTCTCATCATAGTCAACACCTTGAACTTGTCGAAAACCTTTCGCAACAAGTCGAGCTTTGTAGATGGTAACATTACCATCAATGTCAGTCTTCCTCTTGAAGATCCATTTATTTTCTATGGCTTGCCAATCAACGGGCAAGTGTACCAAAGTCCACACTTTGTTCTCATAAATGGATCCCATCTCAGATTTCATGGCCTCAAGCCATTTCACGGAATCTGGGCTCATCATCGCTTCCTCATAGTTCATAGGTTCGCCATGGTCAAGTAACATGACCTCCAGAACCAGATTACCGTACCACTCTGGTGCGGATCTTACTCTGGTTGACCTACGAGGTTCGGTAGTAACTTGATCTGAAGTTCCATGATCATCATCATTAGCTTCCTCACTAATTGGTGTAGGAACCACAGGAACTGATTTCTGTGATGAACTACTTTCCAATAAGGGAGCAGGTACAGTTTCCTCATAAAGTTCTACTTTCCTCCCACTCACTTCTTCCGAGAGAAACTCCTTTTCTAGGAAGGATCCATTCTTAGTAACAAATGTCTTGCCTTCGGATCTGTGATAGAAGGTGTACCCAACAGTTTCCTTTGGGTATCCTATGAAGAAACATTTCTCCGATTTGGGTTCGAGCTTATCAGGTTGAAGTTTTTTCATGTAAGCATCGCATCCCCAAACTTTAAGAAACGACAACTTTGGTTTCTTGCCAAACCACAGTTCATAAGGTGACGTATCAACGGATTTAGATGGTGCCCTATTTAACGTGAATGCAGCCGTCTCTAAAGCATAACCCCAAAACGATAGCGCTAAATCAGTAAGAGACATCATAGATTGCACCATATCTAAAAAAGTGCGGTTACGACGTTTGGACACACCATTACGCTGTGGTGTTCCGGGTGGCATGAGTTGTGAAACTATTCCGCATTGTTTCAAATGAAGACCAAACTCGCAACTCAAATATTCTCCTCCACGATCAGATCGTAGAAACTTTATTTTCTTGTTACGATGATTTTCCACTTCACTCTGAAATTCTTTGAACTTTTCAAATGTTTCAGACTTATCTTTTCATTAAGTAGATATATCCATATCTGCTCAAATCATCTGTGAAGGTGAGAAAATTACGATACCCGCCGCGAGCCTCAATATTCATCGGACCGCATACATCAGTATGTATTATTTCCAACAAATCTGCTGCTCGCTCCATTGTTCCGGAGAACGGAGTTTTAGTCATCTTGCCCATGAGGCATGGTTCGCAAGTACCAAGTGATTCCAAAAGTCCATCTGAATGGAGTTTCTTCATGTGCTTTAAACCAATATGACCCAAACGGCAGTGCCACAAATAAGTTGCACTATCATTATCAACTCTGCATCTTTTGGCTTCAATATTATGAATATGTGTGTCACTACTATCGAGATTCAGTAAAAACAGACCACTCTTCAAGGGTGCATGACCATAAAAGATATTACTCATATAAATAGAACAACCATTATTCTCTGATTTAAATGAATAACCGTTTCGCATCAAACAAGATCCAGATATAATGTTCATGCTTAACGCTGGCACCAAATAACAATTATTCAGGTCTAAAACTAATCCCAAAGGTAGATGTAGAGGTAGCATGCCGACGGCGATCACGTCGACTTTGGAACCATTTCCCACGCGCATCGTCACCTCGTCCTTAGCCAATCTTCGCTCAATACGTAGTCCCTGTTTCGAGATGCAAATATTAGCAACAGAACCAGTATCAAATACCCAGGCACTACTGCGAGCATTAGTAAGGTACACATCAGTAACATGTATATCACATATACCTTTGTTCACTTTGCCATCCTTCTTATCCGACAAATACTTGGGGCAGTTCCGCTTCTAGTGACCAATCCCTTTGCAGTAGAAGCACTCAGTCTCAGGCTTAGGTCCAGACTTGGGCTTCTTCACTTGAGCAGCAACTTGCTTGCTGTTCTTCTTGAAGTTCCCCTTCTTCCCTTTACCCTTTTTCTTGAAACTGATGGTCTTGTTGACCATCAACACTTGATGCTCTTTCTTGATTTCTACCTTCGCAGCCTTTAGCATTGCGAAGAGCTCGGGAATTGTCTTATCCATCCCTTGCATGTTATAGTTCATCACGAAGCTCTTGTAGCTTGGTGGCAGTGATTGAAGAATTCTGTCGATGACACTATCATTAGGAAGATTAACTCCCAGTTGAACCAAGTGATTGTTATACCCAGACATTTTGAGTATATGCTCACTGACAGAACTATTCTCCTCCATCTTGCAGCTGTAGAACTTATTGGAGACTTCATATCTCTCAATCCGGGCATTTGCTTGAAATATTAACTTCAACTCCTGGAACATCTCATATGCTCCATGGCATTCAAAACGTCGTCGAAGTCCCGGCTCTAAGCCGTAAAGCATGGCACACTGAACTATCAAGTAGTCATCAGCTTTGCTCTGCCAGACGTTCATAACATCTAGTGTTGCTCGTGCAGCAGGTTTGGAACCGAGCGGTGCTTCCAGGACGTAATTCTTCTGTGCAGCAATGAGGATAATCCACAAGTTACGGACCCTGTCCGTGTAGTTGCTACCATCATCTTTCAACTTAGCTTTCTCTAGGAACGCATTAAAATTCAACGGAAGAACAGCACGGGCCATCTATCTACAACAACATAGACATGCAAAATACTATCTGATAAATTAAAGTTCAATTAATCAAATTACTTAAGAACTCCCACTTAGATAGACATCCCTCTAACCATCTAAATGATCACGTGATCCAAATCAACTAAACCGTGTCCGATCATAACGTGAGATGGAGTAGTTTTCAATGGTGAACGTCACTATGTTGATCATATCTACTATATGATTCACGCTTGACCTTTCGGTCTCAGTGTTCCGAGGCCATATCTGCATATGCTAGGCTCGTCAAGTTTAACCCAAGTATTCTGCATGTGCAAAACTGCCTTGCACTCGTTGTATGTGAATGTAGAGCTTATCACACCCGATCATCACGTGGTGTCTTGGCACGACAAACTTTCACAACGGTGCATACTCAGGGAGAACACTTGTACCTTGAAATTTAGTGAGAGATCATCTTATAATGCTACCATCAATCAAAGCAAAATAAGATGCATAAAGGATAAACATCCCATGCAATCAAAATAAGTGATATGATACGGCCATCATCATCTTGTGCCTTTGATCTCCATCTCCAAAGCATCGTCATGATCACCATCGTCACCGGCTTGACACCTTGATCTCCATTGAAGCATCGTTGTCGTCTCGCCAACTATTGCTTCTACGACTATCGCTACCTCTTAGTGATAAAGTAAAGGAATTACATGGCGATTGCATTTCATACAATAAAGCGACAACTATATGGCTCCTGCCAGTTGCCGATAACTTTGTTACAAAACATGTCATCTCATACAATAAAATTTAGCATCATGTCTTGACCATATCACATCACAACATGCCCTGCAAAAACAAGTTAGACGTCCTCTACTTTATTGTTGCAAGTTTTACGTGGCTGCTACGGGCTAGGCAAGAACCGTTCTTACTTACGCATCAAAACCACAACGATTTTTTGTCAAGTATGTGTTTTTTTAACCTTCAACAAGGACCGGGCGTAGCCATACTCAATTCAACTAAAGTTGGAGAAACTGACACCCGCCAGCCACCTGTGTGCGAAGCACGTCGGTAGAACCAGTCTCGCGTAAGCGTACGCATAATGTCGGTCCAGGCCGCTTCATCCAACAATACTGTAACGCCCATGATGCGGCTATATCTCCCACGTGTCGAGGCACGACTTAGAGGCATAACCGCATAGTGGTTTTGTCGCAAGAAGGGTCATCTTCACACAATCCCATGTAATGAACAAGAATGGGATAAAGAGTTGGCTTACAATCGCCACTTCACACAATACATAAATATTATTCATACATCATCCAAAATACAATCATATAGACCGACTACGGTCAAAATCCAGATGAAAATAAGACAACCCCAAATGCTAGATCCCCGATCGTCCCAACTGGGCTCCACTACTGATCATCAGGAAAAAACACATAATAACGACCACGTTCCTCGTCGAACTCCCAGTTGAGATCGACGCCATTGTCTGCACTGGCATCGTCGACACCTGCAACTGTTTGGAAGAATCTATGAGTCACGGGGACTCAGCAATCTCACACCCGCGAGATCAAGACTATTTAAGCTTATAGGACAAAGATGTGCAAAGAGGTGGAGCTGTAGCGGCAAAAGCATATATGGTGGCTAACTTGCGCAAATGAGAGCGAGAAGAGAAGAAACGGAACGGACGTCATCTAGCAATGACCAAGAAGAGGTCCTGAAC
This sequence comes from Aegilops tauschii subsp. strangulata, assembly GCF_002575655.3. Taxonomy (NCBI): domain Eukaryota; kingdom Viridiplantae; phylum Streptophyta; class Magnoliopsida; order Poales; family Poaceae; genus Aegilops; species Aegilops tauschii. Next base: position 58,046,403 of record NC_053035.3, on the reverse strand, counting down.
ACCTACTTACGTCATACATAACTCAGACCGTGTTCACTTCCCGGACTCCGCCGAGAAGAGACCATCACGGCTACACACGCAGTTGATGAGTTTTAATTGGGTCAAGTGACAAGTTATCTACAACCGGACATTAACAAATTCCATCTGCCTCATAACCGCGGGCACGGCTTTCGAAAGATAATACCCTGCAGGGGTGTCCCAACTTAGCCCATCACAAGCTCTCACGGTCAATGAAGGATAAACCTTCTCCCGGAAAGACCCGATCAGTCTCGGAATTCCGGTTTACAAGACATCTCGACAATGGTAAAACAAGACCAGCAAAGCTGCCCAAATGTGCTGACAAATCCCGATAGGAGCTGCACATATCTCGTTCTCAGGGCACACCGGATGAACACTACGTACAGCTAAAACCAATCCTCGAGTTTCCCCAAGGTGGCGCTGCAAGTGGCTCTAGTTTGGACCAGCACTCAGAGGAACACTGGCCCGGGGGTTTAAAATAAAGATGACCCTCGGGCTCTAGAAAACCCGGGGGAAAAAGGTATAGGTCGCAAATGGTAAAACCAAGGTTGGGCCTTGCTGGAGGAGTTTTATTCAAGGCGAACTGTCAAGGGGGTCCCATAAATCACCCGACCGCGTAAGGAACGCAAACTCAAGGAACATACTCCCGGTATAACAGTAAATAGGGCGGCAAGAGTGGAACAAAACATCAGGAATAAGGCCGAGCCTTCCACCCTTTACCAAAATATATAGATGCATTAATTAAATAAGAGATATTGTGATATCCCAACATATCCATGTTCCAACATGGAACAAACTTCAACTTCACCTGCAACTAGCAACGCTATAAGAGGGGCTGAGCAAAAGCGGTAACATAGCCAAACAACGGTTTGCTAGGAGAGGATGGTTAGAGGCTGACATGGCTAAAAATAGGAGACATGATATAGCAAAAGATAGGTAGCGGAGCATGGCAATAGAGCGAACAACTAGCATAGCGAAGATAGAAGTGATTTCGAGGGGTGCTCATCTTGCCTGCAAGATTCTCAGAGTTGTCGAAGGCTTGATCCTCGTAAGCGTACTCGACAGGTTCCTCGTTCACGAACTCGTCTCCCGGCTCTACCCAAGACAAGAACACAAACAAACGGAACCACAATCAACAACGAAAAATGCGCAAGCAACATGATGCAAGACATGTATGATATGCAAGATGTGATATGCGATGCATATGCGTGCTCCGGAAGGAAAATGATGAACATGGCAGTAACTTGGCAAACCAAGCATGCCACTGGAAAGATGAGATGATTTCGGTCGAAATCGATATAAAGATCACCGGAATCGGATGCACGGTTTGCAAATGGCAAGCAAAACAAGAATGACACTAATCTGCGATAAACAGCAAGATAGCACTTAACATGCAACAAACAATAATGCTAAAGCACCCCAACATAGCAACAAAGCACATGGAAGTAATCTACAGGAGATGCTAGACAAAAGATGAACAATAAGCTACGGCTAGTTCACAACATATCAAGCTCAAACAAGCATGGCAAAAGTGCAAAAGATTACAGGTTCACAGACTTGGTGAAAAACTGGACATGGCAGAAATCAGCATCAGGTGGCAATGTTCAGAGCACGAAATTAACATGCTACAGGAACTTAACATAGCAAAACAAGGCACGGTAGTATTCTACTAAATGCACATGACAAAATTCCCTTACTGACCATAAGCCAAAAAGGATCAGAAGATATGATGGCAAGCATGTAAACATAGCAAGTTTCGTTATCAGGTTTCAGACTTGGCAGAAAAACAGAGCATGGCAGAAATATTAATATGTAGGCCTCTTTGTGAGCTTTATGCACTCACTATAGAGCAATGCATTACAAACCAAGCATACCTACAGCAAGATGGCATGTTTATGAAGCTATCCATGGCAAGAACAATTGCATAGCATGTATGGATCAACTACAATGAGCTTGGCAAAAATGCATATCATGTTAAGAATCTGCCAGAAATATTTTATAGCAAAAGTAGAGCAAGATTGAGTCATTCTATGGTACTCTAAAATTGCAAAAAATTGCAGGAATGGATCAACTACAACTATAGCTACAAAACATCCTTACTGAACATCTCCAAAATATGAATGGATCTCTCTATAGCATCAAGTTTACATGGCAACCAAATTACAGCAGACAAAGACTTGGAGAAATCATTAAGTCCCTGAAATCAGAAATATTACGGGGCCTACTTTGCATGCTTGTGCTAGTCACCACAGAGATCACAAAAATACATGGACTATATGTCACAGCCCTAGATCAGCCCTTGTTTGACTTTTGCTTGTTCCTCATGTCATCATGTTTAATTTTCAAAGAAACTTGAAATGGGGATGTTGAAACCCTAGCACCAAATGCATTCAACTAGGTTCAAGTAAACAATATTTTCAATGAACCCAAATGCCCTTTAGAAAAGTTCATGATTTTGTTAAAGGTGAAAACCTCTGCCAAAAATGATGCACCTATTTCTAGGCCATCCTGGATTTTTGAATTAAATCTTATTGTATTTGACTTTTGGGCATTTAAATGCTATAAATAATTTAAATGTTCAAATAATGTTGGAACTATTTTTGGGCCACTGAAATAATTCAGCAAGTGTCCATGAATATTTTCAGGATTTTAGGAAATGCCTTGGTATTTTTCCTAAGCTCAAAACAAAAACAAATTAGAAAACAGAAGAGAGAGAGAACCTTACCTGGGCCTTACCTGCAGCCCAAGTGGCTAGGCCAGCCCACCACTGTGGCGGCCCAACCCAGCTAGCCCCCCCTGTCGTCTTCCTCGCGACAGAAGGACGCCGGGCGTGTGGCCACCGTGCGCCGGCACGCGCCCGTGCCACCTCCACCTTGCCTGCGTGCCCCCTCGGCGGCCTGGACGACCCTGGAGTCGCCACGCAGCCCCCGACCGCCCTCTCACTCTGCCCGTGCCCCTCCCCTCCTCTGTTCTCTCTCTCGCACGGTTCGAGCGCCACCGTCGCCGCCGACAAGCACCACCGCGGCCACTGCCTCCCCCTCGCCCCCTGGACATGCCCAGGAGCTCCACTTCCATTCTCCGCGCCTCTCCGTCAACTCGCGCGACGCCGAACCCTCTGCATCATCCTCTGCACCGCCATCTTCGCCGCCCCTGCCCCGAGATCGCCGGTGACCTCCCGTCGTCGTCAGCCCCTCCCCGAGCTCCCCGAGGCCACCGTCGCAACCGCCGTGAGCTCCTCTCTCTTTAACCCCTACACACGCTGTCCAAGTCGCTCTCTAACCCCGCCTGCCACCACGGCCGAGAGCTCGGCTCCGCCGGCCAAATCTCCGCCATGGCCACGTCCACCCGAGCTCAAAACGGAGCTCATCATCTCGCTCAGTGCATCACCAGCTGCCCGTAGCACCCATCCATGCCTCTTTCATGCAGCATAACGCCGACTCGAGCACACCCGCACGCCGGCCGCCGCCGCGAGCTTGATTCCGGCGAGCCCGGTCGACGGCAGCTCCTCCCGCTTGCTTAGCTGGAAGCGGCTGAGCGCCAGCTACGCGTAGTTGATCGCCGCCGCTGTTTTGGTCGCCGGAGGGCGTTTCCCGAGCCCCTCCGCCGCGTCTGTCGCCGCCGGCGTCAAGCCGCCGGCGTCAAGCCGCCGGCGCGTTTGACCTTTTGACCAGGGGTTTGACTTCCCCTAGGTCACTGACAAGTGGGCCAGGCCCTATTTAACCCTAGGTTAGTTTCTTTAATTAGTGACTAATTAAAAGTGTTAATTAGTTATGACACTGACGTGAGGGACCCACAGGCCAGGTTTGACCTGGAGGGGTTAGTTGACCTGCTGACGTCACACTAACGTCAGGCTGACGCAGTAAAGAAATTTCTGGATTTATAATAATTCAGAAAATTCCAGAAAATAGTATAAACTTCTAAAAATCATATAAAATCAACCGTAGCTCAGAATGAAATAATTTATATATGAAAAATTATCAGAAAAATGCAATCTATCCATCTGTATCATTTTCATGCATGTCAAACTAAGTTATACCTGCTGTATAGGTGAAAACATGATAATGCACTATTTGAATTCATAGTTTGAATTTGAATTTGAACCTTGAGTTCAAATCAACCCAAACCTTTCTGTTGCTAGTTGCATTAGGCCAAATCACGTCATATTGCCATGTCATAATCATGAATCATAATTGTTGCATTGCATTGATTGTGTTCTTCCTTGTTTGCCGGTGATTGTCCCCTCTCGATAGCCGTGATTCCGACGATGAGTTCGATGACACCGATGAAGAACTATACTATCTTCGGAAGTGCCAGGCAAGCAAAAACCCCTTGCTCATTCCGATACAATCCCACTCTCTCGCTCCTGCTCTCTTTTACTGCATTAGGACAACAACGATTCAACTGTTACATGCTGCGGTAGTTAAACCCCTTATCCTCTGCATGACCTGTCATTGCCACAGTAAATAGATGAAACCCACTAGCATGAGTAGGAGTTGTTTGAGCCCTGATGTGCCTACTCATTCATGCTTGTTTGTCATGCCTGCTACTGCTTAGAGTTGAGTCAGGTCTGATTCATCGGGGATGAATTGGAGTGGTGATGAACATGTCCTACTGTGTGTGAGCTAAGTGTGTGAACACAATTTGGTAAAGGTAGCGGTGAGAGGCCATGTAGGAGTACATGGTGGGTTGTCTCATTGAAGCCGTCCTCAGGAACTGAGTTCTGTGTTTGTGATCCATGATACAGTTACTACCACGCATTGGGCCCGAAACCAATGGACCCTATCGGCTTCTTAATCACCCTTGTCCTCTGTCTAGGAGTTGCAAGTAGTTTCTGGTGTTTGTAGTATGCTGGAGGCCGTGGACAGCGCTGACCGAGGGGTGGGCTGTGATGCGGTAGGCACGTGGCACGGTGTACCGGGCGCCCGTTTGGTGTCTCGGGAACCCTGCACACATCGTTCGGGGCCGTATGTGGAAACCTCGGCCGGACTCCCTGCGGATGGAACCTGAATAGGCGATAAACCTGGACTAGACACTTGAGTGTTTAGGTAGGCTGTGGCCGACACCCTCGCTGGGCCACCGCTTGAAGGTTGCCGAGTACATGTCGTGTAAACGGCAGTAAGTGGTGAGAGCGTGTGTGTCGAAGTACACCCCTGCAGGGTTAACATCATCTATTCGAATAGCCGTGTCCGCGGAATGGACTTCTGGGTTGCCTATAACAGTTCATAGACAAGTGAAAGTGGATATTCTAAAATACGCAAGATAAGCGTGAGTGCTATGGACGGCGTTCTCGTAGGGAGACGGGAGCGGGTCCATAGTGGAGTATTGATATGGTGAATATGTGGACTCGTGTGCGCCACCTCAAAAGAATTACTTGCAGTCATAGTTTAGGATAGCCACCGAGTCAAAGCTGGCTTGCTGCAGTCAAACTTCACCACCCCCCTTTGTTGATACCGATGCATATGTAGCTAGTTCTGATGTAAGTCTTGCTGGGTACATTTGTACTCACGTTTGCTTATTTATGTTTTTGCAGAGAGACTTTAGTCTCGCTAGTAGTTCCGCGTGGACTTCGACGTTTAGCTTGATACCTCAGCTACGATCTTGTGCCCTCGGCAGGATCTAGTAGATAGTCGGGCTTCTCAGCCTTTTTCATTTATAGTTGTCTGTACTCAGACATGTTAAGCTTCCGCTTGTGTTTGACTTGTATGCTCTGAGTGTTGGGTCATGAGACCCATGTTTGTAATATCTCGCTCTTCGGAGCCTAATGAATAAATACTCTGAGTCGTAGAGTCTTGTTGTGATGCCATGTTGTATTTGCACATATCGAGCATATTGTGTGTATGATTGAAATGCTTGGTATGTGTGGGATCCGACAATCTAGTTGTCTATCCTTAGCAGCCTCTCTTATGGGGAAATGTAGTCTAGTGCCTCCTTGAGCCATAGTAGTCCGCTACAGCCCGGTTCACCGGAGTCCTGCTAGCCCAGCACTACTGCTCTGGACACTTGACTGGCCGGCATGTGTTTCATATCGTTCCTGTGTCTGTCCCTTCGGGGAAATGTCACGCGGTGACATCCGGAGTCCTGCCTAGCCTGCTACAGCCCGGGTTCCCGGAGTCCTGTTAGCCCAGTGCTACAGCCCGGATTCGCACGCTGCTGACCGACACGTTCGATGTTGATTCATGTATGCCTGTCCCCATACGTTAGTGCCTCTTTGGGTTCACGACTAGCCATGTCGGCCCGGGTTCTCTGTCATATGGATGCTAGCGACACTGTCATATACGTGAGCCAAAAGGCGCAAACGGTCCCGGGCCATGGTAAGGCGACACCCGTGGGAATACCGTGCGTGAGGCCGCAAAGTGATATGAGGTGTTACAGGCTAGATCGGTGTGACTTGGAATCGGGGTCCCGACAGCGTTGGTATCAGAGCCAGGCTGCCTGTAGGATTACCAAGCCAAACTGGTCGAAGTTGAGTCTAGAAATGCTTTAGTTATGTAAGGGAATTGATTGTGGAAGGGAACGTAAGGCTCTTTTTACTCCTTTACCTTATGCCCTTCTGATCTGAGTCACCCTCTTCTCTTCTACGGGGATTAAGAACTAGGCTTCTCTTCTCTCTATTAGGTTCACGTGTTACTAATCCGTAGACTCATAGGATTAATGGATTTAAGCCTCAGTTCAGTTCCTACTACTTCCGTATGTTGACCATTGATCCCGGAAGTTTATATTGTGATGTTGAGTGGTCATGCCACTATTTTGCAGGATGTCTCAAGTATTTTTGAGCATTTACAGTCGTTATGCTGTCCGAGTCATCCCAGGTTCCTAAATGGTCTGATGCATTTGCAAATCCTTTCCGTCCGCTCTCGATGTTCCTTTGGGCCAGATTAACCACACTAATCGTTGAGTTGAGGTACTCTGTTGCCTTGACATATATGTTGGAGTTATTATTATGACCCTAGGTGTCTTAGAGGACCACTTAGTAATCTAGCAATGCTTGCATCCCCAGTGTGATGATTCTGGCCATTATTCTCGAAAGCATCCCATGATGCCATTTAGTTAGTAGGCATTCTATTTCTGGGTTCTTGAACCCAAGATTCACTCCACTTACCTCCTGTTGATAGTGTTTGCTCGTTCCTTTAGGTTATTAGTAACCTTTGCATTAGTCCACGAGGTCCGTGGTATATCGTTCTTCCAAATACCATGAACCATTCTTGGCAGGAGTTCTTTTGAACCAAAAGGTCACGACCAGAGTGCTCTTAATGAGTTCTCCATTCTACATTGTGAATCTGCCAGTTCTACCCTTTCTCCATGGGTTATCCGGAAGAAATGTTGAGCTTCGCCCGACATACTAATCTATGCATCCACAACTCAGAAAAAACATATGTTCCTTTGAGTTGTCCCCCTTTAGTTGTATCCTGACCCTCGTCTATCAATTGATAGTCAGGAGTTATTGTGCATTCGTGTTATCGATGCTTATTATCCTTGTGGTCCGTCAAGCCGTTCTATTCAGAATGACTAGGAGAAACAAACTCCAGTACCTTATCCATTTCTTGGATTGGTCAAAGTAGTTGTATTCCGCAGATCAAAATGTTAATCCAGCTTTTGTTCTGTTCTACCTCGGAGTATTACCCCCTTTATGTCAGAATTGTCATGAGAATTGCACCATCTCTCACGAATTCTTAACGCAGTGATACTTCTCGCCATCATTGCTCATTCCTCGGTTCCGTGTCGTCACGACCGGAATGCCGACAGGTGAACTATGATGTGTGAAATCTATACTCCTAGCAACTCCGTTGCTTGGTAGTTAAAGGACAATAATTTCATCCTTAGCGTGTTGGTTACTGAATCACATCCTAAGGTTGATCATGCTACCCAGTGCTTATTCCCGGTGCACTTTTCGATCAATGAGTTAGGATAGTGTCAGTCCTTGCTTATTCGGTCATGTCGTCTTGCCTTGAAAAGCAAGATTGTTCTCGAGCTTAGAGACATATCGGTGGTTCGTGATTTTCCAGATATCTTCACGGAAGTATCACCAGGTCGTCACCTGGCCGCTATGTTGAGTTGCGAGCAAGTTGGTTTTCCAATAAACCACCCCTTCTCCAAGAATCTGTGTTGGATACCTCTGAGCTAGTTGGTCAAGCTAAACAACAACTTGGAGAGTTGGAAGATAAAAGGTTGTCTAACTTAGTTCATTTCCAAAGGGATATCTTGTGTCTGTGTGTGTGTTGAAGAAAGATGATATCTTCATTGATTGTTCCTCGTGATCAATTGTTGGATCTATTGTCTTACCCAAATCTTCGATTTGAGTATGGGCTATCGTCAAGTCAAATCAGAACCAACGATGTTCGTAATGTTGTCTTACCCGTGGTTGATCCCTCGAGCATACACCATTACATCCTTTGGTCTGACCAATGCTATCACCGTGTTGACATGATGGTGGAAGTCCAGTGATATGGAAATTCCGATGAGTTGCTATTGAGCCCATCAGCAGCATCTCGTCTCCTCCATGATTCATGTTGAACATCCAGCTAGTGTTGGAAACTTGTGTAAGCATTTTCTTCATGCCCCGTTCATGAAGTATATGTTTGGATGAAAGTAGTGACTTCCCCTAAATTCACGTGCAATCGATGTAAGTTGCCGCCGTGAATTCGAGGGAGCTTGTTTTGCTTCCTTTGGAATCATCCCAAGTCAGTCATGCATTCGTGTGAAGTATTCCATGGTTTGGTAGATTAATTACCTCCATTCCATATGTGTTCCTAGCACACCAAGCCACTGATTGATTTGTTCAAGGAAAAGGAGTTGATGTGCGAATACTAGTTCATGCACAAGGCTTCGATATCCTCGCTGATGGACTCCCCACCCGAACTCGGTAGTGTTTCATTGTAAGACTACCTTGTGGGCATGCTTGTCTGGGACAGCGTGTTTACATGTTTGCAGCAGAACCCGCTCATGTTTTGGAGCTTGCTACCAAAGTTCATCTCCCGAGAATCTCGCAACACCATCTTGTCGGTTTGTGTTGCAAACTTTCCTTTTCCGGACATGCTGTCTGAAATATCCTGTTACCAACCAGATCTGAATCTCAGGCAGATATGATGGTTGGAACGTTTCCCAAGAGCTATAATATTGGTCTCTCGGTAACCGGTAGAGTGGATGTTGTGGCCAACACATCCAGCCGGAAGGCCTATTATTGTAGTATCTTGAATTAGGAAGTTGGCCACCTCCCCATAAGGATTTCTTAGGATTTATTCCACTAGTTATACCCTATGGATTCCTGCGCACCCGAAGTCCGACCTACTACTTGATGTTCAAGATACCAAACCACATCTAATGGGTTACGCTAGAACATCAAGGAGAACATTAGAAGTGGAGTGCTAAATGTCTCTCGGTCGATCATCCAGATTTTGCTTCCTTGGCTTCGCTAATGTGAAATCTGAGAAAGTGTTGTCCTCCTTTGCACCTGCATCCTCCATCACCGTTCATCATGGTAGTACGTTGTGTTGCCAGGATCCTCGGCACGGATGTTGGTAAAACCTTGATGAATCTGGAAATGCTCAAGTTCTGGAGAGCATACTCAGACACTAGGTTATATCCCTGGTATCAACGGGAATGTGCCTTCCGCTTGCCGAGTTGCTCCATAACCATAGTTTCCTTTCCGATCTGAGTATGCCATATCTCTGAACCCCTTCAAATGATCGTTTGCGATTTTCCTTGGGCTGGTATAAAGAGTTTCAATGATCTACGTATCAAAAGTAATTCTTTTTGCCACTTAAGGGAATATTTCTACGAGCCACCTTCCCTAAGGTGCCCCGTTATGGAATCATGGCAATTTTTCCTCGCTACTTTGAAACCCTCGTCAAATTGTTTCTTTCGTCCCTCCTGGTGCATGTTTTGCCTCTCAGCTCGAGAGATGTTTCAATGCTTCCCTCCATGAGTTGATCCGGAGTTGTCCGATATTTGAGAAGATCGATCCTTCTAGAGTTTTCCCTTTCCTCTTGTTGTCTTGTCGGTTGGAGTTCTCAGAGCAAGACATCGAGACAAAGATGGTGATCGAATCAACGTTCTTACGAAGTGCAACTTGGATCGTGAAGATCATGTTAGCTCGTACCCCCTCTATCTTCTTACCTCACGTCTTGAATCTCGAGACGAGATTCTTGTTTAGTGGGGGTGAGCTGTCACAGCCCCAGATCAGCCCTTGTTTGACTTTTGCTTGTTCCTCATGTCATCATGTTTAATTTTCAAAGAAACTTGAAATGGGGATGTTGAAACCCTAGCACCAAATGCATTCAACTAGGTTCAAGTAAACAATATTTTCAATGAACCCAAATGCCCTTTAGAAAATTTCATGATTTTGTTAAAGGTGAAAACCTCTGCCAAAAATGATGCACCTATTTCTAGGCCATCCTGGATTTTTGAATTAAATCTTATTGTATTTGACTTTTGGGCATTTAAATGCTATAAATAATTTAAATGTTCAAATAATGTTGGAACTATTTTTGGGCCACTGAAATAATTCACCAAGTGTCCATGAATATTTTCAGGATTTTAGGAAATGCCTTGGTATTTTTCCTAAGCTCAAAACAAAAACAAATTAGAAAACAGAAGAGAGAGAGAGAACCTTACCTGGGCCTTACCTGCAGCCCAAGTGGCTAGGCCAGCCCACCACTGTGGCGGCCCAACCCAGCTAGCCCCCCCTGTCGTCTTCCTCGCCACAGAAGGACGCCGAGCGTGTGGCCACCGTGCGCCGGCACGCGCCCGTGCCACCTCCACCTTGCCTGCGTGCCCCCTCGGCGGCCTGGACGACCCTGGAGTCGCCACGCAGCCCCCGACCGCCCTCTCACTCTGCCCGTGCCCCTCCCCTCCTCTGTTCTCTCTCTCGCACGGTTCGAGCGCCATCGTCGCCGCCGACAAGCACCACCGCGGCCACTGCCTCCCCCTCGCCCCCTGGACATGCCCAGGAGCTCCACTTCCATTCTCCGCGCCTCTCCGTCAACTCGCGCGACGCCGAACCCTCTGCATCATCCTCTGCACCGCCATCTTCGCCGCCTCTGCCCCGAGATCGCCGGTGACCTCCCGTCGTCGTCAGCCCCTCCCCGAGCTCCCCGAGGCCACCGTCGCAACCGCCGTGAGCTCCTCTCTCTTTAACCCCTAGACACGCTGTCCAAGTCGCTCTCTAACCCCGCCTGCCACCACGGCCGAGAGCTCGGCTCCGGCGGCCAAATCGCCGCCATGGCCACGTCCACCCGAGCTCAAAACGGAGCTCATCATCTCGCTCAGTGCATCACCAGCTGCCCGTAGCACCCATCCATGCCTCTTTCATGCAGCATAACGCCGACTCGAGCACACCCGCACGCCGGCCGCCGCCGCGAGCTTGATTCCGGCGAGCCCGGTCGACGGCAGCTCCTCCCGCTTGCTTAGCTGGATGCGGCTGAGCGCCAGCTACGCGTAGTTGATCACCGCCGCTGTTTTGGTCGCCGGAGGGCGTTTCCCGAGCCCCTCCGCCGCGTCTGTCGCCGCCGGCGCGTTTGACCTTTTGACCAGGGGTTTGACTTCCCCTAGGTCACTGACAAGTGGGCCAGGCCCTATTTAACCCTAGGTTAGTTTCTTTAATTAGTGACTAATTAAAAGTGTTAATTAGTTATGACACTGACGTGAGGGACCCACAGGCCAGGTTTGACCTGGAGGGGTTAGTTGACCTACTGACGTCACACTAACGTCAGGCTGACGCAGTAAAGAATTTTCTGGATTTATAATAATTCAGAAAATTCCAGAAAATAGTATAAACTTCTAAAAATCATATAAAATCAACCGTAGCTCAGAATGAAATAATTTATATATGAAAAATTATCAGAAAAATGCAATCTATCCATCTGTATCATTTTCATGCATGTCAAACTAAGTTATACCTGCTGTATAGGTGAAAACATGATAATGCACTATTTGAATTCATAGTTTGAATTTGAATTTGAACCTTGAGTTCAAATCAACCCAAACCTTTCTGTTGCTAGTTGCATTAGGCCAAATCACGTCATATTGCCATGTCATAATCATGCATCATAATTGTTGCATTGCATTGATTGTGTTCTTCCTTGTTTGCCGGTGATTGTCCCCTCTCGATAGCCGTGATTCCGACGATGAGTTCGATGACACCGATGAAGAACTATACTATCTTCGGAAGTGCCAGGCAAGCAAAACCCCCTTGCTCATTCCGATACAATCCCACTCTCTCGCTCCAGCTCTCTTTTACTGCATTAGGACAACAAAGATTCAACTGTTACATGCTGCGGTAGTTAAACCCCTTATTCTCTGCATGACCTGTCATTGCCACAGTAAATAGATGAAACCCACTAGCATGAGTAGGAGTTGTTTGAGCCCTGATGTGCCTACTCATTCATGCTTGTTTGTCATCCTGCTACTGCTTAGAGTTGAGTCGGGTCTGATTCATCGGGGATGAATTGGAGTGGTGATGAACATGTCCTACTGTGTGTGAGCTAAGTGTGTGAACACGATTTGGTAAAGGTAGCGGTGAGAGGCCATGTAGGAGTACATGGTGGGTTGTCTCATTGAAGCCGTCCTCAGGAACTGAGTTCTGTGTTTGTGATCCATGATACAGTTACTACCACGCATTGTGCCCGAAACCAATGGACCCTCTCGGCTTCTTAATCACCCTTGTCCTCTGTCCAGGAGTTGCAAGTAGTTTCTGGTGTTTGTAGTATGCTGGAGGCCGTGGACAGCGCTGACCGAGGGGTGGGCTGTGATGCGGTAGGCACGTGGCACGGTGTACCGGGCGCCCGTTTGGTGTCTCGGGAACCCTGCACACATCGTTCGGGGCCGTATGTGGAAACCTCGGCCGGACTCCCTGCGGATGGAACCTGAATAGGCGATAAACCTGGACTAGAGACTTGAGTGTTTAGGTAGGCTGTGGCCGACACCCTCGCTGGGCCTCCGCTTGAAGGTTGCCGAGTACATGTCGTGTAAACGGCGGTAAGTGGTGAGAGCGTGTGTGTCGAAGTACACCCCTGCAGGGTTAACATCATCTATTCGAATAGTCGTGTCCGCGGAAATGGACTTCTGGGTTGCCTATAACAGTTCATAGACAAGTGAAAGTGGATACTCTAAAATACGCAAGATAAGTGTGAGTGCTATGGACGGCGTTCTCGTAGGGAGACGGGAGCGGGTCCATAGTGGAGTATTGATATGGTGAATATGTGGACTCGTGTGCGCCACCTCAAAAGAGTTACTTGCAGTCATAGTTTAGGATAGCCACCGAGTCAAAGCTGGCTTGCTGCAGTCAAACTTCACCACCCCCCTTTGTTGATACCGATGCATATGTAGCTAGTTCTGATGTAAGTCTTGCTGGGTACATTTGTACTCACGTTTGCTTATTTATGTTTTTGCAGAGAGACTTTAGTCTCGCTAGTAGTTCCGCGTGGACTTCGACGTTTAGCTTGATACCTCAGCTACGATCTTGTGCCCTCGGCAGGATCTAGTAGATAGTCAGGCTTCTCAGCCTTTTTCATTTATAGTTGTCTGTACTCAGACATGTTAAGCTTCCGCTTGTGTTTGACTTGTATGCTCTGAGTGTTGGGTCATGAGACCCATGTTTGTAATATCTCGCTCTTCGGAGCCTAATGAATAAATACTCTGAGTCGTAGAGTCTTGTTGTGATGCCATGTTGTATTTGCACATATCGAGCATATTGTGTGTATGATTGAAATGCTTGGTATGTGTGGGATCCGACAATCTAGTTGTCTATCCTTAGCAGCCTCTCTTATGGGGAAATGTAGTCTAGTGCCTCCTTGAGCCATAGTAGTCCGCTACAGCCCGGTTCACCGGAGTCCTGCTAGCCCAGCACTACTGCTCTGGACACTTGACTGGCCGGCATGTGTTTCATATCGTTCCTGTGTCTGTCCCTTCGGGGAAATGTCACGCGGTGACATCCGGAGTCCTGCCTAGCCTGCTACAGCCCGGGTTCCCGGAGTCCTGTTAGCCCAGTGCTACAGCCCGGATTCGCACGCTGCTGACCGACACGTTCGATGTTGATTCATGTATGCCTGTCCCCATACGTTAGTGCCGCTTTGGGTTCACGACTAGCCATGTTGGCCCGGGTTCTCTGTCATATGGATGCTAGCGACACTGTCATATACGTGAGCCAAAAGGCGCAAACGGTCCCGGGCCATGGTAAGGCGACACCTGTGGGAATACCGTGCGTGAGGCCGCAAAGTGATATGAGGTGTTACAGGCTAGATCGGTGTGACTTGGAATCGGGGTCCCGACACTATACCACTGGAAAGATGGCATGGCATACTTCAAAACACATGTAGAGCTCATGCTCAAAAGATGCACAGAATAAAAGATACAAAAATGTCAAATCTCCAAGTTCTGATAAGAACCAGAGATTAACAGCAACTAGCCCTCTTCCAACGAAGATTTGGGCATCAAGATAACCTCTAATGAACATGGTGCAATTGAACAAAATGAAGAGCATCACGAGACTAACAATTTGACATATTATACGCGCGAATCGGAGCTACATGCACAAAGTTACCGCATCGGGAACAGAGCAAGATACTGAGAATTTTCCAACACTTAGAAAAATATACGGGGACTCGGGAAGTCAACGGGCAATACCGATCGGATCTGACGCACGAGGTCCAAGGGGGGGCTGAGGGAGGTCGCCGGCGGCGAGGGAGGAGGACGGCGGGGCCGACCGTGGCGGGACGGCGCCGGCCGGCGGGTAGCCGCGGCGAGGAGGAGCGGCGCGCGGCGACTCCGGCGACGGGCGAGGAGGCGGCGGCGCCGGCGGAGCTGCGGGGCGGAGGCGCGGCGACCGGCGGCGGCGAGCGCACGGGCGGCGGCGGCGGGCCGGGAGGGGATGGGCCGGAGGGCCGGGATCGGGCTCCGGCGGGCCGCGGGAGGAGAGAGAGAGAGATGGTGACCTGGCGGCGGCGGACGTTGTCCGGCGCGGGCGGACGCGTCCGGCGGCGCGGAGGGAGAGGGTTAGGGTTTCGTCTGAGATTTCGTTTTTCGGGATGCCCACTTATAAATAGGTAGAGGGAGCTAGGAGACTCCAAATGAGGTGCGGTTTTCGCCCACACGATCGTGATCGAACGACCTAGAGCATGGAAGAGAGTTTGGTGGGCTTTGGGCTGGTTTTGGAGGGGGGTTTTGCTGGATACTCAATGGACTTTGCGGATGCCCGGTTAACCGTTGGAGTACCAAACGACCTCCGAATGGAACGAAACTTGACCGGTAGTCTTCGGGTGGTATAATAAGACCACATGACAAGCCTCGGTCCATTCCGAGAAAGTTTGACACACGCACACGAAAGAAAACAAGAGGGGTGCATCGGAGGAGATAGGAGCGCCGGATTGGAAAACGGACAACGGGGAAAATGCTCGGATGCATGAGACGAACACGTATGCGAATGCAATGCGCATGATGACATGATATGAAAATGCATGACATGACAAAATACAAAACGAAAGACAAAACCCGACAACGGAGGGAAAATCATAACACATAGCCGAAAATGGCAAGAGTCGGAGTTACAAATATGGCAAGTTACATGCGGGGTGTTACAAATACCGCCGAATCAAAGTATGACATGCTGGTAAGCAGTATGACTATTATCGCCCACAACTCACTTGTGTTCTACTCGTGCATATAACATCTACGCATAAACCTGGCTCGGATGCCACTGTTGGGGAACGCAGTAATTTCTAAAATTTCCTACGCACACGCAAGATCATGGTGATGCATAGTAATGAGAGGGGAGAGTGTAGTCAACGTACCCTCGTAGACCGTAAGCGGAAGCGTTACGACAATGCGGTTGATGTAGTCGTACGTCTTCAAGATCCGACCGATCCTAGTACCGAAAGTACGTCACCTCCGTAATCTGCACACGTTTGGCTCGGTGACATCCCACGAACTCTCGTTCCAGCTGAGTGTCGAGGGAGAGCTTCGTCAGCATGATGGTGTGATGACGGTGATGATGAAGCTACCAGCATAGGGCTTTGCCTAAGCACTACAACGATATGATCGAGGTGGATTATGGTGGAGGGGGCACCGCACACGACTAAGAGATCAATGATCAACTTGTGTGTCTATGGGGTGCCCCCCCTCCCCCGTATATAAAGGAGTGGAGGAGGGGGAGAGGGCCGGCCTCCTAGGCGCGCCCAAGGGGGAGTCCTACTCCCGGTGGGAGTACGATTCCCCCTTCCCTAGTTGGAGTAGGAGAGGGATGGAAGAGGGAGAAGGAGAGAAGGAAAGGGGGGCCGACCCCCTTCCCAATTCGGATTGGGCTTGGGGGAGCGCCCCCACCTTGGCCGCTTCCTCCTCCTTTCCACTATGGCCCATTAAGGACCATTTGACTCCCCGTGGGGTTCCGGTAACCCCCGGGTGCTCCGGTAAATGCCCGAACTCTCTCGAAACCTTTCCGATGTCCAAACATAGTCATCCAATATATCGATCTCTATGTCTCGACCATTTCGAGACTCCTCGTCATGTCTGTGATCACATCCAGGACTCTGAACAACCTTCATTACATCAAAACACATAAACTCATAATACCGATCGTCAGAGAACGTTAAGCGTGCGGACCCTACTGGTTCAAGAACTATGTAGACATGACCGAGACTCATCTCCGGTCAATAACCAATAGCGAAACCTGGATGCTCATATTGGTTCCTACATATTCTACGAAGATCTTTATCGGTCAAACCGCACAACAACATACGTTGTTCCCTTTGTCATCGGTATGTTACTTGCCCGAGATGCGATCATCGGTATCACTATACCTAGTTCAATCTCGTTACCGGCAAGTCTCTTTACTTGTTCCGTAATGCATCATCCCGCAACTAACTCACTAGTCACATTGCTTGCAAGGCTTATAGTCATGTGCATTACCGAGAGGGCCCAGAGATACCTCTCCGACAATCGGAGTGACAAATCCTAATCTCGATCTATGCCAGCTCAACAAACACCATCGGAGACACCCGTAGGGCACCTTTATAATCACCCAGTTACATTGTGACATTTGGTAGCACACAAAGTGTTCCTCCGGTATTCGGGAGTTGCATAATCTCATAGTCATAAGAACATGTATAAGTCATGAAGAAAGCAATAGCAATATACTAAACGATCAAGTGCTAAGCTAAAAGAATGGGTCAAGTCAATCACATCATTCTCTAATGATGTGATCCCGTTCATCAAATGACAACTCATGTCTATGGCTAGGAAACTTAACCATCTTTGATTCAACGAGCTAGTCTAGTTAGAGGCATACTAGTGACACTCTGTTTGTCTATGTATTAACACATGTACTAATTTTCCGGTTAATACAATTCTAGCATGAATAATAAACATTTATCATGATATAAGGAAATATAAATAACAACTTTATTATTGCCTCTAGGGCAAATTTCCTTCAACCTGTTGGTAAGAGAGAGTCCGAGTGACTCAATACACAAGTTTGGTTTCACTGCATGAGTAGCATGTTGCTATTTGCATTTAACTTGATTAAATGTCATGATATTGTTTGTCATTATGGTTATGCTTGTTGTGAGCTTGCAAGTACATTTAATGTACTGACCTGGCATGTTATGCCAGATTTCAGGAAAGTCTAACTGGATCGGAGTGCTACAGTGTCTAGATCGTGTCCACATAGGTGTCCCTGTGCCATGGAGTCCCGCTACGTCGTTGTTCCGCTACCATGTAGATGTCGTGCTCGAGGCCCCTCTATGTTAACTAAATAATGTACATATTGTTCAGCCGCTGGGCCTCACTACTTGATGTAATATCGCACTATGCTTCCGCTAGTTTCAATAAAGCGCTGATTTTCTGTACCAAGATGTTGTGTATTGCCAGAAGACATGATCTCTGGGTTGGCAATGCAAGGTAAACTGGTAGCTCTGAGCCGGGGTGCCAAATCTAGGTTAGAAAATGTTCTTGATGACCCACTTCCTAGTTGGGGAACATAGTATTTCAAAAAAATCCTACGATCATGCAAGATCTATCTAGGAGAAGCACAGCAACGAGCGGGGAGAGTGTGTCCACGTACCCTCGTAGACCGAAAGTGGAAGCGTTTAGTAATGCGGTTGATGTAGTCGAACGTCTTCGCGATCCAACCGATCAAGTACCGAACGCACGGCACCTCCGTGATCTGCACACGTACAACTCGATGACGTCCCCCGGACTCTTGATCTAGCTGAGGCCGAGGGAGAGTTTCGTCAGCACGACGGTGCAATGATGGTGATGATGAAGTTACCGGCGCAGGGCTTAGCCTAAGCACTATGAGGATATGACCGAGGTGTGTTTCTGTGGAGGGGGGCACCGCACACGGCTAAGAGAAACTTTGGTGTGCCTTTGGGGTACCTCCCTCCCACGTATATAAAGGAGGGAGGGAGGAGGAGGTCGGACAAGAGGAGGCGCGCCAAGGGGGGAGTCCTACTCCAAGGAGGATTCCCCCCTTTCTATTCCTAATAGGAGAAGGGGGGAAGAGGAGGAGGAGAGAAAGGAAAGGGGGGGCGCCCCCCCAACCCCTCGTCCAATTCGGTTTCGGCTTTGGGGGCGCGTGCCTCCCTGGCTGTTGCCTCCTCTCTTCCACTACTAGGCCCATGAGGCCCAATAACCCCCCGGGGGGTTCCGATAACCCCCCGGTATTCCGGAAAATACCCGATACACCTCGGAACTATTCCGGTGTCCGAATATAACCTTCCAATATATAAATCTTCATGTCTCGACCATTAAGAGACTTGTCGTGGAATTGTCAAGGCAGATGTCCTCAAGCTAGGACTTAGTCGTGGAGCCATCGCCGCTAGGAAGCTTGAAGGGGTTAACGGGACAAGGAACACGAGGGCTTATACTGGTTCGGCCCCTTACGGTGAAGGTAAAAGCCTACGTCCAGTTGAGGTGGTATTGATTAGGGTTTCGATGACCAGGGAGCTTAACTGCTATGCTTGGCTCTCAATCAGATCTTTCTTGTCCCTAAACCGCTGCCGGGTCGTCCCTTTATATAGGGAAGCTGACGCCCAGCAGCTCTCAGAGTCTCGGCCGGCTCATAAGAGTGTCCGGCTCGGACTCTCAACTATTCTTTCCTTACACTACAAGTTCTACCATAATGATGATTGTTACTACGGGCCTTAAGCCATATCCGGGTCTTAAGCCCATCTTTGGCCCACCGTCTTCTTGCTTGGCGCCGGGCTTCGGGCGATGACCATTACGAGTAACCCGGCCCCTCCTGGCGGGTGACTCTAAGGTCTACATCCTCAACATTAGGCCCTAGATTGATTTGAGCCGGCTCATGTCAATATTGAATTCCTTCGACAGAAGTTCTCCAGCTTACAATTGCATGAAGGCCATAACCCAGCGTGACGTCATCCTCTGGATTCCGGGTAATCCGCCGTGACGTCATCTTCCATTAAGTCCATTTTTTACTCCACCAGATCTGCAACGGATCTTATCTTTACTGCCGTCCTGAAAATCGAGGCGCCTCTCGGGCGAGATAACCGCGCCGTGACCTCCTCGTTTCTCGCGCCCACTTATGAGCTCGCCCTTATAAATAGTCCGACCCTCGGGTCTTCAGCCGCCCGTCTTCCTCCTCGCGCCACTGTTCCTCCGCTCGGGCTCTGTTGCTGTCACCGCCGCGGGTCTCCTCCTCCTCACCAACTCCGGCCGCTGCATCAACCTGTTGTGTCCAGAGAAAACGGCGGCGACCTCCGCGACTCACCAGCACCTGTATGTCCTGGCTGCCCCGTAGAATAGATCTGGAGTAGGGTTCGTCCTGTTCGTCCGAGTTCTTCACCGTCGCCCACGAGCTGTTGGTAGTTTTTATTTTTACTGCCCTTCTTGATCTTAGACCTGTATAGACCTACAGCGGTAGCTGTTTGGCACCCATTTCAAATGCAAGTAGATCTCTTTTGACTGCATAAAGGCCCCGTTCGAGCCCAAGAACTTCCCTCGCGTCTGTTTTTAGGTCTAGAAATTTTCTTTTTCAGCCGACCATTTGATCCAAATTATTTACTGCAATGTGTGAAACCTGATTTCACCACACTTAGTAAAAAACTGCACTCGTTGAGTCATGGCAGTTTACATTTCCGGTTTAAAGAAACCACGCGCCGTAGGATCTTCCGGCTCAAAGGAAGCCACACGCCGTAAAATTTTCCGGCTCACTTACAACAAGGCTGTAGACGAGTTGAATTACTCTTAACACCTTTTCAGCGGCTTATATAACCCGATGTACGTAGATATATATCATTAGGCCCCTCCATAAGCCGCCACTTTAACACTGAACTGTAAATTTCCTCCGGCTTATAATTAAACTGGGCATGTTTCCTTTTATCATAGGCTCCCGACTTTCACCATGCCTCCCAAAGCTCCTAAAGCACCCATCACTTGCAACTGGATGAGGTCCAACGTCACCGACGAGACCTTAACGGATTTCATGAAGTCAGGTTACCTGCCCAAAAAGGACGTCATGTCCTACCGTGCCCCTAACCCGTCAGAGGAGAGACCACAGTCAAAGGACGGGGAGGTAGTGATTTTTGCGGATCACATGAGCCGGGGCTTCGCACCGCCCGGCTCAAAGTTCTTCAGGGATGTACTGAATTTCTTTGACCTACAGCCACAAGATATAGGACCCAACTCAGTGTCCAACATATGCAATTTCCAAGTGTTCTGCGAGGTCTACCTTGGAGAGGAACCCAGCCTGCTGCTCTTCAGAGAGCTCTTCTACCTGAACCGTCAGAACGAGTGCGCCAATGGGCCAAGCTTGGAACTTGGTGGCATCTCCATTCAGCGGCGGAGGGACTGCCTTTTCCCTTACGCAGAGCCGCCAAGCCACCCCAAAGACTGGAACTTGACGTGGTTCTATTGCCAAGACACGTCACCGGCTGACGAGAGTCCGCTGCCCGGCTTTCGCCCCTCGCGTCTGGAACCAACACACCCTCTGTCAGACAAGCTGACTCAAGCGGAGCGCCAACCTCTCCTCCCCACTATTAACAAGATCAAGGCTCTCCTGGGCAATGGTCTCAATGGAATCGATCTGGTCCGGGTCTGGATCTCGTGGCGGGTGATCCCCTTGAGCCGCCGCCCCGGCTTAATGTGTGAGTACACAGGCCGGAAGGATGACCCCCTGCGACACAGCCACAACGATCTTCCTGAAGATGTTGCCGAGGACATGACCAAGGCTCTCTTGAACGAGAGCTTGGCAGACCGCAAGACCAACCCAGCCCCAGCGGTAAGCCGCTGATCTGAACATCTTATCTTCTTCTGTAGATAACCGTCATCTGAATCTCTAAGAAATCATCATTGTATTTTTCAGGCTGATGACAAATTCTGGAAGGTCAGATATGACCATAGGCGGCCAAGAAGGCCAGGAAGGCCAAGAAAGCCGCCAAGAGAGCCGTTCCCCGCAAGAAGGGAAGTAGGCCTACTGCTTCAGAGCTGCTGCAACTGAGCGACAACTCCGAGTCAGAGGTAACCCCTGAACATGTAAGCTTTTGTTGTATTTGTTGCTTATTTCTGTCCGCCTTATCAATACTTGTTCATCAACAGGATGACACCGGAGCCAGTAACCCGGTGGTTGACGAGGTAATGACACTTTCCTCCGACTCGGAGCCCTTGCCAAGGCTGAAAGTCTGAAGGGTAACCCGGAAAGTAAGATTTTCACATCCTTTAGCTTATCAAGATCCTCTATTTCTTTTGAAGCAACAGATTCATGAGAGCTGGCGGCACACCCGGACCAACAAGGACGCCGACCTCTCTTCCGGCTTACCTGATGCGTCAAGGAAGCGCCGGACCGAGGTGATCTCAAACTTGTACCCTTTTCATCCTTTGGCGGGTGTTATACGTCAACCACTCAACTCTTCTGACTCAAATTATCAGGAAACTTCCCCCTCTTCCGGTGACTCTACGCAGTCGAACCTGCCGGCTTTCAAGACCGTGCCCAGGTAATGATGATCATCTCATGTTGTACTTGTCTTTACTTACACTTTTGTGCTTAACCTTTTTGTCTTTTCAGTGCCCAGGCAAAACTCAGCAAAAGGGCGAAGAGGAACAAGCCGGTCGAAGAGCCGGACTTGCCTGAACCGGAGGTAGCCGCTCAAGACCCGCCAGCTGCCTCTGCGCCTGAAGCTACTGCTCCAACCGACAAGCCAATAGCAGAAGCTTCTGCTAACCCGGAGGCCTCCAGCTCGGCTCAACCAGCAGATGACCCGGATGTGGTGATCACCCGGACGGAATTTGTTGAGCCGGGGAGACCCACTGCGCTGGCCAAGTGTTCCGCTAAGGAGGAGTTGTTAGGGCGCCACCGGGCCAATCTGGACCTCACCGACTATGCCAATTTGAGCATCGCAGAGATCATCTCCGGCTATATCATCCAGGTGCACAAGAGCCGGGACCTTGAGATTGCCATGGTGAACCAGATTCAGCAGAAGTCTGAGGTATCACTCTTCTGTCTTCTTACTTACTGCACAGTTATCTTATTGTTCTTACCATACTCTAGCCCCCAAGTCTACTACGCATGGTAGAATATGTTGTAGACTTAAGTTCCGGTTTACTCGTTTGACCAGGGAATTTGTAAATAGAAATGGTCGATATGCATTAGCCCCCAAGTGCCAAGTGTCTTTGCTTGGAAAGTGCTTGGGACTTTTAAAATTGCATAGTAACTGTCCATCTTATGACCCGGAAATTATGCAGGCTGCTGGAAAGAAGTTTGAAGGTGACATCTCCGATCTCAAGACCCATCTGAAGACGCAAGAAACTGAGACCCGGAAAGCAAATGCCAAATTTGTGTCCAGTATCGCTGCGCGAGAAAAGCTGAAGACGGAGTTTGACGCTGAACGGAAGGCTTGGGCCGAAGAAAAGGCTACTCTGGTGAACCGGGCTGAACAGGCGGAGAAGGCTTTGACAGAGAAAAACGCCGAACTCTCCGGCTTAAAGCGCCAAGTGTCCCAGATGGTTGCCGCAATCTTCGGTAAGTCATTCCACCGGCTTTCGTGCAGTTTAAAATTTTTATTTCTCATAACCCATCATTGCCGGCGGCTTATCTTACTCTGTTACACAGGTCCCAGAAGCGCCAACCTCAACCAAAGCGTGGTCACCAAGTTGAAGGCCGTGTACACCCTGGTGGAGCAACTCTACACCGGGTCACAGCGCGCCTTGGCCGTGGTGGCCCTATCCAATGAGGTGCCGACTCACCTGGCAGAAGTTCTTCGCCGGCTTGCCGTCCTTCCTCAGCGGGTCCAAGAGCTGCGGCGAGCTTCTGCAAGAGCCGGAGCCATAGCTGCTATGAGCCGGGCCAAGGCGTTCCTTCCAGAACTAGACCCGGCGGACATTGCCCTCGGCTATCCCAGCTTGAAAGAAGACGGCACGCCGTTCGACCAAAAGGATTTTGCCGCCTGCGTGAAGATCGTGCGTCCAGTGGCCACCCTCATTGGAAATGACACGGATCTAACGAAGTACCAGCCGGGTTATGATGCAGAAAATCAGAGGATCCCCACTCCGCGTTACGAAGCCATCAACTTAATCCCGCCGACTCGTAAGCACACATTTGCCCCGGAAGTTGACCCGGCCGGGTTAATTGACGAGGAAGCTCAATTTGAAGCTCTGAGCGGCATTGACTGGAAGTCGTCAACTTTCCAAGTCTTGGGAATAGCCGGAGGAGCGGAGAGGGACGAGCCGGAAGCTTCAACCCAGCAGGCATCTTAACTCTGTAGGCGGCTTATTTAAACAATGCTTCACCCTTTTGGACTCGATGAGTCTTGTAATAGAATAGGATCAACACTTCAACTTTGCCGTGTCATCGTGCACGCGTTGAATGCTGAATTCCATTGAAGTTGCTTCCTTATATGTCTCCGGGTTATAGTTGATCAGTCATGTTCCTTAAGCTTAAATAGTCGTCTTTAACTATCCTGCATAGAAAGACAAATCACAAGTCTCGAGGCGGCTTACCGCACGGAGAACCATAGTTTTATGCATATAACCCGGAATATGATTCACCAAAGACTGGTCCTCAATTATGTCCTTGATATAACCGTAACAACACCCTTACCAGCCCGCAAGCACACTTCCGGCTTAGATAACCCGGGCAATAAGGTTGGTACCTCAATTCCGGTTTACCAGTCTTAATGACGCCAGTTGTATTAGACTAGCACTGTAAATCAATGTTAAGCCGGCAAAGTGAGACCCGCCGTGCACACCTGAAATAATCAGAAGAACTTGCTATAAATCAGAATAACTTAGAGGCTTCCGGTTCGAATACGACCAGAGACCCGTCCCAAAGGGGTTATGCTAAGATTCGAATACGATCATATAGCCCCCAGTGGGTGTGGCGATGCCAATCAAGAGGGTACCGACAGCTATGTTCTCTTTGGTTCGAATACGACCTATGTTTGAATAGGAAGCCCCCAAATGACTTAAGAATTGTTTAGCGACGCTGATTCGGATACGATCCACGTCGGTTCCCAAAGGGGTTAAACTATGATTCAAATATGATCAAAGAAAACTCCCCAATGAGCTCGACACTTTGCCAATCAAATGGGCATCGACAGCTATGTTCTCTTTGGTTCGAATACGACCTATGTTTGAACAGGAAGCCCCCAAGTGACTATATTGTATATGGCTAGATTCGAATACGACCGTAAGCCGGACCCTCCTTCAAATTATCATATGATCTTGTAATGAAAACAACACGTTTATCTTTGGAGGAGAAAAAAGGACAGAGGTCCTGCTTTATTGCTTATCATAATATATACATGGCTTAGGGAAATATGTACATTATGAGAGTCGGTGGCTCAAGTGTAATAAGGCCGAAGCTGAGCTATGTTCCACGGCCGACGGGTCTCTTCCTCTGACTTACGTGAATCTTTGAACGTCAATGAGGTAATATGACTCGTTGTGCAAATTCTTGCTGACCACAAAGGGCCCTTCCCAAGGCGGGGATAGCTTGTGCGCATCTGTTTGATCTTGGATGAGCCGGAGCACCAGATCGCCTTCCTGGAAGACCCAGGATTTAACCCGGCGACTATGAAAACGGCGCAGGTCCTGTTGGTAAATCGTTGAGCGAGCTGCTGCCACATCACGCTGCTCGTCCAACAAGTCAAGAGCATCTTGGCGCGCCTGTTAATTATCCACCTCAACATAAGCCGCCACTCGAGGCGAGTCATGACGAATGTCACTGGGGAGGACTGCTTCCGCTCCATAAACCATGAAGAAAGGCGTGAAACCTGTAGACCTGTTAGGAGTAGTGTTGATGCTCCACAACACGGAGGGTAACTCCTCCACCCAACAACCCGGCGTCCGTTGTAAAGGGACCAGAAGCCGGGGTTTGATAACTTTCAGAATCTCCTGATTAGCCCTCTCAGCTTGACCATTGGATTGAGGGTGAGCCACTGATGAAACATCAAGTCTAATATGCTCTCATTGACAAAACTCCTCCATGGCGCCTTTAGATAAATTGGTACCATTGTCAGTTATAATGCTGTGTGGAAAGCCAAAGCGAAAGATCACCCTTTTCATAAACTGAACTGCCGTGGCTGCATCACACTTGCTAACTGGCTCTGCTTCAACCCACTTGGTAAACTTGTCAACTGCCACCAAGAGGTGAGTCTTCTTATCCTTGGACCTTTTAAAAGGCCCAACCATATCAAGCCCCCAGACCGCAAAGGGCCAAGTAATTGGGATCATCCTCAGCTCTTGAGCCGGCACATGAGCCCGTCGCGAGAACCTTTGGCAACCATCACATTTACTGACCAAGTCCTCCGCATCAGCATGAGCCGTCAGCCAATAAAAACCATGACGAAAAGCCTTGGCCACAAGGGACTTTGAGCCGGCGTGATGGCCAAAATCCCCTTCATGGAATTGTCACGGCAGATGTCCTCAAGCTAGGACTTAGTCGTGGAGCCATCGCCGCTAGGAAGCTTGAAGGGGTTAACGGGACAAGGAACACGAGGGCTTATACTGGTTCGGCCCCTTATGGTGAAGGTAAAAGCCTACGTCCAGTTGAGGTGGTATTGATTAGGGTTTCGATGACTAGGGAGCTTAACTGTTGTGCCTGGCTCTTGATCAGATCTTTCTTGTCCCTAAACCGCTGCCGGGTCGTCCCTTTATATAGGGAAGCTGACGCCCAGCAGCTCTCAGAGTCCCGACCGGCTCATAAGAGTGTCCGGCTCGGACTCTCAACTATTCTTTCCTTACACTACAAGTTCTACCATAATGATGATTGTTACTACGGGCCTTAAGCCATATCCGGGTCTTAAGCCCATCTTTGGCCCACCATCTTCTTGCTTGGCGCCGGGCTTCGGGCGATGATCATTACGAGTCCGTGTAGTCCACACACATCCGCCAGGTGCCGTTCTTATTGAGAACGAGCACCGGGTTAGCTAACCACTCTGGGTGAAAGACTTCAACGATAAACCCGGCCGCCAAGAGCCGGGCCACCTCTTCACCAATGGCTTTCCACCTCTCTTCATTAAACCGCCGAAGGAATTGCCTGACCAGCTTAAATTTTGGATCAACATTGAGAGTGTGCTCAGCGAGTTCTCTAGGTACACCTGGCATGTCCGAAGGCTTCCATGCAAAAATGTCCCTATTCTCACGGATGAACTCGATGAGCGCGCTTTCCTATTTTGGATCCAGATTGGCACTGATGCTAAACTGCTGAGACGAATCACCTGGAACGAAATCAACAAGTTTAGTCTCATCAGCCGACTTAAATTTCATTGTCGGCTCATGCTCCGTAGTCGGCTTTTTCAGAGAGGTCATATCTGTCGGGTCAACATTGTCCTTGTAAAACTTCAACTCTTCCGTTGCGCAAACAGATTCTGCATAAGCCGCATCGCCTTCCTCACACTCCAAGGCTACCTTCCGGCTGCCGTGAACCATAATGGTCCCATTATGACCGGCATCTTGAGCTGTAAATACACATAACACGGTCGTGCCATGAACTTGGCGTAAGCCGGCCGCCAAAATATAGCATGGTACGGACTTCTTACCTTGACCACCTCAGAGGTCAATTTCTCCACCCTGTAATTGTGCTCGTCTCCAAAGGCCACTTCCAACTCGATCTTGCCGACTGGGTAAGCCGACTTACCAGGTACCACACCGTGGAAAATGGTGTTTGACTGGCTGAGGTTCTTATCAATCAACCCCATACGGCGGAAAGTCTCATAATAAAGGATGTTGATGCTGCTGCCTCCATCCATGAGCACCTTAGTGAACTTATATCCTCCCACCTGAGGAGCCACCACCAAGGCCAAGTGACCCGGATTATCCACCCGGGGAGGGTGATCCTCCCTACTCCACACTATAGGCTGCTCAGACCACCGTAAGTAGCGTGGAACTGCCGGCTCAACAGCATTCACAGCCCTCTTATGAAGCTTCTGATCCCGCTTACACAGACTGGTGGTAAACACATGATACTGTCCACCGCTAAGCTGCTTTGGATTGGTCTGATAACCCCCCTGCTACTGTTGATGACCTTGGCCAGACTGCTGATTAAAGCCCCCTTGACCGTTCTGAGGATTAGAATTTGAGCCGCCGCCCGGGCCATGAAAGCCGCCAGCGCCTGAGCCACCGCCCGGGCCATTATTGCCGTTAAAGGCGTTGGAATTCTTAAAGGCCTTCATGATTGCACAATCCTTCCATAGATGAGTTGCTGGCTTCTCTCTAGAGCCATGCCTTGGACAAGGCTCATTCAACAGTTGCTCCAGCGTCGGTCCTGACCCGCCGCCTCGGGGAGGGGGCCTCCCCTTGCGTCTCTGGCTGTTTCCCTGTGAGCTGGCATTGGCTACGAACTCTAGGCTGCCATCGGCTTTGCGCTTGCCACCTCCTTGGTTCCCCGGGTTATGCTGATGACCCTTGCCATTGCCGTTCTTCTTTCCCTTCCCTGTCCTTTCATCATCTGAAGCGGGGTCCTTGGTACCATCAGAATCGGCGTACTTAACGAGAGCCGCCATCAGTGTACCCATATCATTGCAGTCGCGCTTAAGCCGCCCGAGTTTCATCTTCCGGGGCACGAAGCGACAATTCTGTTCCAACATTAAGACCGCAGAGCCGGCATCCATCTTATCAGATGAATGTATTATTTCCTTAACCCGGCGAACCCAATGTGTCGTAGACTCACCCTCCTGCTGTTTACAGTTAGTCAAATCCACAATTGACATAGACTGCCTACAGGTATCCTTGAAGTTT
The DNA here is from genome assembly GCF_002575655.3 of Aegilops tauschii subsp. strangulata. Lineage (NCBI taxonomy): Eukaryota > Viridiplantae > Streptophyta > Magnoliopsida > Poales > Poaceae > Aegilops > Aegilops tauschii. The sequence goes on along the minus strand of NC_053035.3, from coordinate 58,018,206 downwards.
TGGATGAACTGGGCTTTCAGCTCAGCCCAAGACCCGATGGAATTCGGTGGTAGCCCCTTCAACCAAGTGCGGGCAGTCCCATCTAACATCATGGTGAAGTACTTGGCCATTGCTGCTTCACTGACTTCCAGCAGTTCCATGGCCATCTCGTAACTCTTGATCCAGGCTGCGGGTTGTAAGTCAGCTGTGTAATTAGGCACCTTCCTAGGGCCTTTGAAGTCCTTGGGTAGACGCTCATTGCGGAGAGCCGGCACCAAGCACGGGACACACCCAGTCCTGGTAGGGATACCCACGTCGACGGAAGCCGTCGGATAAGCCGGGGGAGTCTGGTAAGCCGTCAACTGAGGCACCTGCTCCGCCTCTTGCCGTGCTCTGTCTTGGTCTGCTGCGTGAAAGGCTGCATTATGAGTCGGGCCATGGCCAGGGGGCGGGTCATGGCGTCGGACATTACTTGAGCCAGTCGCTGAGACCATGTGTCTGCTGTAACTCGGGCTCCGGCCTGGACGAGGGGTTGAGTGGATCCTGTCCCGGCCGTAAGAGTATGCCTCTTGCTGCGCTAGTGCTGTCTGAAGGAGTTCCCTGACCCGGCGGGTTTCAATAGCCGTCGGAGAGTCGCCGTCAATTGGGAGGGCCGCCAGCCGCGCTGCTGCGGCTACCATGTTCTCCAGCGGGTTAGCATAATGACCCGGTGGTATTGGCACATACTGAGGCGGGGCAGGGTTCACCCGGGGAGGCCCCATCACTTGTGGCTGAACAGGGGTCCCAGACCTGGGCACTATGATCCCTGGCGGGTTACTAGACCCTGCACCTGGCGTGTTGAAGAGGTTTCGAGGATCGTAAACCGGAGGGAGTCGAGATTGGGCTTTTTGATGCCTCCTTCCCATGACCTCATTGGACGCGTTCTGATCCATCGTGAGCCGGAAGGACTGTGCCTGAATCAACTAAGTCTGGGCGTCGAGAGCCGCCCTCTCTGCAGCCATCCTGATCCCTTCCGCTGCCAGATCCTCCTTAGCTTTCACTAGATCCAACTTTAACTGCGCCACCTCCGCATCATGCTGAGCTTGATCCGCCGGGTCAACTGCGGCGGTCAACAGGGCCGTCATCTTGTCCGTGAGATCCATCAGCACCTGAGCCGGCGAGGGCACCGGGTTTCCCGCTCCAGCCGCAGGTTTCTGAACAGGCTGCCCGCCGGCCATGAAGATTCCAACCCGGCTTGGCGGCTCAAACGGGTCCGGAATACTGTCACCATCAGAACAACCCATGAGCCTGCCATCTTGAAGTTGATACAACGAGTTTGACTCATCGGTGGACGACTCGCTGTCAGAGCCGGCGGCCGTCTCATCACCAGATCTAGATCTATCAGAGAGCCCTCCATGGATACATCCCACAAAAGCATGTTTTAAGGCAGGCAGGGCCCGGGCGGGTCGTGCACGCTGAGCCGTCTTGATGGGATCGGCGCAGAGATCCGGCTCAAGGCCCGGCTCACCAATCTTGCCAATGAAAACATGAATTCCCCCGAAGGGGACCTGGTACCCATACTCAATTGAGCCGGCGTCGGGGCCCCAGTTTGCATCGTCGATGTAGAGCTTGCCGCGACGACTCTTGGTCATCTGGCCCACAGCGTATCCCTTGAGCCCTTCGAAGCTGCCCTTCAAGAACTCAAATCCCCCGTGCGCTGGCCCCACGGTGGGCGCCAACTGTCGTGGAATTGTCACGGCAGATGTCCTCAAGCTAGGACTTAGTCGTGGAGCCATCGCCGCTAGGAAGCTTGAAGGGGTTAACGGGACAAGGAACACGAGGGCTTATACTGGTTCGGCTCCTTACGGTGAAGGTAAAAGCCTACGTCCAGTTGAGGTGGTATTGATTAGGGTTTCGATGACCAGGGAGCTTAACTGCTATGCCTGGCTCTCGATCAGATCTTTCTTGTCCCTAAACCGCTGCCGGGTCGTCCCTTTATATAGGGAAGCTGACGCCCAGCAGCTCTCAGAGTCCTGGCCGGCTCCTAAGAGTGTCCGGCTCGGACTCTCAACTATTCTTTCCTTACACTACAAGTTCTACCATAATGATGATTGTTACTATGGGCCTTAAGCCATATCCGGGTCTTAAGCCCATCTTTGGCCCACCGTCTTCTTGCTTGGCGCCGGGCTTTGGGCGATGACCATTACGAGTAACCCGGCCCCTCCTGGCGGGTGACTCTAAGGTCTACATCCTCAACAAGACTCCTCGGCATGTCCGTGATCTCATCCGGGACTGCGAACTACTTCGGTACATCAAAACACATAAACTCATAATGCCGATCGTCATCGAACATTAAGCGTGCGGACCCTACTGGTTCGAGAACTATGTAGACATGACCGAGACTTATCTCCGGTGAATAACCAATAGCGGAACCTGGATGCTCATATTGCATCCCACATATTCTATGAATATCTTTATCGGTCAAACCGCATAACAACATACGTTGTTCCCTTTGTCATCGGTATGTTCCTTGCCCGAGATTCGATCGTCGGTATCACTATACCTAGTTCAATCTCGTTACCGGCAAGTCTCTTTACTCGTTCCATAATGCATTATCCCACAACTAACGCATTAGTCACATTGCTTGCAAGGCTTATAGTGATGTGCATTACCGAGAGGGCCCAGAGCTACCTCTTCGACAATTGGAGTGACAAATCCTAATCTCGATCTATGCCAACTCAACAAACACCATCGGAGACACCTGTAGAGCATCTTTATAATCACCCAGTTACGTTGTGACGTTTGATAGCACACTAAGTGTTCTTCCGGTATTCGGGAGTTGCATAATCTCATAGTCATAGGAACATGTATAAGTCATGAAGAACGCAATAGCAACAAACTAAACGATCATAGTGCTAAGCTAACGGATGGGTCTGGTCAGTGCCATCATTCTCTAATGATGTGATCCCGTTCATCAAATGACAAATCATGTCTATGGCTAGGAAACTTAACCATCTTTGATTAATGAGCTAGTGAAGTAGAAGCATACTAGTGACACTTTCTTTGTCTATGTATTCACACTTGTACTAAGTTTCCGGTTAATACAATTATAGCATGAATAATAAACATTTATCATGATGTAAGGAAATATAAATAAGAACTTTATTATTGCCTCTAGGGCATATTTCCTTCAGTCTCCCACTTGCACTAGAGTCAATAATCAAGATTACATAGTGATGATTCTAACACCCATGTAGTCTTGGTGCTGATCATGTTTTACTCGTGAGAGAGGCTTCGTCAACGGGTCTGCAACATTTAGATCCGTATGTATATTTCAAATCTCTATGTCTCCCTCCTTGACTTTATCGCGGATGGAATTGAAGCGTCTCTTGATGTGCTTGGTTCTCTTGTGAAATCTGGATTCCTTTGCAAAGTCAATTCACCAGTATTGTCACAAAAGATTTTCATTGGACCCGATGCACTAGGTATGACACCTAGATCGGATATGAACTCCTTCATCCAGACTCCTTCATTTGCTGCTTCCGAAGTAGCTATGTACTCCACTTCACACGTAGATCCCCCCATGACACTTTGCTTAGAACTGCACCAACTGACAGCTCCACCATTCAATATAAATACGTATCCGGTTTGTGACTTAGAGTCATCCGGATTAGTGTCAAAGCTTGCATCGACGTAACCATTTACGACGAGCTCTTTGTCACCTCCGTAAACGAGAAACATATCCTTAGTCCTTGCTACCTATTGAGCATGCGTTGGTTTTCCCTTGAAGAGGAAAGGGTGATGCTGCAAAGTAATGTAAGTATTTCCCTCAGTTTTTGAGAACCAAGGTATCAATCCAGTAGGAGACTACACGCAAATCCCTAGTACCTGCACAAACAAATAAGAACCTTGCAACCAACGCGATAAAGGGGTTGTCAATCCCTTCACGGCCACTTGCAAAAGTGAGATCTGATAGATAATAAGATAAATATTTTTGGTATGCTTGTTGTATAGATTGAAAAGTGAATATTGGAAAATAAACGGTGATAGAAATAGCACATTGGCGGGAGATTAATATGATGGAAGATAGACCCGGGGCCATAGGTTTCACTAGTGGCTTCTCTCAAGATAGCATATTCTACGATGGGTGAACAAATTATTGTCGAGCAATTGATAGAAAAGCGCATAGTTATGAGAATATCTAGGCATGATCATGTATATAGGCATCACGTCTGTGACAAGTAGACCGAAATGATTCTGCATCTACTACTATTACTCCACACATCGACCGCTATCTAGCATGCATCTAGATTATTAAGTTCATAAGAACAGAGTAACGCATTAGGCAAGATGACATGATGTAGAGGGATAAACTCAAGCAATATGATATAAACCCCATCTTTTTATCCTCGATGGCAACAATACAATATGTGCCTTGCTGCCCCTGCTGTCACTGGGAAAGGACACCGCAAGATTGAACCGAAAGCTAAGCACTTCTCCCGTTGCAAGAAAGATCAATCTAGTAGGCCAAACCAAAATGATAATTCGAAGAGACTTGCAAAGATATCAAATCATAAATATAAGAATTCAGAGAAGAATCGAATATTGTTCATAGATAATCTTGATCATAAACCCACAATTCATCGGATCTCGACAAACACACCGCTAAAAGTATATCATCGAATAGATCTCCAAGAGAAACGAGGAGAACTTTGTATTGAGATCCAAAGAGAGAGAAGAAGCAATCTAGCTAATGACTATGGACCCGAAGGTCTGTGGTAAACTACTCACACATCATCGGAGAGGCTATGGTGTTGATGTAGAAGCCCTCCATGATCGACTCCCCCTCCGTCGGAGCGTCGGAAAAGGCCCCAAGATGGGATCTCACAGGTACAGAAGGTTGCGGCGGTGGAAAAAGTGTTTCGGTGCTCTCCTCGATGTTTTCAGGGTATAAGAGTATATGTAGGCAAAAGAAGTAGGTCGGTGGAGCTACGAGGGGCCCACGAGGATGGGGGCGCGCCTACCCCCCTGGGCACGCCCTCCTACCTCGTGGCTTCCTTGACGTCCACTCCAAGTCTCCTGGATTGCGTTTGTTCCAAAAACGATCCTCGTGAAGATTTCATTCCGTTTGGATTCTGTTTGATATTCCTTTTCTGCGAAACACTGAAATAGGCAAAAAATCAGCAATTTACACTGGGCCTTCGGTTAATAGATTAGTCCCAAAAATAATATAAAAAGTTATATTAAAGCCCATTAAACATCCAAAACAGATAATATAATAGCATGGAACAATCAAAAATTATAGATACGTTGGAGACGTATCAAGCATCACCAAGCTTAATTCCTGCTCGTCCTCGAGTAGGTAAATGATAAAAACAGAATTTTTGATGTGGAATGCTACCCAACATAATTTTCAATGTAATTCTCTTTATTGTGGCATTAATGTTTAGATCCAAATGATTCAAGAAAAAATTTTAATATTGACATCGAAATAGTAATACTTCAAGCATACTAACTAAGCAATTATGTCTTATCAAAATAACATAGCCAAAGAAAGCTTATCCCTGCAAAATTATGTAGTTTGGCCATGCTTCATTTTCGTCACACAAAATGCTCCCATCATGCACAACCCCGATGACAAGCCGAGCAATTGGTTCATACTTTTTAACACGCTTCAACTTTTTCAACCCTCACGCAAGACATGAGCGCAAGCCATGGATATAGCACTATGGGTGGAGTAGAGTATGATGATAGGCATTTATGTGAGAAGACAAAAAAAAGAAAGTCTCACATTGACGCGGCTAACCAACGGGCTATGGAGATGCCCATCAATTGATGTCAATGCGAGGAGTAGGGATTGCCATGCAACGGATGCACTAGAGCTATAAGTGTATGAAAGCTCATCAAAAAGAAACTAAGTGGGTGTGCATCCAACTTGCTTGCTCACGAAGACCTAGGGCATTTTGAGGAAGCCCATCATTGGAATATACAAGCCAAGTTCTATAATGAAAAATTCCCACTAGTATATGAAAGTGGCAAAATAAGAAACTCTCTATCATGAAGATCATGGTGCTATTTTGAAGCACAAGTGTGGAAAAAGGATAGTAACATTGTCCCTTCTCTCTTTTTCTCTCATTTTATTATTTGGGCTTCTTTGGCCTCTTTTTTATTTTGGCTTCTTTGGCCTCTTTTTTTTTCGTCCGGAGTCTCATCCCGACTTGTGGGGGAATCATAGTCTCCATCATCCTTCCCTCACATGGGACAATGCTCTAATAATGAAAATCATCACACTTCTATTTACTTACAACTCAATACTTAGAACAAAATATGACTATGTGAATGCCTCCGGCGGTGTACCGGGATATGCAATGAATCAAGAGTGACATGTATGAAAGAATTATAAAGGTGGCTTTGCCACAAATACGATGCCAACTACATGATCATGCAAAGCAATATGACAATGATGGAGCGTGTCATAATAAACGGAACGGTTGAAAGTTGCATGGCAATATATCTCGGAATGGCTATGGAAATGCCATAATAGGTAGGTATGGTGGCTGTTTTGAGGAAGATATATGGAGGTTTATGTGTGATAGAGTGTATCATATCACGGGGTTTCGATGCACTGGCGAAGTTTGCACCAACTCTCAAGGTAAGAAAGGGCAATGCATGGTACCGTAGAGGCTAGCGAATTGCGGAAAGGTAAGAGTGCGTATAATCCATGGACTCACATTAGTCATAAAGAACTCATATACTTATTGCAAAAGTTTATTAGCCCTCGAAGCAAAGTACTACTACGCATGCCCCTAGGGGATAGATTGGTAGGAAAACACCATCGCTCATCCCCGACCGCCACTCACAAGGAAAGCAATCAAAGAACACTCCATGCTTCAAATTTGTCACACAACGTTCACCATACATGCATGCTACGGGACATGCCAACCTTAACACAAGTATTTCTCAATTTCATAATTACCCAAGTAGCATGACTCTAACATTACCACCTTTATATCTCAAAACAATTATCAAGTATCAAATTTGTCATAGTATTTGATGCACTCTATATGAAAGTTTTTATTATATGTATCTTGGATGCCTATCATATTAGGACTAATTTTATAGCCAAAGAAAATTACCATGCTGTTCTAAAAGACTCTCAAAATAATATAAGTGAAGCATGACAGATCAATAATTTCTACAAAATAAAACCACCACCATGCTCTAAAAAGGTATAAGTGAAGCACTAGAGCACAATTATCTAGCTCAAAAGATATAAGTGAAGCACATAGAGTATTCTAATAAATTCCGATTCATGTGTGTCTCTCCCAAAAGGTGTGTACAACAAGGATGATTGTGGTAAACTAAAAAGTAAAGACTCAAATCATACAAGACGCTCCAAGCAAAACACATATCATGTGGTGAATAAAAATATAGCATCGATTAAAGTTACCGATAGACGAAGACGAAAGAAGGGATGCCTTCCGGGGCATCCCCAAGCTTAGGATTTTGGTTATCCTTGAATTTCACCTTGGGGTGCCTTGGGCATCTTCAAGCTTAGGCACTTGCCACTCCTTATTCCAAAATCCATCAAATCTTTACCCAGCACTTGAAAACTTCACGACACAAAACTCAACAGAAAATCTCATGAGCTCCGTTAGCGAAAGAAAACAAACCACCACTTTAAGGTACTGTAATGAACTCATTCTTTATTTATATTGGTGTTAAACCTACTGTATTCCAACTTCTCTATGGTTCATACCCCCCGATACTAGCCATAGATTCATCAAAATAAGCAAACAACACACGAAAAACAGAATCTGTCAAAAACAGAACAGTCTGTAGTAATTTGTATCAAACGCAAACTTCTGTAACTCAAAACATTCTGCCAAAATAGGAAGACCTAGATAATTTGTTTATTGATATACTGCAATTGGAATCAGTATTTTATCATTCTCTGGTCATTTTTAACAATTGTTTTCGTGAGCAGACAGTTTCTGACTTTTTCAGCAAGATCAAATAATTATCATCCAAGAAGATCGTATAGGTTTAACTTGGCACAAACACTAATTAAAACATAAAACCAAATATAACCAGAGGATAGATGAATTATTATTTGCTAAAAAGAAAGGATAAATATTGGTTTGTCTCCCAACAAGCGCTTTTCTTTAAAGCCTTTTAGCTAGGCATTGAGGTTTCAAAGATGCTCACATGAAAGACAAGAATTGAAGCACAAAGAGAGCATCATAAAACATGTGACAAACACACTTAAGTCTAACATACTTCCTATGGATAGGTATTTTATAAGCAAAAAAATTATCAAGGCAAACAAAAACTAGCATATGCAAGGAATGAGAAAGGAACAATAGCAATCTCAACATAACGAGAGGTAATTTTATAACATGAAAATTTCTACAACTATATTTTCCTATCTCATAGTAATTACATGTAGGATCATAATCAAATTCAACAATATAGCTATCACATACAATATTCTCAACGTGATCCACATGCATGCAAAGTTGACACTCTTCCAAAATAGTGGGATTAACATTGACTAAAGTCATGACCTCTCCAAACCCACTTTTATCAAAAAAATCATAAGATTGATCATTCTCCAAATATGTGGGATCTAAAGTCGACACTCTAACAAACCCACTTCCAATATTATTGAAAACATTATTATCAATCTCATATTCATCATGGGGCTTAAATAAATTTTCAAGATCGTAAGAAGAATCACCCCAATCAAGATCATTGCAACAAGTAGTGGACATAGCAAAACAAGCATCCCCAAGCTTAGGGTTTTGCATATTATTAATATTATTAGCACAACTGACATTAATATAATTTATAATATCATCATTGCAACCATGCTTTTTATTCAAAGATCTATCGTCAATCACTTTATAAATTACTTCATCACAATTTTCAGATTCACGAATTTCAAGCAAAACTTCATAAAGATAATCTAGTGCACAAAACTCACTAGCAATTGGTTCATCATAATTGGATCTCTTAAAAAGATTAGCAAGCGGATGAGGATCCATATATCTTAGGTTCTATGTTTAGCAATAAATACACAATTATTCCAACCAAACGAGCGAAGTAAGACATAAGGCAAACGAAAAGACGAACAGAAGAAGCAGTACTGGAATCCACTTCTTTGCCGTCTGCCAGCTGACGGCAAAGAAGGCTCTTTGCCGT